>NC_086445.1:425796109-426121823 GCF_028390025.1 Pseudophryne corroboree | reverse complement strand
ACATTAGTACCATGGGTTATAGACGGGTCCACCAGGAGCCATTGGCACTTTAAGAGTTTAAGAGTGGGGGCTGGCTCCTCCCTCTATGCCCCTCCCACCAGACTCAGTCTAGAAACTGTGCCCGAGGAGATGACATACTTCGAGAGAAGGACTTAACACAGATAGTGGTGAGATTCATACCAGCTCACACATACAAGGCACGTCAAGACAACTAGCTTGAACTAATCAGCAACGGCTGAAAACATTACTTACCAAGTAACAATGCAGTACTCAACTAAACGAAGTGGTACTGAACCAAATAACAACAGCAGGAAAACGAAGCGATGGGCGGGCGCCCAGCATCCACTACGGAATACGAGAAAAGGATTTACCGGTAGGTATCAAAATCCTATTTTCTCTTACGTGCTAGAGGATGCTGGGGTCCACATTAGTAAATCTCCCAGAACGGGAGGGAGAGCGCAGAGGCTCCTGCAGAACTGATTGACTGAACTTCAGATCATCAGAGGCCAAAGTATCAAACCTGTTGAAATTTGCAAACGTGTTCGACCCCGACCAAATTGCAGCTCGGCAAAGTTGTACTGCCGATACACCCCAGGCAGCCGCCCAGGAAGACCCCACCTTACGAGTAGAGTGGGTCTTAAAAGATTTTGGACACGGCAGTCCTGCCGTAGAATAGGCGTGCTGGATAGTTAACCTAATCCCGCGAGATATAGACTGCTTAGTAGCAGGACACCCAATTTTCTTGGGATCGTATAGGACAAACAAAAAGTCCGACTTCCTGTGACGAGAGGTTCTCTTCACATAAATCTTCAGAGCCCCCACAACATCCAAGGACTTTGAAGTAATTGAGAAGTCAGTAGCCACTGGCACCACAATAGGTTGGTTGATATGAAATGCTGACACAACCTTTGGAAGTAACTGCTGACGAGTCCAGAGCTCAGCTCTATCCTCATGGAAGATCAAGTAAGGGCTTTTGCATGACAAAGCCCCCAGCTCAGAGACACGCCTAGCAGAAGCTAAGGCCAACAAAGTGACCGCCTTCATTGTAAGAAATTTGAGCTCCACCTCCTGTAGAGGCTCAAACCAAACCGACTGGAGAAACTGCAACACCACGTTAAGGTCCCATGGCGCCGTAGGCGGTACAAAGGGAGGTTGGATATGCAGAACTCCCTTCAAAAAGGTCTGAACCTCAGGGAGGGCAGCCAATTGCTTTTGAAAGAAAATGGACAGGGCTGAAATCTGGACCTTCACAGATCCCAATCTCAGCCCCATATCCACTCGTGCCTGCAGGAAGAGGAGAAAACATCCCAGTTGAAATTCCACCGCAGGAAACTTCTTGGACTCACACCAAGAGACATATTTCTTCCAAATATGATGGTAATGTTTAGACGTTACCCCTGTCCTAGCCTGTATGAGGGTAGGGATCACTACATTCGGAATACCCTTCCGAGCAAGAATCAGGCACTAAACTTCCATGCCGTCAAACGTAGCCGCGGTAAGTCTTGATAGGCGAACGGCCCCTGCTGCAACAGGTCCTCCCGAAGAGGAAGAGGCCTCGGTTCTTCTTGCAGTAGATTCAGAAGATCCGCGTACCAAGCCCTTCTTGGCCAGTCTGGGGCAATGAGAATCGCTTGAACCCTTGTTCTCCTTATGAGCTTTAGGATTCTTGGGATTTGTGGGAGATGTGGAAAGATGTACACCGACTGGAACACCCACGGAGACACCAGGGCGTCCGCCGCCACTGCCTGACAGTCCCTCGACCTGGAACAATAACGCAGAAGCTTCTTGTTGAGACGAGAGGCCATCATGTCTATTTGGGGTAGACCCCAAAGATCTGTTACCTCTTTGAACACCTCCGGATGGAGGCCCCACTCTCCTGGCTGGAGATCGTGTCTGCTGAGGAAGTCTGCTTCCCAGTTGTCTACTCCCGGAATGAAGATGGCTGACAGCGCCAACGCGTGCTTTTCCGTTCAGAGGAGTATTCTTGTGACCTCTGACATTGCCGCTCTGCTCTTCATTCCGCCCTGTCGGTTTATGTAAGCCACTGTTGTTACGTTGTCCAACTGTACTTGAATGGCCCTGTTTCTTAGAAGAGGGGCCACCTGAAGAAGACCGTTGTAGACGGCTCTTAGTTCCAGAATGTTGATGGGCAGGCCGGCTTCCAGGCTTGACCACCGTCCTTGGAAGGTCACCCCTTGAGTGACTGCTCCCCAGCCCCAGAGGCTCGCATCCGTTGTTAGCAGGACAGAGTCCTGAATCCTGAACCTGCGGCCTTCCAGTAGGTGAGGTAATTGGAGCCACCAGAGGAGTGAAATCCTTGCCCTTTGACGACAGACGAATTCTCTGATGCATGTGGAGGTAAGATCCCGACCACTTGTCCAGGAGGTCCAGTTGGAAGGTCTGAGCATGAAACCTCCCGTACTGGAGAGCCTCGTAGGAGACCACCATCTTTTCCAATAGGTGAATGCATTTATGAACCGACACCCAGGGTGGCTTCAAGACATCCCGGACTATGGATTGGATCACCAATGCCTTGTCCTGCGGAAGAAACACCCGCTGCACTTCCGTATCCAGGATCATTCCCAGAAATGACAATCTCTGGGTTGGTTCCAAATGTGACTTTGAAAAATTCAGAATCCACCTGTGACTCTGAAGCAGCTGTGTTGTGAGAACAATGGACTGCAGCAGCTCTACCCTGGACGATGCCTTTATCAGGAGATCGTCCAGATAAGGAATGATGTTCACACCCTGCTTGCGGAGTAGCATCATCATCTCCGCCATAACCTTGGTAAACACTGCTGTTGAGAGGCCGAACGGCAGGGCCTGGAACTGAAAATGACAGTCCAGCAATGCGAAGCGCAGATAAGCCTGATGCGGCAGCCAGATTGGAATGTGAAGGTACGCATCCTCGATATCCAGGGATACCAGGAATTCCTCCTCTTCCAGACCTGAAATCACCGCCCTGAGAGACTTCATCTTGAACTTGAACTCCTTTAGAAAGGGGTTCAATGATTTTAGGTTCAGGGTGGGCTTGACCGAACCATCTGGTTTCGGAACCATGAAAACCCTTTGTCAGCATGTGCGGTGGTACCGGCACAATAACTTGTGCCTCCACCAGCTTTTGGACAGCGTCCTGTAGCACTGTGCTGTCCTGCAACAGAGTTGGTGAGCCCGACTTGAAAAAAATGATGAGGAGGGAGACTTGAAATTTCAGCCTGTATCCCTGAGAGACAATATCTACCACCCATGGATCCAGGCCGGACGAGACCCAGACATGACTGAACTGTCTGAGTCTCTCTCCCACAGGCCCCACCTCCGGGCCCTTTCATCTACCATCATGCGGCGGACTTTGGGGTACCTGAAGCAGGCTTTTATTCCTGGAAACCCGCAGCGGCAGGTTTCTTGGACTTAACCTTACCTCCCCTGGGCCGAAAAGACTGCTGCGTAGCTGAGGAGAAGGATCTCTTTGGAGCAGGTGCTGCTGAGGGAAGATACAGAGACTTACCCGCTGTAGCAGTAGAAATCCATGCGTCTAGGGCTTCCCCAAAGAGAGCCTGGCCAGTATAGGATAGCGACTCCACACTTCTTCTGGATTCCGCGTCGGCTGACCACTGGTGGAGCCACAGACCCAGATGAGCTGAAACAAACATGGAAGAAATTCCCGCAGCCATGGAACCCAGATCCTTCATGGATTCTACCATGAAACCTGCAGAATCATGAATGTTGCGTGAATACAATGCAACATCACACCTATCCATCGTATCAAAATCCTCCATCAAGGCAGCCGACCACTTCACTATTGCCTTTGCAATCCATGCACTAGCAATAGTGGGACGCAATATGGCCCCTGAAGCAGTGTACACTGATTTCAGAGTATTATCAATTTTCCTATCTGCCGGCTCCTTTAAGGCGGTAGATCCTGGTACCGGTAAAACCACCTTTTTTGAAAGTCTGGAAACAGATGCGTCAACAATTGGCGGGTTTTCCCACTTTTTCCTATCCTCCTCAGGGAAAGGAAAAGCTACCAGGATCCTCTTAGGAATCTGAAACTTCTTTTCAGGATTCATCCAGGCCTTTTCAAATATAGCATTCAGCTCTTTTGACGCAGGGAAGGTTAGCGAGGCTTTCTTATTTTCAGTGAAGAAAGCCTCCTCAACCTGCTCAGGTGTGGTATCATTAACATTTAACACATCCCTGATAGCCTCTATCAACAACTGCACCCCCCTTGCAAGAGATGCGGACACCCGCAATACATCCCCATCACCATCTGTAGTGTCAGAATCGGTATCCGTGTCATCTTGTGTTACCTGCACAAGCGCACATTTGTGGGGGTATATAGTGGGGTGACCCGAAGTACCTGACAAGGGCCATACAGCCATAGAGGACTGCAATACCAGGGTTGCAGATTCATTACTGGCAACCCTATCAAAAATTTGAGAAACCCAAGTCTTGATAGAGTAAAACCACTCTGGTTCCCTTGCTGGAATCTGTGCTAAACCAGTGCTAACCTGATTACATGGAATGGGATCATCCTGTGAGGATAAATCCTCTGCAGCATATGACACTGTATCCCTGGACATTGCTGCTGGTGACCACCACCAAACACACCACACACACACAGGCTGGGTGGGGTAATACAGAGTTCCCCCCCCCCCCCAAGAATGGCAAGAGAGAGACAGAGATTGGAGCCAACCCACACCAGCGCTTTACACAAGGAGAAACCCCTTATCAGCGCTGACTTGTGCTCCTTAATAGGACACACAGTCAAACAATCAGCCTCCCCTCCCTTCTACAACCCCCTGGTACCGTATTACAGTAATTTGGAGCTGCTATGGAGGGACCAGGATCTTCCTTCAGCTATCAGCATGCAGGAAAATGGCGCTGGAACCCCGCAGGGAGGACACTGCTCCCCCCCTTAGTCCCACACTGCAGGGAGGCTGTTGCCAGCACTCTCCCTGTAAAATTAAAAACTCTAAACTAAACTTCATTAGGAAAGCTCAGGAGAGCTCCCCTAGCTGTGACCGGCTCCTCTGATCACATTTTCTAAACTAAGTCTGGTAGGAGGGGCATAGAGGGAGGAGCCAGCCCACACTCTTAAACTCTTAAAGTGCCAATGGCTCCTGGTGGACCCATCTATACCCCATGGTACTAATGTGGACCCCAGCATCCTCTAGGACGTAAGAAAAAATAACTTAAAACATACTTGATGTTCACAACTCCTACTGGGAGACAGGCATTTGCATTTATTTACATTGGTAGAATAAAAATACACGCGGACACGTTTTTTAATCTCTATTCACAATTTTCCAATTCTTTATTCACATATCTGTTAGTCTTTGTGATTTTAACCTCTATGTTTCACTGTAGTCGGGGATAATAAATTCATTTATATCCTTTTTTAGTACATATCTAATAAAGGTTATATTTTATTTAAATCAACCTTTCCTCCAGTGCGTCAACAATACAGATTCCTTCTCTTTTTTCCTCCTAACTTTTATCCCATATGAGGGACCACAGCAGATATATGCATACAGGAGATACTTAATATTTGTGGATATGCCACAAATATTATTTGGTAGTCTCAGGACTGCCATCAGAAATTGTGAGGCCCAGAACTGACAAAATAGGCAGCGCTGTGCCATTGACCTGCAGGAACAATACACAGAGGGTTGATGCACAGGGTAGGCTTGTTTTTAAGAAGTCCTCCCTGCACATCAGCCTGTTGTTGTTGCTGCACAGCCTGGTGCAGCTCCAGGTATCAGCAGTAGGAGCCAGGGGCGGGCCCCCCGGTCTGGGCCTGGGACTCCAGTCCCGACAGTCCCCCCCTGATGGCAGTCCTGGAATGACACCTTAGGAAGTAAAGAATATGTGAAAGTTGTTCTGGGATTGCAACTCTTTAAAATGACAAGTATGAAGCTAATATTTGACAAGGAAACTGTAGCATAAACATAAGATGCAATTTCTTGCTATTCTCATGTAACATTGTCGATAGCCCTGCTTCTAGAAAGCCAATATAAAATGCATTCATTTCACAGAGCTCACAGGCACCTGCTAGCTTGTGCTTGCCAAGGAAAAGGTCACGAAACCCAAGTCAGGCTGCCGATGGCTACTCAAGGATTGTAGCACTATAAAATATATATACATTTCATCTTCATAAAGACCACCACAATGTGATATGTTAGTCTTCTACCATACAGAATTCTATGTGCTGTCTAACATTACATGGATAACGTGAAAAGTACTGTACTTTGCCTGTATCATGAATAATATATGGAAAAGAAAAAAGTTTCTATAAAAACAGATTACGTCACACACAGCTCAGATATTCGCACAAATGGTTAATGTTTTTCAACTGCGCATGTGTCTAAGTTGCTAAAGATTTGCACAGCGCATGCATCCCTCAGTGTGCTTGGTAACAGAAGTGTATTGGATATGTATTGGGCGTTCCTGCGCGGTGACTGGGAAGAGGCTATTCAGAAGCACGAAGATGGTCCCTGTTCTGGGAGTGAAGCAAGTGTGTTACAAACTCAGATACTCAATTGCTCACATTGGGGGCAATAGACTAACTGAGAATCTCTCATCTAGCATGCGGCTGGTGGAAGTTTTGATGGTGTGACTGACGGTTGCATCAAAAGATGCTCCAAGCGGTATATCAAGTTGATTTCAAATTAAAAATTATTGTTGTTTTAAAAAATATGCAGTCTCGCCGGAATCTCACTGATGTCTGCATTACATTTACCCCACAATGTACAATGTACTGTGAGTTAAAAATATAAATTCTCTTGCCCAATGTACTGTGAGTTCAAATATATATTCTCTTGCACTTTTAGCAATTTTAGACTCGGAGGGGCTATCTGTATATGTTCTTCAACAGATATACTGACGAGACGTACACTGTGTATTTAAAAAATATATTTGCCCAATAAAACTTTTACAGTGAATATACTGAAATGGTAACAAAAATGCATGTTAATGCTACTGTATTTAGTATACAGCAAAAAATGTTTGAAATATTTCAATACTTTTATACCAGTATATTTTCACAAGTTCTCTTTGTATTTTTCAAGACATGACCTTATGTTGTATGCATTACAAGTTGGGTATAATAGATACTCTTAACTGCCAACATCCCAAAATGGAATACTGGAAAAAATGATGCCACAGTCATCTCAAACCAGAGCCACACCCATCTATCCAAACATGTCCACCCACACCAATTCTCACCTCAAAAATTAGGACTGTAGACAAGTATGACTACTGAATCTTGAAAAAGATCATGACCAAACCAAATGTCTTCGCTGGCTGCTACAGATTGTGGTGACGTTACTCTATGTATTCCTGAGCAACCTGAATGGGCTTACTTCACCAATTGCCTCTCACCACCAGTAACTGCCTGTTACTAATTCCCCCACTGCAACATGGGCAGATAACTTGCTGCCATCAACAGACTCCTACACTGGCACTTGGAAGCACTTGTTTCACCAGGATGACCAGGCTCATACAATGGCACCTGAAACTGTTAGTTTGGGGTATGTGTCAGCAAATTCCCCACTGACCAGCTGGTAAGATGTATCTGTTCAAAATGTGTATATTTTCTTATTGTAAACTGATTAAATTCTGTAAAAGTTCCACAGTCTGGCTTACAACCCTTACATTTCTTAGTGGTACATCTGCTGAACTACAGTACATACTGCATAACATAACCAGTATTCTTAGTGCAAGGAAAACAAACTAATTGAATTCTAATTACATTCCTGTGGAATACTCTCCTCTCAGAGCTGAACATTATTGAAGCTCTTTGTTTCCTTAATTTGCACAAGTTATTTAAACTAACAGAATGCAACAATTTGTCACGTAATTTATTTGGTCTTTAATCATTAGAGTTTATAATGAGAAATCCCATTTTTAGGGATCTCAAAAAACACATCTGCTTATGAATTAAATAAAACTGCTGCTTGCCTTATAGTGTGTGATTCAAGAGTCTTACTTACTTGCCGAACATCTGGTAATTTGCTAAATCAGTCCTGGGACAGCTAAAGTTTTTCGATATTTATATAACTATTAAAAGGCCCCACTAGATCTATTTATACCCCTGCTTAGATTTCTCTAGTAATAGAGGATTTGTAAATACTGTAGATGTTTAAGTTTTACTTAAATGGATGATGTTGCAGGATTTATGTATTAATAAATAGGCCCACAATGTTAGATTAATGCAGACTTAACCTCTGGCTTTAGTGTAAAGCTACATTACAAATTGTGTTAAAATGTGTAGCCCAACTAACTAAACTGTACTTTAGTTAGTTGGGCTACACATTTTAACACAAGCTGTCACTAAAGTGCATCTGTAAAATCAAACAAAACAGACACAAACTAAACTAATTTCAAGTATAATACAGTACTTCTATACAGTAAGGGCTGTACCAAGGACCATGTGACATTTTGAGGTTTGCTTTAATATTACAGAGTGCCCCGTTTCTTCCTCCAAGCTTTTAACCTTTGCATGCACATAACAGGCACATATTTGGTGAGCAGAAAATTTACAATAATTTGTTATGTAGCTTTACACTAAAGCCAGAGGTTAAGTCTATATTAATCTAACATTGTGGGCCTATTTATTAATACATAAATCCTGCAACATCATCCATTTAAGTAAAACTTCAGCATCTACAGTATTTACAAATCCTCTATTACTAGAGAAATCTAAGCAGGGGTATAAATAGATCTAGTGGTCCCCATAGCAAAATGTTCACACCACCCTCCCTTCCCCCTCATCCCTGCCGTGAACTACTAAGTGCGGAGCAGATGCTCACCTCCTGAACCCCTCGGCGGCTTCTTATTTATTTGCAGTGTGCTGCTGCAGACACATCTGCTGTCCCAACAGGCTGGCTCCATCTCTCCAGTCCTCACTGATTATGGGATAAGCCATTGTCATGCTAATGCCTCATCCCAGCATCAGTAAGGACTGGAGAGATGGAGCCAGCCCACACTGTATTGTAGTGCATCGAATCTGGGTGCAGGAGGAGTATATAAATGAACAGAAACCATACCTGGATGCTACTTGAAAAGCATCATGAAATTACCCCAACACAAATCACCAATACTTGCTGAGAACTCAAAAAATACAATGTAGGGTAATATATCTTGCTCCAATATTGTTTCAGAAATATAGGGCCTGATTCAGGCCTGATCACAGCAGCAAATTTGTTAGCTAATGGCCAAAACCATGTGCACTGCATGTGGGGCATATATAAGATTTGCAGAGAGAGTCAGATTTGGGTGGGTTTTATTGTTTCTGTGCAGGGTAAATACTGGCTGCTTTATTTTTACACTGCAATTTAGATTTCAGTTTGAACACACTCTGCACATGTTATATCAGCCCACCCCTGCAGTGCACATGGTTTTGACCATTAGCTAACAAATTTGCTGCTGCTATCAGTTCTGAATTAGGCCCATAGATCCATACCTGTGAGTCCAAATTGACTTCTAAATCAGGATACTTCAAATGGGTCAGTAATCCTTAGTGGTAATGATATGCAAACAAAATACAAACTGAAAGAGTATATTTGGAATGGTATGAAATGATCAATCACATCTCGTGAGGAACAATAAGGAGGTATTGGTGAAAGTCCCAAAGGAGTTAGAGGTGTGCGCTTCACCAAAGATGGTCACCCACAGATGTTATAGGGCCACACTTCCAATCTAGATAATCAACACTATGAATTTATATGAAAAACAGAAATGCTTGGCTCCTGTGGGACCTTAACCAATACCTCCTTCATTTTACTCACAAGGTGTGATTGAACATTTTATACTGTTCCTAATATACTCATTCAATTTGTAGTTTATTTGCATATAATTCCCACTGAGGATTATTGACCCATTTGGTGGTGATATTTTGTGATTTAGAAGACAATTCAGACTCACGGGTATGGATCTAAACACACCTGACAAAATAATCTGGAATGTGGGAAGACAAGTTTAACAACGCGGGATATGAACACGCATGTAGATGGTGACACTAAAACTATTGGATGATCATTGTGAATGTCTGAGGTATTGATACAATGTGAATTTGTTGAGATACACATGACGTGACTGACTGTCAATAAGAAACCATTGTTTTTGGACGAAAGCATGGCCATAGCCTGGAGGAGATGGCGGCATTTGTTGGTGTGCCCTCAAAGATAATGAATAGTATCCATCTACAGTGAAGGAAACATGGACACCAAGAATCCCAGCGGCAGAAAAGTGGCTGAAAGTCTTGGATTGGTTTGCAGAGCACCAGACTGACGTGCCACACCTTATGTGGCCCTCCAACTGGCCAGATCTAGGACTTTGGGACTGTTTGTCTGTGTCCGGAATTGTACTGTTGGAGCAGTGAACGACTCATTTGGAACTGAGTGGGGTTAATTTACTAAGGTGGGAGATTTTTAGAACTGGTGATGTTGCCCATGGCAACCAATCAAATTCTACTTAACATTTATCTAGCTGCTTCTAGCAGATAATAGATATAATCTGATTGGTTGCTATGGGCAACATCACCAGTTCTAAAAATCTCCCACCTTAGTAAATTTACCCCAGTGTTGGTAGTTAAATGCCTATATATCATGATCGACTATTCCTCTGCTGAGATTCTTGGCGTCCATGCTTCTTCCACTGTAGATGCATACAGATGGTAAGAGCGACAGTGGAGATAATCACACTCTAAAGCAGACTTCCTCCATTTCATAATTATATTCTCATCCTTCAGTGCTGCACTTTACCTTGCTAAACTGTCATATTTCAAGAGCCTCATTTCCAGTGTTCAAACCCCGGTGCCTCTTTGCCACTGTCATCTTCCTCCTCTGCCCACCATCCCCACCTCATCTCTCCTACTCACTCTCTGCCCTTGACTTTGCCACTTACTTACAATCCAAAATTTACTCCATACATCAGGCATCACATTACACCAGACCATCAGCAACCTGCAACCTCCTTTCCCCTACCACCCCTCCCCATCCCTCTTACCAACTCTGACATTTTTCTCATATGTGTCTGTTGAGGAAGTCATGGCCCTCATCTGTTCATCCCCCCTCCACCTCACCACATCACCCTATCCCCTCCTGCCTCCTCCGCTACCTCACTCTTTCTGCCTGTTTCCATCCTGACCACCTCCTCAATCTCGCCTTTTCATCAGACACTGTCCCCTTTGCCTTCAGTGTGCATTCATCTCACTAGTCTTAAAAAACCTACCCTTGATCCTAACACCCTCTCCAACTACCAAACCATCTCTCCGCTGTCTTTTGCATCCAATCTCCTTGCGCATACTGTCTACAACTACCTTACTGCCTTTTTTCCTCCCACTCACTGCTTGACCCATTCCAGACTGGCTTTTGTCCTCTCCACTCCACTAAAACTGCCCTCACGGAAGTCTGAAATGACCTCTTTGCTGCTAAATCCAAGTGCCACTACTCTCTGCTTATTAACCCGGAACTCGTGGCTGATTTTGACACTGTGAACCATTGTCATCTCTTGCAAGTACTTCACTCCTGTGGTCTGTATGATACTGCCCTCTCCTGGCTGTCCTCCTAATGTACCTCTCTGACCATTCCTTCGCTTTATCCTTTCATGACTCCTACTTCCCCCCACCACACACTCACACACACACACACACACACACACACACACACACACACACACATACACTTCCACTGACAGTCGGTGTCCACCAAGGTTCTGTTCTTGGTTCTTTTCTTTCTCTCTCTATATGTCCTCTCTAGGTGAGCTCATTAGCTCTTTTGACTTACAATGTAATCTCTATGCTAATGGTACCCAAATATACTTTCCCCCCTGACCTCTCCCTATCTCTTCTCACTCATATCTCCAACTGCTTCTCTGCTATCTCTTCTTGGATTTCCCTGCGCTTTCTTAAACTCAACATGTCTAAGACTGAGCTGATCATCTTCCCACCCTCTACTGATGGCACTACTATCTCCTCTAGCCCCCAAGTGTGCTGTCTTGGAGTAATCCTTGACTATTCCCTCTCCTATAAACCACATGATCAGCATCTTTCACAAACCTGCCATTTTTATCTCAAAAATATTTCAAGGATCAGACCAGGGGCGTCTTAAGCAAGGAGGGGGCCCCTATGCAGACTCTGGGTGGGTCCCCTCCTCTCCACGATGCCATAGGCTCCAACACTGTGCCGGAGCCTACTGCGCAGGTCTCCAGCAACATGGCAACTGCCATGTTCCGGAGGCAAAAGTCAAACTGTGCATGCACGGCCATTTTGGAAGGGATTTTTTGCACGACAGCAGCGGCTGCAGCACTCGGCGCTGGACTCCGGAGAGGTGAGTACTAAAATATGGGTGCAATGTGTGCGGTGTGGGCCCCCCTGGAGCCAGGGCCCCGTGTGCACTGCACACATTGCATCCATGATAGAAACGCCAATGGATCAGACTCTTTCACACCCAGGATGCTACTAAGACCCTTATCCACTCACTGGTCATCTTTAGACTGGACTACTGTAATCTCCTATGTGGTATCCCTGACAAATGCCTCTTCACTTCCAGTCTCTTACAATCCCTTCACTGGTTCCCCTTCTCTTTCAGAATCCAATTCAAGCATCTCACACTCACTTACAAAGTCCTCACCCACTCCTCTCCCACTTACATCTCTGACCTTAGCCAGGATCTAATGAAGTCTTAGTTTGGAGGCCATGCAGGATGAACGCTGAACTCTGATTATTTATTTTTTTAAAGGGGCAATCATATACAAGGCTAAACCATGCCTTGTACATGATTGGTCTGCTGCTGTCTATTACATAATCACACATTAAATAAACCACTATTAGTATGCAATGAACAGGGAGCAGGCAGACGTTTTGCTACCAACAACTATGTGAGCACAGAAAGTGTAAGGCAGGCAGGAAGGCAGATAAGGGCTAAGCTAATTGCCAACTATTTCAGCTGTAAGTATTAAAAAAAAAAAAAACACAACAGTTATGTTTTCATGTATAAAACAGTGTAAAAGGTGAGCTTCCCCTTTAATTAGTGTGCATGTGATACATTTGGACCAATAGGAAGCAATGAGGATGTTCAGTTCGATTTTGCATTAGATTTTGCTGGAGCCCAGCACACAGCAGCATATGCTGGGCTGGGGAGAAGACCTGTAGCTGCTGCTGCCAGGTAAGGGGGACCAGGCCCCCACTGGGCCTTCACTTGGCCCCTCCATCAGACCTGGTCCTGGGTAATTTGTATCCTCTCCCCCCTCTCTCGGCACCACTGATGATGCTCAGCTGATGACCGAGAACAGTGGAAGCATACTAGACGAAGTATAGAAGATTGACCATTTTAGTGTTAACAGTTTAATCTCTGCAATATTGCTATTTATTTTAATATATAATGTATTTTGTTAACACTTCTGCAGAGTGCATTACCTTTACTGTTACCACAGTTTCAAAGCAAACAGAAAAGATTGCCAGGCGTATTACAAGGTAAAATAATTTGCTGGAAAGAAAATAAAGACAGGAAGCTTGGCTAAGATATACAGAGGTTCATGTTATCCACAACTCTTATATGCTTCAGATTAATAGCTGCACTTGTTAGAGATAGTTCAAAGCATTAGTAAATTGATTTAGCAAGCAGCGTGGTATGTTTTATCTTATGTACATTAAACATACCAGAGTTAAAGGAACTTGAGTTGTATTTCTATGTAATATGCTGGCAAAGATTTAAATAGAGAGCAGCAAGAAGCCCAGTGTATTAACTTGCTAACCTCACTTCCAGAGGATACCTTCTACAGCTATAGGAAACCTCTCAGCACAGTGTTGTAAAATGACTATTATAACGTAGCCAGAATATGCATAATATTTGTTAGTAATTAATTAGCGCAGAGGCTCTCTACCTAAATGGAAAAAAAAAAAGTTCACTGCCCCTAGGCAGCACACAGTTATTTTGGTTTGGGGCTGAAATGTCGGCAGTCAGAATACTGACCACGGCATCCTGCTGTTTAGAATCCCGACAGGGGTTGGGAAGGAAGCTACCCCTCACCCCCTTACCTTCCCTTACTGCAGCCTAACCCCCCTCACCCACCCACAGCCTAACCCTAGCCCTCCCCGGTGGTACCTAACCCTAATCCCCTCCTCCAAGCAGCCTAAACCTAACCTCCACCCTTCCCACAGCCTAACCCTCCCCTCGCAGCATAAACCTGCGGCTTACTTCTCCGACGTCTTAGCACTCATTGATCCCCCCCGATACTAATTGGGATGCCGGCACCGGCATTCTCATCAGTGTCGTGATTCCAGCGCCAGTCTTTTGACAACCGGGATCCCAACCACCAGGAACCTGACCAGTGCCCTACCCCGGGGAACCTAATGCTAATCCCCCCTTCCCGCAGCCTAAACCTAACCAAACTTCCATCAGTTTAACCCTATCCCCACAGCCTACACCTAAGCCGAAACACCTCCCCCTCCGTGCGCGGTCTACCTCTCTGGTGGCCCGGCATTCACTCGATCAGGATACCAGCGGTTGGTTTGTGAATGTTGTTGGGATGCCGACTCCAGCATTTCAACTGCCAGGATACCATCAGCCAAGATCCTAACCTGATCACCTTTAAGTTATACGCCAAACTGATGGCTAATAGGTTCAACCCCCTCCTCCAACAATTGATACATAACGATCAAGTGGGTTTCGTTAGTGGTCAAGAGCTCATAACAACACAACCTAATGTAGGTCCTCAATTTAATTCAACTGACAAATGAGGTTAATGTGCCTACCATCCTCCTGTTCACAGATGCTGAAAAAGCATTTGACAGGATTAGCTGGCCTTTTATGAGGTCTGTTCTTGGTCACATGGGATTGCAATTCAAAGGATCCTGGCACTCTATGCAGCCCTTTTGGGTAGAGTTTGAGTTAACAGCACCCTGTCAGATTCCTTTCCTATAAATAATGGCACTCGACAGGGGAGCCCTCTATCCCCACTGATTTTCATTGTCTGCATAGAGGTCGTGGTGTGGGCTATTTGTACTATCCCACTAATTTCTAGTATTCATGTTAGAGGGGTGGAACATAAACTGGCCTTATTTGCTAACAATTTGTTACCCGTCATCTTTCACCATGTCACCTCTTTGCCAATCTTGATGCTAGAATTTGAAAAGTTTGGGAAACTGTCAAATTTTAAGATCAACTTCTAAAAATATAGGGTTCTAAACATTTCATCTTCCCTTCGCAGTATCTGGCCTCCAGCATGCTTTCCCATTTACCTGGAAGTTTGGACACAAAGCAATGAGTTTCTACATGAAACAACACACTGAATTAGTACCTTAGTTGATTGTCCTCATCACGATTTCCTCCTTCTTGACTAATACTGTGCTCTTGCCAAGCATAATTTCTTCCCAATTCTCTAGTTGGACTCCCGCAGGTCTCTCGGCCGGCTGGTGACTGCTTCCACTGTTAAGCAATTCTCAGAGATTCGAGACAAATGGGATATACACAAGTAAAATGTAAACACTACTTGTCTACTGCTAAAAGGACAGCTCTTGCTGGGAGGGATCTTATCAATTGTGAGAAATTATATGTCTTACCCCACTCCCATTCCCACACAGTGTCTATGCTTTATTAGCTATTACTGATTACCAAACTACCTCTATTTCGACGTATACCAAGGCTTGTGAAAAAGACCTGGGACTCTCTCTAACTTCTCTGGAGTGGAAGAACATTTTTCTTAAAGCCTACTCTAGTTCTATTTGCACTACTGTGAAAGAGACACAATTTAAAGTCTTAATGCTTCTCAGCGTAGGTACTCTATATCATGTTTGGTGGGACTGTTCCTGTTATCTAGCTTTTGGGCTAATGTTTTTACTATTTCCCAGCAAATTGTAGGTACCAACGTAGCCACAGACCCCTGCTTTTTGGCTACTCAGCCACTCTCCAATTCCGGTGACTAAATATGAGAAATTCCCGATGTGTCGCTTTAGTCATGCAGCTTGCTCAGTGGAACTCTCCCAAACCCCCCACGCATAAGGAGTGTTTCCACAAGATCGATTATTTAATGTCTATGGAAGACCTCCTTGTGTCTTCTTCAGATAAATCTTCTGACTTCACTGGAATCTGGTTTTCCTGTCTGGACTATAAGTCCACGGCTGCATACAAGACCTAAAGGACATGGCCGCCGATCCCTCCTGATACGTGTACTGAGCTTCAAGGTCATTGGATTTTAGCCTCCCATTCCCATATACTTCAATGCCTGCAAAATATGTACTTTATGGTGGTTGATCCCACTCCTATCCCAATTCCCGACATGTCTTTCCACTCCCTCCTGATGTCTTATTTTTACTTAGTTATTGTTTTTCCCCATAAGGTTTATAAATTGTTCTATGTATGAATAATATATATTTTAATGCCTTGCCCTCATTCCAAATTGATTGTCGCTTTGTGCTCATGCTTTGGTGTTGGAGTGATGTGTTTGCAATGAATAAATACATCTGAATTTCTCAATAATAACAAAATGCAAAAAAATAATAATAAATAAATACATAATAATAATAATAATAATAATAATATTACCAAGCCATTGATTAGAATTTACCAGTGGAAAAACATCAACAAGCAGTAAATTTACAAGCAAGATAAATATTTTTGAGCAATTTTGAATTGTGGAGTACAAAGCAAATGTACAGTCTGCCAGACCTTTGATTAGTGACCACAGAAAATACCAAAGGGTCTAGTTATCACTCTAATTTGTTGAGAAAATCAAGCAGAAACTGATGTTTATCTGAATTTTTCTTATTGATGGTATTTCCTGCATTAATGAAGGTCCCACAGAACACCATTATTCGCTTAGACCTCTATGTGTACAAGGATTTAGTCCAGGCCTTAGCTAACACCATCTTCAGATGGTATTAGATATTGTAGCCTATAGGCTACCTATTTGTTGGGCAAGGATCTTTGAATACCCTTCCTCTGTGCCATAGGTTCTCAAACTCCGTCCGCAGGACCCCAAACAGCTCCCGTTTTCCAGGTTACCTAGCACGTGCACAGGTGCACGCTTTATACTCACTGACACATTTTAAAATATCCACAGGTGGAGCTAATTATTTCCCTTGTGATTCTGTGAGGAGACCTGGAAAATATGCACTGTGTGGGGTCCTAAGGACACGTGTGGCCATTGGGTAAGCTCGTCCCAAACCTGGCAATAAAGTGATAGCAAAAGCTTTAGTATTCACCCTTCACAAGGATGTGCTCTTATCAGAACCAAAGTCCTGGTAACAGGGTTTTGATAAGTTGCCCTGAAAACTAGAGATGTGCACTGGAAATTTTTCGGGTTTTGTGTTTTGGTTTTGGATTCGGTTCCGTGGCCATGTTTTGGATTTGGACACGTTTTGGCAAAACCTCCCTGAAAATTTTTTGTCGGATTCGGGTGTGTTTTGGATTCAGTGTTTTTTTTTCAAAAACCCCTCAAAAACAGCTTAAATCATAGAATTTGGGGGTAATTTTGATCCTATAGTATTATTAACCTCAATAACCATAATTTCCACTCATTTCCAGTCTATTCTGAACACCTCACAATATTATTTTTAGTCCTAAAATTTGCGCCGAGGTCGCTGGATGACTAAGCTAAGCGACCCAAGAGGGTGGCACAAACACCTGGCCCATCTAGGAGTGGCGCTGCAGTGTCAGACAGGATGGCACTTTAAAAAATTGGCCCCAAACAGCACGTGATGCAAAGAAAAGAGAAAAAGAGGTGCACTGTGGTCGCTGGACGGCTAAGCTAAGCGACACAAACACCTCAATATCACAGGAATTATTCGTTCTAATCAATGGTATTATTGGTCCAAATCACTGGAAGAAAATGACAAAGTCACAGGAATTATTTGTTCTAATCAATGGTAATATTGGTCCAAATCACTGGAAGAAAATGACAAAATCACAGGAATTATTCGTTCTAATCAATGGTATTATTGGTCCAAATCACTGGAAGAAAATGACAAAATCACTGGAATTAAATGGCAGTAATGTCGGGAATTATATCAAATGGCAGTACCACTGGACATATACGGAAGTGTCAGACAGGATGGCACTTAAAAAAAAAGTCCCCAAACAGCACATGATGCAAAGAAAAGAGAAAAAGAGGTGCACTGTGGTCGCTGGATGGCTAAGCTAAGTGACACAAACACCTCAATATCACAGGAATTATTCGTTCTAATCATTGGTATTATTGGTCCAAATCACTTGAAGAAAATAACAAAATCACTGGAATCATTTGGCAAGATCACTGTAATTAATACTTAATTATAAATCACTGATATTAATTGGTAAAATCTCGCTATCGCCTGCCTAGTGAAGTGGAATCTAGATGGGATTTTGTACCAGGGACACATAAACTTCATCAATTGTCTAAATCCCAATGTACTAACGGCGGAAAATGGGCACACGTCTAACAGTGCACTGATTGTACTGAGAACTGATTATACTGATCACTGATTATACTGAGCACTGATTATACTGAGCACTGATTTTACTGATCACTGATTATACTGATCACTGATTATACTGAGCACTGATTTTACTGAGTACTGATTATACTGATCACTGATGATACTACGGAGAACTGACACTGAGCAGCGAGAACAGCACTGGACTATTGTACTGTAGTATACTGGTCACCACAATGCAGCACTGACACTGAGCACAGATATTAAGCACTGATCAGGATACTAGAAGTGACACAGAGCAGCAAGATACAGCAATGGCCTACTGTACTGTACTACTATATATACTGGTGGTCACCAAAATGCTGCACTGTACTACCATATAGTATACTGGTCACACAACAATGCAGCAGATATTGAGCACTGATCATCAGGATACTGTCTAGAACGGAGTCTGACACGGAGCTGCAAGATACAGCAATAGCCTACTGTACTGTACTACTATATATATACTGGTGGTCACCAAAATTCTGCACTGTACTACTACTATATAGTGCTCACAACAATGCAGCACAGATATGGATACTTGAAGTGACACGGAGCTGCAAGATACAGCAATGGTCTACTGTACTGTACAACTATATACTGGTGGTCACCAAAATGCTGCACTGTAGTACTATACTGCTCAAAACAATGCAGCACAAATATGGATACTTGAAGTGACACGGAGTTGCAAGATACAGCAATGGCCTACTGTACTGTACAACTATGTACTGTTGGTCACCAAAATGCTGCACTGTACTACTATAATTATATAATGGTGGTCTCCTCAATGCAGCACACTGAGCACAGATATTTGCAGCACACTGAGCACAGATATGGAGCTTTTCAGGCAGAGAACGTAGATATTTGCAGCACACTGAGCACAGATATTTGCAGCACACTGAACACAGATATTTGCAGCACACTGAGCACAGATATGGAGCTTTTCAGGCAGAGAACGTAGCCACGTCCTCTCCGTTCAATCTCCAATGCACGAGTGAAAATGGCGGTGACGCGAGGCTCTTTATATATAATACGAACCTCGCGAGAATCCGACAGCGGGATGATGACGTTCGGCCTCGTTCGGGTTAACCGAGCAAGGCGGGAAGATCTGAGGCTGCCTCGGAACCGTGTAAAATGTGGTGAAGTTCGGAAGGGGGTCAGATCTCGACGAACCGAACCCGCTCATCTCTACTGAAAACACATCCGTTATGCTGCAATATGTAGCAATAACAGCTGAAATATTGAGGCAAAACAGTGTTTAGTTCTACCTAGGCCCCAGGTCTCTTATGCAGAGCAAATGACTCCTTCCACTATTGGTATAAAGGCTAAACACTACTGAATTGTAAATTCTGAAATGTCATATGCCATCTGGGATTCTCCTACTTGTATGATGCGATAGTGTAAATAAGAAATAACTATGGGGAGGGGGGGGGGGGGTATACAGTTGAAAGAGATTATGGGGTCTATGCTCTAAGCCTCAGTGAGAAATAAAGTCGATAGAGATAAAGTACCAGCCAATCAGCTCCTAGCTGCCTTATTATAGGCTGTGTTTGACAAATGACAGGTAGGAGCTGGTTGGTTGGTACTTTATCTACTTCCACTTTTTTACTCTCCAAATCATAGTAAATAGACCCTAAAGGTATGACTAATAAGCTCCTCACTGTTTTTCAAACATATCCTGTAAAATGGTAGTTAGATGCTGATTGGTTGGTATTTTATAACTCTTCACTTTATCTCTCCCCAAGACTTAATACATATCCCCTTAAGTTTTAAAACTATTATATTCCACAATACATTACCAACCTTTCTAATGACTAGGCGTGCCCTTACAACCAAGAGTGGGATGTAATGCCGCCCGAGTTCGGCGGCCATGCTGGAAGCCGGACGAACTTGCCCATTTTTTTAAAGGGGCAATCACTTACAAGGCAAAACCATGCCTTGTAAGTGATTGCCCCTTTAAATAAAACATCCGAGTTCTGCCAACATCCCGCACGGCCGCCGAACTAGAGATGAGCGCCGGAAATTTTTCGGGTTTTGTGTTTTGGTTTTGGGTTCGGTTCCGCGGCCGTGTTTTGGGTTCGAACGCGTTTTGGCAAAACCTCACCGAATTTTTTTTGTCGGATTCGGGTGTGTTTTGGATTCGGGTGTTTTTTTTTAAAAAACACTAAAAAACAGCTTAAATCATAGAATTTGGGGGTCATTTTGATCCCAAAGTATTATTAACCTCAAAAACCATAATTTACACTCATTTTCAGTCTATTCTGAATACCTCACACCTCACAATATTATTTTTAGTCCTAAAATTTGCACCTAGGTCGCTGGATGACTAAGCTGGGCGACCCTAGTGGCCGACACAAACACCGGGCCCATCTAGGAGTGGCACTGCAGTGTCACGCAGGATGTCCCTTCCAAAAAACCCTCCCCAAACAGCACATGACGCAAAGAAAAAAAGAGGCGCAATGAGGTAGCTGACTGTGTGAGTAAGATAAGCGACCCTAGTGGCCGACACAAACACCGGGCCCATCTAGGAGTGGCACTGCAGTGTCACGCAGGATGTCCCTTCCAAAAAAACCTCCCCAAACAGCACATGACGCAAAGAAAAAAAGAGGCGCAATGAGGTAGCTGACTGTGTGAGTAAGATAAGCGACCCTAGTGGCCGACACAAACACCGGGCCCATCTAGGAGTGGCACTGCAGTGTCACGCAGGATGTCCCTTCCAAAAAACCCTCCCCAAACAGCACATGACGCAAAGAAAAAAAGAGGCGCAATGAGGTAGCTGACTGTGTGAGTAAGATAAGCGACCCTAGTGGCCGACACAAACACCGGGCCCATCTAGGAGTGGCACTGCAGTGTCACGCAGGATGTCCCTTCCAAAAAACCCTCCCCAAACAGCACATGACGCAAAGAAAAAAAGAGGCGCAATGAGGTAGCTGACTGTGTGAGTAAGATAAGCGACCCTAGTGGCCGACACAAACACCGGGCCCATCTAGGAGTGGCACTGCAGTGTCACGCAGGATGTCCCTTCCAAAAAAACCCTCCCCAAACAGCACATGACGCAAAGAAAAATTAAAGAAAAAAGAGGTGCAAGATGGAATTGTCCTTGGGCCCTCCCACCCACCCTTATGTTGTATAAACAGGACATGCACACTTTAACCAACCCATCATTTCAGTGACAGGGTCTGCCACACGACTGTGACTGATATGACGGGTTGGTTTGGACCCCCACCAAAAAAGAAGCAATTAATCTCTCCTTGCACAAACTGGCTCTACAGAGGCAAGATGTCCACCTCATCATCATCCTCCGATATATCACCGTGTACATCCCCCTCCTCACAGATTATCAATTCGTCCCCACTGGAATCCACCATCTCAGCTCCCTGTGTACTTTGTGGAGGCAATTGCTGCTGGTCAATGTCTCCGCGGAGGAATTGATTATAATTCATTTTAATGAACATCATCTTCTCCACATTTTCTGGATGTAACCTCGTACGCCGATTGCTGACAAGGTGAGCGGCGGCACTAAACACTCTTTCGGAGTACACACTTGTGGGAGGGCAACTTAGGTAGAATAAAGCCAGTTTGTGCAAGGGCCTCCAAATTGCCTCTTTTTCCTGCCAGTATAAGTACGGACTGTGTGACGTGCCTACTTGGATGCGGTCACTCATATAATCCTCCACCATTCTTTCAATGGTGATAGAATCATATGCAGTGACAGTAGACGACATGTCCGTAATTGTTGTCAGGTCCTTCAGTCCGGACCAGATGTCAGCATCAGCAGTCGCTCCAGACTGCCCTGCATCACCGCCAGCGGGTGGGCTCGGAATTCTGAGCCTTTTCCTCGCACCCCCAGTTGCGGGAGAATGTGAAGGAGGAGATGTTGACAGGTCGCGTTCCGCTTGACTTGACAATTTTCTCACCAGCAGGTCTTTCAACCCCAGCAGACTTGTGTCTGCCGGAAAGAGAGATCCAAGGTAGGTTTTAAATCTAGGATCGAGCACGGTGGCCAAAATGTAGTGCTCTAATTTCAACAGATTGACCACCCGTGAATCCTGGTTAAGCGAATTAAGGGCTCCATCCACAAGTCCCACATGCCTAGCGGAATCGCTCCGTGTTAGCTCCTCCTTCAATGTCTCCAGCTTCTTCTGCAAAAGCCTGATGAGGGGAATGACCTGACTCAGGCTGGCAGTGTCTGAACTGACTTCACGTGTGGCAAGTTCAAAGGGCATCAGAACCTTGCACAACGTAGAAATCATTCTCCACTGCGCTTGAGACAGGTGCATTCCACCTCCTATATCGTGGTCAGATGTATAGGCTTGAATGGCCTTTTGCTGCTCCTCCAACCTCTGAAGCATATAGAGGGTTGAATTCCACCTCGTTACCACTTCTTGCTTCAGATGATGGCAGGGCAGGTTCAGGCGTTTTTGGTGTTGCTCCAGTCTTCTGTACGTGGTGCCTGTACGCCGAAAGTGTCCCGCAATTCTTCTGGCCACCGACAGCATCTCTTGCACGCCCCTGTCGTTTTTTTAAAAATTCTGCACCACCAAATTCAAGGTATGTGCAAAACATGGGACGTGCTGGAATTTGCCCATATTTAATGCACACACAATATTGCTGGCGTTGTCCGATGCCACAAATCCACAGGAGAGTCCAATTGGGGTAAGCCATTCCGCGATGATCTTCCTCAGTTGCCGTAAGAGGTTTTCAGCTGTGTGCGTATTCTGGAAACCGGTGATACAAAGCGTAGCCTGCCTAGGAAAGAGTTGGCGTTTGCGAGATCCTGCTACTGGTGCCGCTGCTGCTGTTCTTGCGGCGGGAGTCCATACATCTACCCAGTGGGCTGTCACAGTCATATAGTCCTGACCCTGCCCTGCTCTACTTGTCCACATGTCCGTGGTTAAGTGGACATTGGGTACAGCTGCATTTTTTAGGACACTGGTGACTCTTTTTCTGAGGTCTGTGTACATTTTCGGTATCGCCTGCCTAGAGAAATGGAACCTAGATGGTATTTGGTACCGGGGACACAGTACCTCCAACAAGTCTCTAGTTGGCTCTGCAGTAATGATGGATACCGGAACCACGTTTCTCACCACCCAGGATGCCAAGGTCTCAGTTATCCGCTTTGCAGTAGGATGACTGCTGTGATATTTCATCTTCCTCGCAAAGGACTGTTGAACAGTCAATTGCTTACTGGAAGTAGTACAAGTGGGCTTACGACTTCCCCTCTGGGATGACCATCGACTCCCAGCAGCAACAACAGCAGCGCCAGCAGCAGTAGGCGTTACACGCAAGGATGCATCGGAGGAATCCCAGGCAGGAGAGGAATCGTCAGAATTGCCAGTGACATGGCCTGCAGGACTATTGGCATTCCTGGGGAAGGAGGAAATTGACACTGAGTGAGTTGGTGGGGTGGTTTGCGTGAGCTTGGTTACAAGAGGAAGGGATTTACTGGTCAGTGGACTGCTTCCGCTGTCACCCAAAGTTTTTGAACTTGTCACTGACTTATTATGAATGCGCTGCAGGTGACGTATAAGGGAGGATGTTCCGAGGTGGTTAACGTCCTTACCCCTACTTATTACAGCTTGACAAAGGCAACACACGGCTTGACACCTGTTGTCCGCATTTCTGTTGAAATACCTCCACACCGAAGAGCTGATTTTTTTGGTATTTTCACCAGGCATGTCAACGGCCATATTCCTCCCACGGACAACAGGTGTCTCCCCGGGTGCCTGACTTAAACAAACCACCTCACCATCAGAATCCTCCTGGTCAATTTCCTCCCCAGCGCCAGCAACACCCATATCCTCCTCATCCTGGTGTACTTCAACACTGACATCTTCAATCTGACTATCAGGAACTGGACTGCGGGTGCTCCTTCCAGCACTTGCAGAGGGCGTGCAAATGGTGGAAGGCGCATGCTCTTCACGTCCAGTGTTGGGAAGGTCAGGCATCGCAACCGACACAATTGGACTCTCCTTGTGGATTTGGGATTTCGAAGAACGCACAGTTCTTTGCGGTGCTACTGCTTTTGCCAGCTTGAGTCTTTTCATTTTTCTAGCGGGAGGCTGAGTGCTTCCATCCTCATGTGAAGCTGAACCACTAGCCATGAACATAGGCCAGGGCCTCAGCCGTTCCTTGCCACTCCGTGTGGTAAATGGCATATTGGCAAGTTTACGCTTCTCCTCCGACAATTTTATTTTAGGTTTTGGAGTCCTTTTTTTACTGATATTTGGTGTTTTGGATTTGACATGCTCTGTACTATGCCATTGGGCATCGGCCTTGGCAGACGACGTTGCTGGCATTTCATCGTCTCGGCCATAACTAGTGGCAGCAGCTTCAGCACGAGGTGGAAGTGGATCTTGATCTTTCCCTAATTTTGGAACCTCAACATTTTTGTTCTCCATATTTTAATAGGCACAACTAAAAGGCACCTCAGGTAAACAATGGAGATGGATGGATACTAGTACTAGCTAATAATACTAGTACTAATACTAGCTAATAATAATAGTACTAGCTAATAATACTAGCTAGATACTAGCTGCTAATATAGACTGGTTGATAATGAGATGTAGTATGTATAAAGAAGAAAGAAAAAAAAACCACGGGTAGGTGGTATACAATTATGGATGGACTGCCAAGTGCCGACACAGAGGTAGCTACAGCCGTGAACTACCGTACTGTGTCTGCTGCTAGTATAGACTGGATGATAAATAATGATATAAAAAATATATCACTACTGCAGCCGGACAGGTATATAATATTATATAATGACGGACCTGCTGGACACTGTCTGTCAGCAGAATGAGTTTTTTATAGAAGAAAAAAACACCACACAAGTCACACGAGTCCACGACGAGTGTACTTTTTCAGGCAGACAATCAATAAATATAGTACTATAGTACTGGTGGTCAGTGTGGTCAGGTCACTGGTCACAGTGGTCAGTCACACTGGCAGTGGCACTAGTCTCTCTCTGGCAGCAAAAGTGTGCACTGTTTAATATGTACTCCTGGCTCCTGCTATAACCTATAACTGCTCCCCAGTCTCCCCCACAATTAAGCTGTGTGAGCACAGTCAGATATTAATGACGGACCTGCTGGACACTGTCTGTCAGCAGAATGAGTTTTTTAAAGAAGAAAAAAACACCACACAAGTCACACGAGTCCACGACGAGTGTACTTTTTCAGGCAGACAATCAATAAATATAGTACTATAGTACTGGTGGTCAGTGTGGTCAGGTCACTGGTCACAGTGGTCAGTCACACTGGCAGTGGCACTAGTCTCTCTCTGGCAGCAAAAGTGTGCACTGTTTAATATGTACTCCTGGCTCCTGCTATAACCTATAACTGCTCCCCAGTCTCCCCCACAATTAAGCTGTGTGAGCACAGTCAGATATTAATGACGGACCTGCTGGACACTGTCTGTCAGCAGAATGAGTTTTTTAAAGAAGAAAAAAACACCACACAAGTCACACGAGTCCACGACGAGTGTACTTTTTCAGGCAGACAATCAATAAATATAGTACTATAGTACTGGTGGTCAGTGTGGTCAGGTCACTGGTCACAGTGGTCAGTCACACTGGCAGTGGCACTAGTCTCTCTCTGGCAGCAAAAGTGTGCACTGTTTAATATGTACTCCTGGCTCCTGCTATAACCTATAACTGCTCCCCAGTCTCCCCCACAATTAAGCTGTGTATCGTTTTTTTCAGGCAGAGAACAAGAACAGAACGGATTATTATTTAAATATTAATAAATTATAAAACTGCACTGGTGGTCAGGTCACTGGTCATCAGTCACTAGTAGTATAATATAATAACTCCTCCTAAGCTCCAGTAAGTATAGTAATGAACGTGTCTCACTCTCACTCTCCTATTTTAATTTCTAAACGGAGAGGACGCCAGCCACGTCCTCTCCCTATCAATCTCAATGCACGTGTGAAAATGGCGGCGACGCGCGGCTCCTTATATAGAATCCGAGTCTCGCGATAGAATCCGAGCCTCGCGAGAATCCGACAGTGTGATGATGACGTTCGTGCGCGCTCGGGTTAACCGAGCAAGGCGGGAAGATCCGAGTCGCTCGGCCCCGTGTAAAAAAAACTGAAGTTCGGGCGGGTTCGGATTCAGAGGAACCGAACCCGCTCATCTCTACGCCGAACTCGGGTGGCATTACATCCCGCACCATATGACTGGAAATTACATGTATGGCTATGGATAGTGGCACTTGGCAGCACAAGTTTTGGGAATGCTCAAGAACCCACAGCATCCACATAACTGGTTCCTATATTACCAGAGATTAAACATTACTTTCATGATTCTCTATCTTTCTTCTGCTGATAGTGTGAAGTATTTGTGAGAAGCAGCATGTTTAATAGCATGTGTTAGCAATAATAAGATTGGGCTATTTTCAAGAGGGTTTCAAAATGTTTAATAGGAAGCATTTTTCTTCCTTTCTTTCAAATTCCATTGATGTGTTAATCATTCTGACTATGCCTGGTGATTATTTTTATGCTTTATTTATATAGTGCCAACATGTCCCACAGTGCTGTACGACCATAAAACTTTATTAAAAGCAGATCAGTCTCTGCTTCGGTGGAGCTTACAAGCAAACAATCACACACAAGGCATTTTATAGATATATTTTATTTATATGGAGCGAAGCAGAAAACTCACCCAAACACAGACATCAGTGCGGCCTGGATTGGTGTCTCTCCCAAGAGTCAAGTACTGAAAGGCAGCAAGACTATCACTGTGGCACCACTGTGACCAACGGCTGACATATGTAGACGTGGCGACTCTGGGGCCCTGCAAACATCACCCGGCCTGGCCTGAATCAGTTAAGATTTGGATGGAAATAATTAGGGCTGTATACATTGAAAGAATATCAGTGGGATGAAGATAAATTCCATTACTCAGCCAGAAAATGATAGACACTTTAAGTTTCACAGACTCACAGGATGATGAGATATCCTTGTTCAGTATCAACAAGTTAGCATGGCCAGGACATTGGATTACACTCATGCGTTGCCTGTAGACCACTGCAGTATGTTGAGCAGCTTAATTACCACAACTGAAATCACTATGACTGTGTTCAGGTAGGGCTGGTGTTTGGTGTTGAGTCATCTCCAAAGTCACTGCACACAAAAGACCCTTGAAGCCTTTTTGAAAATTAAAAGGTTGCCCTTCCCTATCAGCCTGTACGGATCATCAGATATTCTTAATCTTTGGATTCTTGTCACTAGATTTGTCTCTGCATAATATTAATTTATACATCAGGTGTGTAGTCCAAGGAGGCATGGTGCACATACCCTAGGCAAAATGTGTTCAGTTAGCAGATGGTCTTTAGAGGTCCAGTGAGCTGAACATGTCTCATCTATGTATTAGATAAGCATATCACATCATCATGGCCCCACAACCTGCTGGTCAAAATCCCTATTCATGTCATTGTAACATGGTGTGCAGTGCAACAAGATCCTGATTCAATGCAGCACAAAAAAAAAAACTTTGCAAGAGAGCGGCCCACTCTCTCAGGAAGGAGGGTACCCAGATACTTCTTGACATTCCCGTGAGAGTTGATAAGTATGAAGTAGACTAAACAAGAAATAACAAAAATCATCAATCATATAGTACTGTCAATCAAAAGTGTATATTCTATGTGAAGGGGTGGCTGAGTGCTCAAAATAAACAAAGCAAAAGTCAAACTTAAAGTCTGCCAGATGCCACCACAGTACTGAAATCAATAGCGGAATGACTGATGGGTACTAGACAAAAAGATATTGTTATATAAATCAAGTAATATTTTTACTTCGTGGAGATCGTGGAGCATTTTCGCTGGAAAAAAAATGCAAAATAAAAAGACACTCAGCGCTACCGAATGACACGGCACTCACGTGTTATGTGTAATACGACTTATAGCACACAGAGCAAAGATGTAAGCGGACACATCTGTATATTGGACACAGCACATGATCAACGAATACTGGATGTGAAAGGCAGATAGTTTCAGCCACAAGGGTAATATAGACCTGCATGCAAAACAACATTTCTACATGGAGATCAGGGCTGGCAGCAGAAAAAATAAAATTGCATATTTGCTCCAGGGTCAGTTCTGGCATCAGACAATTGTAATCAGAATGGGCCAAGGCTGGAGCAGGAGAAAAGAAGTAGAAACCTAAGACGGATCCAGTCAGCAACAAGGGACACTGTACTGTACAGGAATGCTGGTTCAGCTACATCCAACCCAGGAACTACAGTATGGCTAGTACTAGTAAAATGTATTTTCAGCTACTTAAAGCCCCCAATAGCTAATAACTTTAGGTCTATAATATAGCCCACTACTACATATTTGATGAATGTAAACCCATGTAATAAAAACAGTCAAATAAAGAAAAGTTATGCAAATAATAACATTAGACATCTCTTTGCTTCAGACCTAAATGATGAACAGTATTTTAGGAGACACGTGTAAAAGTTTAAGATAAGGAAGGGAGTTGCATCTTTCACCAGGTGCACACACTATGCCCCTTTTATTGGGGTAATTCTCCAAAATAATATATATATATATATATATATATATATATATATATATATATATGCGAAAGCCCTCACTCACTGACTGACTGACTCAGCACTAATTCTCTTACATCCCGATATGTTAGGAAGCTGAAATGTAACATAGGTATTCTTCATGTTGGAAATAGGAAAACTACGTAATAAGAATTTTAATAAACCTCCCCTAAAGGGATGAAAAAGGGGTTGACATATAGATGTCATTACCGATGTGCGGCTTGCATTGTGTGAATGGGTGGTATTCATGTGACCGGCGGTCGGGAGACCGACGGTCACATGACCTCCACCGGCATCCAGCTCCCTCACAATCCCGATGGTCGGCATGCCGACCAACAGAGACTATTTCCACTCATGGGTGTCCACTACACCCATAGAGTGGGAATAGGACCCGTGGCAACTGCAGGTCACCACCGAGCCCTCAGCGCGGCGAGCACATCGAGACCGCAAGGGACTTGCTGCACTCACCCCTCCCCATCTGGATCCCAGTGTCGGTATGCTGCTGGGATCCCGGCGTCAGTATGCTGACCGGCGGTCTCCTGACTGCCGGTCAGCCATACTACACCCGTGTGAATGATAACGCCCAAACGGACAATCAGATAAAAATTTGGATTGCACCTCCAGTGTGTATAATTTAATCAACTACAAAAATGGTCCTGTCACTTTTTACCGTATCTCTCACTGACTGACTGACTGACTCATCACTACTTCTCTTACTTCCTGATATGTTAGGAAGATTAAATTTAACATAGGTATTCTGCAGGTGGGAAATAGGAAAACTACATATCCAGAATTTTTATAAACCTCCGCTAAGGGGATGAAAAGTGGGTTGACATAATGACGTCTTTACCAATGCGTGGCTTGCATTGCGTGAACAATAACGTCCAAACGGACAATTGGATCAAAGTTTGAATTGCACATCCAGTGTGTAGAATTTAATAAACTACAAAAATAGTCCTGTCACTTTTTACTGTATCTGCTACGGGTGCTCCTCGAATAACACTAAGAACCATAGATTAATATTTACTTACATGAAGACATCTCAAATTTACATCTCTATAGATATACCACATTATTGACACTCATTTATATGTACAATTGTGAAAATCAGAAACTCCCGTGCGAAGAATGGGTAGAACAGCTAGTTGTATATATGTGGCTGTACTTTTTATACATATTTTACATAATGCCCTGAAAACGATGTGTATACATACTGAAACATCGACTGACAATTTACAGTGTATATCTTTTTGATGGTGCTATGCAATTATTCTGAAGACACTGGCCGCTGTTCGTGTGTGTGTGTGTGTGTGTGTGTGTGTGTGTGTGTGTGCGTGTGTGTGATAATAGAGGTTCCTTAATGCACTATTATTGATCAATAGGGTAAATCTAGTTACAATAACCCTGGAACCAATTTCTTGTTAAATACAACTCTTAGGCAGCTTCCCCAACAGAAAATACCCTTTGCCAATATGAGCCTGTAAGAGTAAATATGAGGTAAAATATCTCTGAGGAGTGCTCTTATTTAATGGACATTCCAATAAATGTTATAGATATGAACTGAACATGCTTTGTTAGTACCTTATATACACATACACCCAGATACTGAAATTTTTTTTTTATAAAATGCAAATGACATATTCAAGAATATATTTTCATAATCATTTTTGACAAAGAATGTTAATTTATTAAAAACTTGTATGTTTGTTCAGTTTTTGCTAGTACAATGATAATAAAATATTATAATAAACTAAAATATTTTATTTCACAGAACGCGTTTCATCTATGGTGACTTCTTCAGGGGCGTCTTTGGGTGTAAGAAAGGAAAAAAGTATCTTAATACACAATACATTTGGTATATAGATATCTTAATGCAACATATTCATAAAATAATATATAGTTCAAAGGATGGTTCATAATTATCAAATTGGAATAAATTACATTGTTTTACCATGAATGACAATCTTAATTATTATTTAAATAAAGGTTATCTGTTGAAATACTCCATACTGTCTTAATTAATCAGTATATTTGTAAAATCATATACTTACTAGTTCTTAGTCAATAGAGTTTTCATGAATTGATGACAGGAATGATTGAAATGATTTTCCTTCTTAAATGGTGACTTAGTGAATGATACCTTAAGCAAAGGCAAGTTATTTTACCTAATTGTATAGAAATGTCCAATTTAATTCTTGAACTTGTAATATTACATAAACATCCCTTAAACCCATAGATACTTACTGAAAACATATTTAGTGTAATCTCAATTGGATTCCACAGCCTAATAACATTTAGCTAGATTCCCTACTTGTAGAGTTCCTAGGAATTTTTTTTAATATAATATATAATTTATTTACATTAATTTTTCAATGAGGGTGAGGCTATAAGTAGAAAAATGAAATAAATTGAGGGAATTGGATACTTACTATAAGCTTAGATTAGAATCAGACATCTTTGATAGATTGTATAAAAGTTCTTAGCTGCTGTCAAGTTTCTGATTTTTACCTATTTAAGAATGAATATATTAATTGATCTAGTAAATATAGTATACTTATGGAAAGTCTATAGATTAAATGAGGGTAGAAGTTCGGCTTACCAGCAACAATCCTACACGTCTGTGTGCTCTGGAATCCCAATGTGAAGTGAATGATAGGTACCCTGGCTCTCTATTTAAGCCTCACTTTCTGTTTAGTCCCAGATTTAGATGAATTAAAACTCATTTTAAACTTCGTTTTATTTAATTGAAAACCCTAAATGATATTATTTGTTGTTGGTCCTTCCTTTAAGATAAATTGGTGTTCAGTGGGGTGTATTATAACTCCCTAAACAAACGTAATAGTCCGATTTGCGCTCCAGGAGCGGAGATCCCACTTCCTGGATGCACTTCACGCCTCCTTTTGACATGCGCAACGTCATTGCGCATGTCATGTGACCGCTTCTAGGCCCGGTCACGTGGAGGCAGTCGCGGCCCGTGTTTGGAAAAGCTGTTGTCATAGCGACACAGCCTCCCAAGCTGGCCGCACCTCTATCTATTTAAATGAGCTGTTCAAAGCCCTATTATTGTGGTCCCTGTATATTAATGGACCTCCTTGCTAGCCGCGCCTCTATTAATTTAAATAGGGTTGTCATGGTGACACGGTCTTTACATTTATAGGTTATTTGTACTGGTATAATTATCACAGTCTTTAAATATTGGGCCCCTACTTCAATAAACATTCTTTTAGTTATTTATAGTGTAAATTTCTTAATTAGTGGATGTGAATTATATCCTTTTCAGGGACATTTTAAATGGAAACTACACACCTTATTTTAAAACGTGAGATATATATATTACTTAGACATGGGATAATTATTATAGTGGCATACTTTATTAATCTTATCCTTATAACAATTGGATTAACTACCATATATTGGCCACTACTATAATTAACAGGGATCCGTTGCTCATAGCAATGTAACCCAATATTATTACACGTATAAGGATTCTTTATATCTCTTTATTCGTTTATGTGAATGTGATTAGTGCTACTATTTTAATAAGTGCTAAATGCTGTTACTTAAACAAATGAGAGTCTTTCAGCTGACACACATTTTACATATTTATTCACAATTATGTACAAATGTATATAAGACAGCATTAACTACCAGTAAAAAAAAAAAAATACAGGGGTACAATTACACATTATAATGACTGTATATAAGTATAACATCTTTCATTATTAGAACTTTTAATTGTCCCTAAATTCCATAGATATCACATAGTTCATTCTGGACTTCCTCTAACGACAAATTATAATGCTCAATATACAGTATACCCATATATGTTGTAAATGACATCTTAACCAAACAATAATCTTCAGTATAATAGTCAATATGTATTTATTATAACAAGTACCCACTACCTTTGTCTAACTATCATAAAAATTAGACAATATCAATGCCCTCGATGATCCCATATGGGGTCAGAGTACTGAGAGTAAATATCCAATAGGACTCCCTTTTGGATAATTGTAATTCTCTATTTCCACCCTTATCACTTTCTTTAATGTGTTCTAGTATGGTGAACTTAAAACTTTTCGTGTCAGAATTATGAAATTCAGAAAAATGTCCTGGTAGGCTATGTGTACTAATTTTGTTCTTGATATTTCTCAAATGTTCTTGAATGAGTAATTTCACCATACGCTTAGCTTTGCCTATATAGGCTTTTCCACATCCATTGGTTAATTCTATATAATACAAAAGTTGAATTGCATGTATACAATCCTTTTACTCTAAATTATTTTTTATTTAATTCATCATATACTGTATGACAGGTGATTTTTCTACAAATTTACAGCAGATACACTTTGTACAAGGATGACACCCTGATTGTTTAAAAAAAATACCAGATTTTGTGTTTGTTATTTCTATAGATCTTATAGTGCTTGGGGCTAATACATTCTTGGGGTTTGAAGCTTTCCGAAAAGTGATCATGGGTTTGGGAGGAAGGTGAGGGCCAAAGGTAGGGTTTCTTTGTAAAATTACCCAATTATTTTCTATGATTTTTTTTAATCTATTTGTTTTCCTTATTGTATTGAATGGTAAACGGTCTGCTTTTAATAGTATCAAGCTAATTTTTTGTGTTTGAATTCAATAAATCTGTTCTATTTCTTTGCTTCTTGCTTCTTCAATTCTAACTTTACAATAGCCTCTTTCAAGGAATCTACCAACAAGTTTATCTGATTGTTCCCAATATTGAATGTCATCACTACAATTCCTTCTGATTCAAAGGAATTGTCCATAAAGTACATTATGTTTCCAATTAGGATGATGACAACTATCTGCAGGGATATAACTGTTGGTATCAGTCTCTTTAAAAAATGTTGAAGTTTCTATTTTGCCAGATGTGAAACCCTCTAACACAAGATCTAGATAATCAATTTTTTTTTCATCTGTTTTGTGAGTGAACTTTAGATTAAAAGAGTTATTATTAAGATATTCTATAAATTCTTCAACACTTTTAAGATCTCCCATCCACATTATAATTAAATCAACTATGTACGTTTTGTACATTGTAATATTTTTTTCATAATCTGTACCATAGATACATTTCTATTCCCACTCTCCCATGAGTAAATTTGCATATGCTGGCACATGGCTGCACCTTGGCATTGGAGAAAAAACTCTCCTTGAAATTTGAAATAATGATGTTTTAATATAAAGCTAATACTGTCTAAAATAAAAATGTGTTCCTTTTCTGACACTTCATTATCTTCTAACAATTTTTTCTCTACTGCTTCCAACCCTAAATGGTGTAGGATTGAAGAGTATAATGAATACTCTTATTACTCTTCAGTCCAACACCATATAGAGTTGGAGGCAGCATACTAATACCCTAATTTAAATTACACCACATGGTAGCACAATCTTATTCACATTATACCGCATGTAGTGCCTCTGATTCATATTACATAACATAGTAATGCCCCTTATTCAGGTTACATCACTCAGTAGTGCCCGTTTTTCACAATGCACTTCACAATGGTACCCTCTATACATTTTTTGCCAAACAGTAGTGCCCCTTATATATAATGCCCACAGTTTTGTCCCTTATACACAATTCCCACAGTAGTAGTGCCCATTACACTTAATGCCCACAGTTGCAGTGCCCCTTACACATAATGACCACAGTATTGGTTATATTATACACATAATTCCCACAGAAGTGCCCCTTATACACATCTCTGACTCTGTCACTTCAGCAGCTCACCGCCTGTGTCCCTCCAGCAGCTCCATGTCCTGTATTCCTCCAGCAGCTTCTCCACCTCTCTTGTCCCTCCAGTCCCCTGTCATCTGGTCTTCAAGATGCACAGCGCCTGCTTCTTTTTATGCATCCTCTTCACTTCAGCAGCGGTGACAGCATGACCTCACATATGCACTGCCGGAAAAGGAAGCCACTTGGACCTGAGGGGAAAGGATGAATGCTATCCAACAGACAGCATGTGTGAGTACCTGGATTGGTAGGCTGTAAATGGAGGACAGGACCATGGAGCCACCAGGACCTGAGGAAGGGGGAGGTGGCTGCAGCTCACCAGTAACACTAGTGCGGCCTGCATCATCTAATGATACAGGGGATGGGGCAGTTTTTTTTGTTGGAATTACTCTACAAGGCAATGAAGGTGGTGGAACTAGTTACCCCTGCCATTACAGGTGGTGGAACTCAGCTCCACCTTGTTCCCCCCACTTTAACTCCTGCATATAGGATTGTTGCTGGTAAGCCGAACTTCTACCCTCATTTAATCTATTGACTTTCCATGAGTATACTATATTTATTAGATCAATATCTATATTACTTCTTAAATAGGTAAAAATCAGAAACTTGATAGCAGCTAAGAGCTTTTATACAATTTACCAAGGATTTCTGATTCTAAGCTAAGCTTATAGTAAGTATCAAATTCCCTCAATTTATTTCATTTTTCTACATTTAGTCTCTGCCTCATTGAAAAATCAATGTAAATAAATTATATATTATATTTAAAAAAAAAAATATTCATAGGAACTCTACAAATGTTATTAGGCTGTGAAATCCAATTAAGATTACTCTAAATATGTTTTCAGTAAGTATCGATGGGTTTAAGGGATGCTTATGTAATATTACAAGTTCATGAATTAAATTGGATGTTTCTATCCAATTAGATAAAATAACTTGCCTTTGCTTATGGTATTTTTCACTAAGTCACCAGTTAAGAAGGAAAATCATTCCAATCATTCCTGTCATCATAACATGCAAACTCTATTGTCTAAGTACTAGTAAGTATATGATTTTACAAATATACTGATTAATTAAGACATTATGGAGTATTTCAACAGGCAACCATTATTTAAATAATAATTAAGATTGTCATTCATGGTAAAACAATGTAATTTATTCCAATTTAATAATTATGAACCATCCTTTTGAACTATATATTATTTTATGTATTTGTTGCATTAAGATATCTATATACCAAATGTATTGTGTATTAAGATACTTTTCTTCTTTCTTACACCCAAAGACACCCCTGAAGAAGTCGCCATAGACGAAATGCGTTCTATGAAATAAAATATTTTAGTTTATTATAGTATTTTATTATCATTGTGCTAACAAAAACTGAACAAACATACAAGTTTTTAAGGAATTAACATTTATTGTCAAAAATGATTATGAAAATATACTCTTGAATACAGTATGTCATTTGCATTTAAATCAAAAAAAGTTTTCAGTATCTGGGTGTATGTGTATATAAGGTACTAACAAAGCATCTTCAGTTCATATCCATAACATTTATTGGAATGTCCATTAAATAAGAGCGCTCCTCAAAGATATTTTTCTTCATTTAAATATATATATATATATATATGTGTGATTAGTGGCAGGGACAGCATGATTCCACATGAGAGTAATGTGGAAATTCAGGCTTTTGCAGGATTGGAGCAGCACCAACAGGTCTGATGGAATCCAGTCTGGATTTTAGCTGATTCTGTTGTAAGCCACAGCTGGCCTAATCACTACAATTTGTCTGTAACTTGTTCGGAAAAGGCCTTTGATCAGGTGGACTGGGTTTTTATAGAGCCAATTTTACGGCGGCTGGGTCTGGGACGTACTTTCATGCAGGAAATTATTGCATTGTACAGGGCTCCCTCAGCACAGGTCAGGGTAAATGGAATTCTCTCTGAACTGATCCAAATATCCAATGGCACACACAAGGGCTGCCCACTATCACCCTTGATATTTGTATTGTGTATGGAAGCTTTGGCAAGAGCAATCAGGAGTAATTCTAGCATATTCTAAATATTCTACACTTACCACAATGGTCATTCTTAATCATACCCCACTCCTCCACACACTGACAGGAGATGATGCATTGGCTCACACAGCGGCTTTCCTGGCTCGGTCATATAAACATTGTGAAAATGAATATACTCCCCAGGTTGTTATACCTCTTTTAAACTATCCTGCTGAGACCTCCCCCCTCAGTTCTTGTTGGTAGCGCATAGGGCGATAAGTTATTTTATTTGGAATGGACGGAAGCCTAGATTTAAGCATGCTCATTTGTTTAGAAGGAATGTTCAAGATGGCAAGCAGTTGCCTATGATCTCGGAATACTATCATGCCACGGTATTACATGGGAATATAGACTGGTCCCGTCCAGGCCCAGTTAGGAAACAGTGGGTTGATTTAGAGGCTTCCTTCACGGATCTTAATTTACATGCAGTGCCATGGACTCCCCAAATGAAATGCTCGCTACATCCTACTGTAGGGCACACTTTAGCATTATGAAAGTCCCCTCACTATAGATCAGGGATATCATCAAGAAACACAACACTTTGGTCTATCTTTGATAACTCGATGTTCCCCCAGAACTATTAAGTAGGTTAGCCTTTAGATGGAGGAAGGCAGGTGTGATGAGGGTGGCCCACTTGATTGACAATGTCAATATCCTTGCAAAGGATTATTGGTTCTATCTTCAACTGCGTAATTTCATTGCCTCACGGAGAGGAGTGATTGTCTCTATAAGGATCTTACATCCTTTGAGTCCATGTGCAATCAAACTGCAGTCCCCACACACGTAATTTCAGGGATCTACAAGATTCTTATACATGGTTATTTCCCTGTGATCCCATCCTTCTGTGAAGCATGGGATAAAGACTTAATATATCGGGGAATAAGTATAAAATGGGAAAGACACTGTGAGGTCATGGCATATTGCGCCACAAGTTTGGAAATTGTGGAAACACAATATAAATTATTGACAAGATGGTATAGATGCCCTTCCCTCTTACATAGATTTTACCCATTAGTTTCTCCTTTATGTTGGCGCTGTGATAGAGATAGTTGCACACTAGTTCACATCTAGTGGGACTGCCCCTCAATCGCCCCCTTTTGGAACAATATCATACTGCTGTTGACCACCATTTTAGGATTCCAGGTACCTACTGGACCAGATTTCTGGCTGCTTACGCACTCCACTATTCCCATAGTGAAGTACAAAAAGTCTCTCCTTAAGCACTTAAACAATGCGGCAAGAGCTGTTGTTCCGATACATTGGAGGTCTACAGACCCACCGACTGTGTGGGAATGGTTTTAACGTATTGATTTTTACGTGCACATGGATGACATTTTTAATGCAGCCCTGGACAAATATTCGAATTATACAGACACCTGGTTTAATTGAATTCAAGGTAAACTCCTGCGCACTCTAATTGCAGCCTTTAGTGGTTCCCTACCCTGATGTGTCACCACACACACCTGAAGAGCAATACACAATAAAAAACAATGGGATGGGATCCAACTGGCGGCGCAAAAAAACAAAACAACACATAAAAAGGTTTGATTACCTAGGCACAGCTGAAACTGTGCAATATCAGTAATAAACCAAGGCCCAGATTCCAGGAATTTCTCAAGCGTGATTTTCATGAAAATCCAAAGCCATGGGGTTATATGCAAAAAAAACACAAATGGTATACACTTGTTTAGAGAAATGTCCCAGATGTATCTTTCTGATGCAACATTGTTTCCTCCAGGTTTCCTTGTACTGTGATGTCTATGGGAGGTGTTATTCTAACTGTACAGGTTCACCTCGGTGCAGAAGGTGATAGAAGCTCCTCACATGTGTGCTTACTTTTGTGCACTCCCACCAAAGCCTATAAAGGTTTCTTTGAATTCTTTATATAATATGCCTGAATGGCAATTAATATCATAAAATCTTTAAAATGAAAGCTCACATTCAAGCTTACTTCAAAAGATGCCGTTCTTCCATGTAGCGGTTTCTTTATATGCAAGCCATCCCGTCGTCCTCATCTGCTTCCTCACTTCATGATGAGCTCTTTTTGTTGTCTTCATGATGAGGTGATCAATTCACAGTGATCCTCCAAAATTACCTTTTCTGCTCCCCATGTAGACAATGTTTCTCCTTCATCTATGAGGTTAAATATATACAGTAGGTGTCCTGAAGCAGGTAACAAGAGAAGATTCATCAGGTATTGCCTCCTCGGTCAAAGTAAACTCACTTATCCTCAACAATTGAATAAATAAATGATGGGGGTTTACAGGCAGGCAGATGATGTGTGTAACAGCAGTGAAGTAGTCAGGTTTTAAGACTCTGCGATAGTGTAGGACCTGCATGAAGGTGGGGTACCTTGAAAATCGGTATGCAGGCTTCCGTGCATTGGCCAATCCACTAACTAAACCCCCATCATTTATTTATTCAATTGTTGAGGATAAGTGAGTTTACTTTGACCGAGGAGGCAATACCTGATGAATCTTCTCTTGAGAAATTCCTGGACTCTGGGCCTTGGTTTATTACTGATATTGCACAGTTTCAGCTGTGCCTAGGTAATCACACCTTTTTTTGTGTTGTTTTGTTTTTTTGCGCCGCCAGTTGGTTCCCATCCCATTGTTTTTTATTGTGTACCTGGTTTAATTGGTTGGACTTTAAGATGACTGCGACCTACTCTGCTTTTGTACCCCACAACCTCCTTTAAAGCTGTAATTGCTAATTTAACACTTTTGTGCGATGTCTATTGGATAATACCTGAGTTCTTTCCCGATCTGTTTCCCCTTTTCCTTTTTTCCCTTGTCTTCCCCCTATTGTTATTTTCTGTTAGATACCTAATTTCTGTCACTGTTATTAATACTGTTGACTGCTCATTGTGGACAGTAGTCCTACCATGTGATTTAAAGATCTCAATTGTAATGACAATTCTGACTGTTTTTGTATGTCTTTATTCCATTTGTTATTGTCATTGTATTGCAGACATACTGTGGATTGCTTTATTTGGATATATGAGGCGTTTGCATCTTTTGTAAAATTAAAAAATAAAGAATTTATCAATAAAAAAATAAAATGTTTTGTTCAGTACGTCATTGCACCTGATGCCAGTAAGTGATCAGGCTACAGGTTGGGGTTCTGGGGTTGTTAGGAGCCATCTGGAATCTGTACTACTTGGGTTTATTAGAACTTGAAATTATTCCAAATAGTCCAATATGGAATACATTTTTAGGGATTCTCTTATATACATAATCTGAGGATTTCTGTGATTTCATTCCCTTGCTGGCTACTAAAGAAACCCAGATAGGAATGCGAGAAAGAACAATAATGTGTCTTTTCATTTGAGAAAATTATTTTGTGTCTGCATGCATACACGTTAAGGGCCTAAAGAAACCATTATAGGAACGCAAGACAGAACATTAATGTGAGTGTCAATCCATTTGTTCATTTGTGGAATAACGGATTATTTTCTGGATAAAGAACACGCACAGATAACATAGTAACATACAGTAGTTGACGAGGTTGAAAAAAATCCATCAATCCATCAACCTATATTGGATCTGGGATCCGGACTGAAAGTCGACAGTAACTAGGTCGACAATGTCTAGGTCGACCACTATTGGTCGACAGTAACTAGGTCGACAGGGTGTCTAGGTCGACAGGGTCTTTAGGTTGACATGTTCTAGGTCGACAGGTCAAAATGTCGACATGAGTTTTTCACAAATTTTTTCTTTTTTTTGAACCTTTTCATACTTAACGATCCACGTGGACTACGATTGGAACGGTAATCTGTGCCGAGCGAAGCAAAGGCACCATGCCCGAAGCATGGCGAGCGAAGCGAGCCATGCGAGGGGACGCGGTGCACTAATTGGGGTTCCCGGTCACTCTACGAAGAAAACGACACCAAAATAACATTAAAAACTCATGTTGACCTTTTGACCTGTCGACCTAGAACATGTCGACCTAAAGACCCTGTGGACAGGGCTGTAACTGTGTGCAGGGGGTGTACATACATGTGGACAGGGCTGTAACTGTGTGCAGGGGTGTACATACATGTAGGCAGGGCTGTCCTGTGTGCAGGGGGTGTGCAGGAGGTGTACATACATGTGGGCAGGGCTGTAACTGTGTGCAGGGGTGTACATACATGTGGACAGGGCTGTAACTGTGTGCAGGGGGTGTACATACATGTGGAAGGGGCTGTAACTGTGTGCAGGGGTGTACATACATGTGGACAGGGCTGTAACTGTGTGCAGGGGGTGTACATACATGTAGAAAGGGCTGTAACTGTGTGCAGGGGGTGTACATACATGTGGACAGGGCTGTAACTGTGTGCAGGGGTGTACATACATGTGGACAGGGCTGTAACTGTGTGCAGGGGTGTACATACATGTGGACAGGGCTGTAACTGTGTGCAGGGGGTATACATACATGTGCACAGGGCTGTAACTCTGTGCAGGGGTGTACATACATGTGGGCAGGGCTGTAACTGTGCGCAGGGGGTGTACATACATGTGGGCAGGGCTGTAACTGTGTGCAGGGGGTGTACATACATGTGTGGGGAGGGCTGTGATTGAGTGCATAGGGAGTTCATACATGTGGGCAGGGCTGTAATGTGCAGGGGGATGTATGTACATACTGTATATGTGTGACTAGGGCTGTCACTGAGTGCAGGGTGGTGCACATACATGTGTGGGGAGGGCTGTGACTGAGTGCAGAAGGGTTATGTATGTGTGTGAGCACGGCTATCTATCTATCTATTACATATATCCAACAGACGGTTGCACTCACATCTTCAAATTATGTAAACGCTGGGGTGTCCACTCGAATACCCAGGTATCCAAATGTAGAGAAAAAGATTCAGAGGGGGCACTCTCCAGACTTTTTTCATAAACAACTGTTCATTTATTAGTAATATACTTTACATGATCAGCATTTCCTCAAGCGCTTTCGGCCCAAAGCAAGGGCCTTCCTCAGGAGGCACTGTACAAAAACCACAACTTCCACCAACCGTGAGCAAAAGATCCAGACATCCAGCAATATCTATCTATTACAGATATAGGTATATTAGGGGTGCAGTATGATTTTCCGGCGGGCGGTATGCCGGCTGTCAATATCCCGACAGCGGCATACCGCCCGCCAGACTGCCAGCAGAGGGGCGAGTGTAGGGACCCCTTGCGGGGTCGCTGTGCTCGTCACGCTGCAGCATCTATTCCCACTCTATGTGAGTTGTGGACGGGAATAGTCCTGTTGCGCCAGGATTCCGGCTGGCTGCATTGTTGGCTGTTGGGATTCCGGCATCGTTATTCTGACCACCAGGATCCCGACTGCCGGTATATTAAACGTATTCCTATATTAGATAGATAGATAGATAGATAGATAGATAGATAGATAGATAGATAGATAGATAGATAGATAGATAGATAGATGATAGATAGATAGATAGATAGATAAAACATGTACGGAAACCCCCTCCTATAAATCCTGCGTTGAGTATATACTGTATACAGTATGTATATATATATATATATATATATATATATATATACTGGATAATGCATTGGTAAGTTTAACTACAATAGCATACAAATGTAAAATATAACAGCAATACTAGTGAAAGGAACTGTTTCTTTTTTCACTCATTATTATTATTCTCTGATAAGTATCTTCTAAGTTATCTGACAATTTCAGTTATGCCTGCAGCTAATTATGATTTATTGATGTAATACATGTGCCTCCTGCTTATAAATCTACAAGCAAAGAACAAATCCTTATTTGACCCTTTGATAAAAAATGACAATGAGGGATAACATTTTCCAGGCACAGTGTTAGTACTTTTATAAACACAAAGGAACAATTTAAAGAAACATTTCTTGAACATATTTAAGATTTTGTAAACAGATTATAGGCTTTATTCACTGAACTATATCTGCATACCCTCCAACATGACCCGCCCCACTAGGTACAGAATGCTCTGTTCCTGGACTTCCCTCTTAATTTATTATTGCCATCACCTGTGAAGAAACAGCTTTCTTATCATGTAACTAGTTCAGCACAGGTGATGGAAATCATACATTAAGAGGGAAGTCCAGACACAGAGCATTTTGTACCTAGTGGGGCGGGTCATGTTGGAGGGTCTGTATCTGACAATTTCCAAGAAGTCCTAATGGCAAATTATTTTCTCGGGTCTTTTTAAAAAAAAATATGATTATGCTGAACATAATGTATTGTGGTTTTTATATTGTCCTCACACGTGCCAAAAATAGTATTAATGAACATTATGGCTATACTGTACATATTTCTGGGTGATGTGGATGAGATATGAGCTACAGATCGCAAACTTTTCCAAAGTGCAGCTGAACACTAAACCTAGAAGTAAAGTGATGGCATTATCAATCAGGGATGCAGAGAGGGGGAGGGGAGTGGGCACTAATTACCTGGGCCGAGATAATTGGAGGGGCCTGGCCCTGTGTAGCCATACTTCCCTGGATTTGGTGACACCCCTTCAGTACTCGGGTCCGTGGCCACATTCAGAGGCACTGCGCATTAGCAAATCCTTTTACACATCACAGGGAATATGAATAATAATAATATACGATAAGTAGCAACCAAATAATAACTGGGACGAGTAACTATGCCCCAATGTCTGCTGAAAGCACAACCTTTGATAATTAAGTCTCCATTGTTTTGAGCCCGGAAATAGCTGTAATGTTAGTAGAGTCAGATGAGGGAAATTGTTTGGTAAATCAAAGCTATTGTTCTAATATTTGCTAAATATAGCTACAGTCTAAACACTGACGATTCTTATTGTGCATTTATCTAACCATAGCAGCATAGAATCTGCCCTGCTAACGCTGCAGGAAAACCATTACTTTATTTGAGATAGTATCACAGCTGCAGCACTTCTCAGTTACCATGTAGGGATATATGCTGCTGGGGACTTGGAGGAAGAAGAAGGTAGATGACATGTAAACTTTATCTGCATTTCCAGAGATGTACAACATCCACTTGCAAGCTTTTATTGTACACTGTATTCCTCCCCATGAACAAGCACAGAGTCCGAACAGGCCTAATAAATAATAGAAATGATAATAAACAGGGCAGTCTCTCACACACAGATTGGGGAAGACCTGTCCTAACAAGCTCTGACACATGGTGAAACATACATTTTTCTATTGATACATTTGTAGTGTGTGAGAGGTTGGTTGGACTGCGGTGCGTGTGGTGGTGCCTGCTGCCGTGCAGGTGTAGACTCGGTACTCACCAGGCGCCGCTCTCTCTCACCTTCAGGTACCGGAACCTTCAACGGACCTGGAATTCTTCAGTCGGATCCGGACACGGCGATTCCCTCTTGGAGCTGACCGTCGACCGAGCTGAGGAGAGAATGGTCTACATTAAAGGGGGTATCGACCCTGCTTCCGGTGGAACAGGGGATACCCCAGGGGTGGCTGCGACCTTCACCGGCTGGGTGAATGGTCATCACCGGCACAAAGCCTCAGCTACCCAGCTTTCACACACTCGCGCTTTCGCACGTAGTGTGATGAAAGGGATTCTCACGTCCGTGAGCAATCCTAACTCCGGCGCTCGGGGACAAACAAGGGACAGACGTACACGGATGCTACTCACCGTCACAAGTCTTGCACTCCGATCTTCTCCACTTACAGGTCCCTGTAAGGAGGCAAAGAGAAACAGCCGTGCAGGGCCTAACTCTGACCTAGTGTCACACCCTATACTATCTACAACAGCAGAGCCCTCAAACTAGCTCTGTGGGTGTGGTGCAACACAACTATGCACAACTTACACAACACATACACTTTGCCCTGCACGGTAACAACATATATCACACTATCGGAGTTACAACATAAAACGGTGCTGTCCCTTTATCTACCCGACTCAGAACACCCAGCAGTGGGGACCGCACAGCTCACCCACCTACCGTACTCTCAGGGTGGCCTGAGCCTAACGCCCAGTGTCACCTTTACTCACCTCGGGGAAAACACTGCTTCGATGGGCCTAGCGCCCCCTAACTGTCCACAGGCCGGAGGCCTGACTTTGCCCACGGCCCTAGCGCCCGCCTACCTTGCTGCCCGTTGGGTGACCTGGGCCTTGTGCCCAAGGTCACCTTATCGTACCTATTTGGCCAAAATCCACTAGGGCCTAATGCCCTCTAATGCTCCCACAGGCCTAGTGCCTGACCGTGCCCCTCGGGCCTAATGCCCGCCTAACTGCGCCCACAGGCCGGTGGCCTGACTATACTTATGGGCCTAGTGCCCAACCTGCGCCCAGGCCTAGTGCCTGCCTATGTGCCCCCACGGGCCGAGAGGCCCGACCAAATGCCCACGGGCCGGGAGGGCCCGACTACATGCCCACAGGCCGGGAGGGCCTGACTGTGCCCACGGGCCTATTGCCCGAACACCCGGTGGTCTAGGGAGGGGCGGGTACAGGGGCGCCTGATAAGGGCCTACCTGACCCGCTGGGAGAGGCACCAGGGGGGAGCTTCGGCAGCCCTTTGCTTCCCACCCCTGGTGACCCCTCCGGCGCTGTTCTTTAATCTTCGGCCGCTGGCCCGTCCTGGCCAGCGGCGCCGCCGTCCCGTCCTGGCCAGCGGCGCCGCCGTCGTCGCGCCGCGTCCAGCCGCCGCTGGACATCTTCTTCTCCGAGCCCGTCTTCTTTCTTCTTGCCGCCGGGATCTTCTTTCCTCTTCGCGCTCTTCTGCGCGCGCGCCCTCTTCGGCTCCCGCCCGGCGTCTCTTCTGCCTTCGCCGCTCTTCGGCGCGGCCTCCTGCTCCCCGTCCCGCCCGGCGTCTGACGTCAGACGCCGGGGGCGGGGCCTATGACGCGGCGAGCGCCGATTGGCTCGCCGCGTCTCTCTACGATTGGCTGCCGCTCCGGGAGTCGCGATTGGCTCCCGGAGGGCGCCAAGATTCAAACGCTGCGGGCGGCGCTTCTGATTGGCGGCCCGAGCGGCGCCAAGTTCAAAGCGCCGCCGCGCCGCTCCCCGCACACTCCGCGCTGGGGACAGACAAGCTGCCCCAGCGCGGCCCCCAGTTAGGGACAGCAGCATGGATGTGCCCACAGGGCACATCCTTACATTTCCCCCCCCTTTTTCCTTTGTAGTCCCTACAAAGTTCCTCACGACGTCCATCGTCCGCGGGTCAGGGAATTCCAAGGTCCTTCCGGCGAGGGTGCATTCGGGGGCCCAGCCTGGACCAGCTGTGACCCCACATCCTTCCTCCTCCAGCTCCGGGTTCCTCTTACGGCCTGACCTCCATCGGCGGATCCTCTGGGGGAGTGGCATCTCCTCATGGTCGCTTGACGCTGGCCACCAAGGGGAATCTTCCTCCACGGGGACAACAGTCACCCACTCTTGGCCTCTGATATTGTCTGTGGCTTCGTCCCTGTCTTCCGGGTGTGGTATCGACCACCACCCAACAGCGGAATCCTCCGGGGCATCCGTTTCCTCCCGGGTAACAGCCACCACATGTCGAATTTCCTCGTGGGGCATCTCCAAAGGTCCTGTGTCTTCCTCTGGAACGGGTCCTCCCACGGCATCACAGTCCTGTCCCCGTACGTCGGTCCATTTCGGCACTCCCGGTAGGTATTCTTGCTCCAGGACTATCTCCTCCTCTTCACGGAGGGCATTCAACTGGGAGCATGACTCCACCCGATCCTGCCAGTCACTCTCGTCGGCGCTTCCGACGCCAGAGTCATCCTCCATCTGTTCTGGGAGGGATTCGTCGGCGGACAGCTCACCGTAGTCCGAGTCCTCCTCCGATATCTGGACTGGGGTATTACTTTCCTCCTCAGCGTACTTCTTCGCTTCCGCTGGCACCTCTGCTTCCTCAGCGTACTCCTTCGCTTCCGCTGGCATCGTTACTTCCTCAGCGTACTCCTTCGCTTCCGCTGGCATCTCTTGGTACCCAGGACACTCCTGTTCCGCACGTCCTGGTCGTGGACGGTACCATCGCGGGGAGATTCCGGACGTCTCAGTCACTGGGTCTTCACGCTTTTCTTCGCAGCGTGGTCTGTTCACCTCCCAGTCGTCCACCTCCGCCTCATGCGGGAAAGGATTCTGCCTTACTGGGGTCACTTTCTTGGGACAAAGTAGGTCCGCGGCATCTTCCCAGGGGCACTCACTGGCCGCATGTCCTGGTCGCCGACACTTCCAACAAGGGAGGGCCACTGCCACCTTCTCCAAGACGGGTTCCTGGTCCACCTCCTTCACTGGGGAATCTTCACCCGTTGGTTCCGGCTCAGAGGAAATGGGCACCTGCGAATTAACTTCAAGCAAGGCCTTCCGCTCCATTTCCCTGGTTTCCTCCTCCCATCTCTGGGCGCGACCATCCGCAATCATCCGGTCTTCATTCCACGGACAATCGGGAAGCGCATGTCCTCTCGCCTCGCAGAGCGCACACACAGGCTCTGCAGCCACCCGGTCCCAAAGCTGCTGACGAGATTCCGTCAGCTGCTTCACCGTGGCCTCGTAGTCCGTTCTGTCTTCCGTCCATGGACATTCCAGGAGCCGATGTCGGGGATCTCCACAGCTTTCACACCGGGAATCAACCTCGTCTTCGCTCAACTCTTCGTCCCAAGGACAACTGTTGTGCTCATGCCCGTAGTTTCCGCAGAGCAAACACCAGGACTCGTTCTTCGCTTGGCCCTTCTGACGTCTTCGGTCCGCTTCCTGGACCACCTTCTTTGGGGACGTCTCTCGCCAAGTACACTCGTCGGCAAAGTGACCTGTTTGCCGACATTTCTTGCAGGGCGTCACAGCGGCCTTCTTGCGCCCCTTCTCCCGGCGCTCTTCTTTTTCACGCTGGACCGACCGCTGCACCATCTTCAGGATGTCTGCCCCAGACACCGTCACCCAGTCGCTCTGGTCCGCACACGTCCGGGGGTGAGTCTTCTCCGGAGCCGTCCGCAGGGAGGTCTTCTTGGTGGCGTTCCACATCGTGTCCGTGATCCGGTCTCTCAGATCCTGCCGACTACGCCAAGTGTGAGAGGTGCGTTGGACTGCGGTGCGTGTGGTGGTGCCTGCTGCCGTGCAGGTGTAGACTCGGTACTCACCAGGCGCCGCTCTCTCTCACCTTCAGGTACCGGAACCTTCAACGGACCTGGAATTCTTCAGTCGGATCCGGACACGGCGATTCCCTCTTGGAGCTGACCGTCGACCGAGCTGAGGAGAGAATGGTCTACATTAAAGGGGGTATCGACCCTGCTTCCGGTGGAACAGGGGATACCCCAGGGGTGGCTGCGACCTTCACCGGCTGGGTGAATGGTCATCACCGGCACAAAGCCTCAGCTACCCAGCTTTCACACACTCGCGCTTTCGCACGTAGTGTGATGAAAGGGATTCTCACGTCCGTGAGCAATCCTAACTCCGGCGCTCGGGGACAAACAAGGGACAGACGTACACGGATGCTACTCACCGTCACAAGTCTTGCACTCCGATCTTCTCCACTTACAGGTCCCTGTAAGGAGGCAAAGAGAAACAGCCGTGCAGGGCCTAACTCTGACCTAGTGTCACACCCTATACTATCTACAACAGCAGAGCCCTCAAACTAGCTCTGTGGGTGTGGTGCAACACAACTATGCACAACTTACACAACACATACACTTTGCCCTGCACGGTAACAACATATATCACACTATCGGAGTTACAACATAAAACGGTGCTGTCCCTTTATCTACCCGACTCAGAACACCCAGCAGTGGGGACCGCACAGCTCACCCACCTACCGTACTCTCAGGGTGGCCTGAGCCTAACGCCCAGTGTCACCTTTACTCACCTCGGGGAAAACACTGCTTCGATGGGCCTAGCGCCCCCTAACTGTCCACAGGCCGGAGGCCTGACTTTGCCCACGGCCCTAGCGCCCGCCTACCTTGCTGCCCGTTGGGTGACCTGGGCCTTGTGCCCAAGGTCACCTTATCGTACCTATTTGGCCAAAATCCACTAGGGCCTAATGCCCTCTAATGCTCCCACAGGCCTAGTGCCTGACCGTGCCCCTCGGGCCTAATGCCCGCCTAACTGCGCCCACAGGCCGGTGGCCTGACTATACTTATGGGCCTAGTGCCCAACCTGCGCCCAGGCCTAGTGCCTGCCTATGTGCCCCCACGGGCCGAGAGGCCCGACCAAATGCCCACGGGCCGGGAGGGCCCGACTACATGCCCACAGGCCGGGAGGGCCTGACTGTGCCCACGGGCCTATTGCCCGAACACCCGGTGGTCTAGGGAGGGGCGGGTACAGGGGCGCCTGATAAGGGCCTACCTGACCCGCTGGGAGAGGCACCAGGGGGGAGCTTCGGCAGCCCTTTGCTTCCCACCCCTGGTGACCCCTCCGGCGCTGTTCTTTAATCTTCGGCCGCTGGCCCGTCCTGGCCAGCGGCGCCGCCGTCGTCGCGCCGCGTCCAGCCGCCGCTGGACATCTTCTTCTCCGAGCCCGTCTTCTTTCTTTTTGCCGCCGGGATCTTCTTTCCTCTTCGCGCTCTTCTGCGCGCGCGCCCTCTTCGGCTCCCGCCCGGCGTCTCTTCTGCCTTCGCCGCTCTTCGGCGCGGCCTCCTGCTCCCCGTCCCGCCCGGCGTCTGACGTCAGACGCCGGGGGCGGGGCCTATGACGCGGCGAGCGCCGATTGGCTCGCCGTGTCTCTCTACGATTGGCTGCCGCTCCGGGAGTCGCGATTGGCTCCCGGAGGGCGCCAAGATTCAAACGCTGCGGGCGGCGCTTCTGATTGGCGGCCCGAGCGGCGCCAAGTTCAAAGCGCCGCCGCGCCGCTCCCCGCACACTCCGCGCTGGGGACAGACAAGCTGCCCCAGCGCGGCCCCCAGTTAGGGACAGCAGCATGGATGTGCCCACAGGGCACATCCTTACATTTCCCCCCCCTTTTTCCTTTGTAGTCCCTACAAAGTTCCTCACGACGTCCATCGTCCGCGGGTCAGGGAATTCCAAGGTCCTTCCGGCGAGGGTGCATTCGGGGGCCCAGCCTGGACCAGCTGTGACCCCACATCCTTCCTCCTCCAGCTCCGGGTTCCTCTTACGGCCTGACCTCCATCGGCGGATCCTCTGGGGGAGTGGCATCTCCTCACGGTCGCTTGACGCTGGCCACCAAGGGGAATCTTCCTCCACGGGGACAACAGTCACCCACTCTTGGCCTCTGATATTGTCTGTGGCTTCGTCCCTGTCTTCCGGGTGTGGTATCGACCACCACCCAACAGCGGAATCCTCCGGGGCATCCGTTTCCTCCCGGGTAACAGCCACCACATGTCGAATTTCCTCGTGGGGCATCTCCAAAGGTCCTGTGTCTTCCTCTGGAACGGGTCCTCCCACGGCATCACAGTCCTGTCCCCGTACGTCGGTCCATTTCGGCACTCCCGGTAGGTATTCTTGCTCCAGGACTATCTCCTCCTCTTCACGGAGGGCATTCAACTGGGAGCATGACTCCACCCGATCCTGCCAGTCACTCTCGTCGGCGCTTCCGACGCCAGAGTCATCCTCCATCTGTTCTGGGAGGGATTCGTCGGCGGACAGCTCACCGTAGTCCGAGTCCTCCTCCGATATCTGGACTGGGGTATTACTTTCCTCCTCAGCGTACTTCTTCGCTTCCGCTGGCACCTCTGCTTCCTCAGCGTACTCCTTCGCTTCCGCTGGCATCGTTACTTCCTCAGCGTACTCCTTCGCTTCCGCTGGCATCTCTTGGTACCCAGGACACTCCTGTTCCGCACGTCCTGGTCGTGGACGGTACCATCGCGGGGAGATTCCGGACGTCTCAGTCACTGGGTCTTCACGCTTTTCTTCGCAGCGTGGTCTCTTCACCTCCCAGTCGTCCACCTCCGCCTCATGCGGGAAAGGATTCTGCCTTACTGGGGTCACTTTCTTGGGACAAAGTAGGTCCGCGGCATCTTCCCAGGGGCACTCACTGGCCGCATGTCCTGGTCGCCGACACTTCCAACAAGGGAGGGCCACTGCCACCTTCTCCAAGATGGGTTCCTGGTCCACCTCCTTCACTGGGGAATCTTCACCCGTTGGTTCCGGCTCAGAGGAAATGGGCACCTGCGAATTAACTTCAAGCAAGGCCTTCCGCTCCATTTCCCTGGTTTCCTCCTCCCATCTCTGGGCGCGACCATCCGCAATCATCCGGTCTTCATTCCACGGACAATCGGGAAGCGCATGTCCTCTCGCCTCGCAGAGCGCACACACAGGCTCTGCAGCCACCCGGTCCCAAAGCTGCTGACGAGATTCCGTCAGCTGCTTCACCGTGGCCTCGTAGTCCGTTCTGTCTTCCGTCCATGGACATTCCAGGAGCCGATGTCGGGGATCTCCACAGCTTTCACACCGGGAATCAACCTCGTCTTCGCTCAACTCTTCGTCCCAAGGACAACTGTTGTGCTCATGCCCGTAGTTTCCGCAGAGCAAACACCAGGACTCGTTCTTCGCTTGGCCCTTCTGACGTCTTCGGTCCGCTTCCTGGACCACCTTCTTTGGGGACGTCTCTCGCCAAGTACACTCGTCGGCAAAGTGACCTGTTTGCCGACATTTCTTGCAGGGCGTCACAGCGGCCTTCTTGCGCCCCTTCTCCCGGCGCTCTTCTTTTTCACGCTGGACCGACCGCTGCACCATCTTCAGGATGTCTGCCCCAGACACCGTCACCCAGTCGCTCTGGTCCGCACACGTCCGGGGGTGAGTCTTCTCCGGAGCCGTCCGCAGGGAGGTCTTCTTGGTGGCGTTCCACATCGTGTCCGTGATCCGGTCTCTCAGATCCTGCCGACTACGCCAAGTGTGAGAGGTGCGTTGGACTGCGGTGCGTGTGGTGGTGCCTGCTGCCGTGCAGGTGTAGACTCGGTACTCACCAGGCGCCGCTCTCTCTCACCTTCAGGTACCGGAACCTTCAACGGACCTGGAATTCTTCAGTCGGATCCGGACACGGCGATTCCCTCTTGGAGCTGACCGTCGACCGAGCTGAGGAGAGAATGGTCTACATTAAAGGGGGTATCGACCCTGCTTCCGGTGGAACAGGGGATACCCCAGGGGTGGCTGCGACCTTCACCGGCTGGGTGAATGGTCATCACCGGCACAAAGCCTCAGCTACCCAGCTTTCACACACTCGCGCTTTCGCACGTAGTGTGATGAAAGGGATTCTCACGTCCGTGAGCAATCCTAACTCCGGCGCTCGGGGACAAACAAGGGACAGACGTACACGGATGCTACTCACCGTCACAAGTCTTGCACTCCGATCTTCTCCACTTACAGGTCCCTGTAAGGAGGCAAAGAGAAACAGCCGTGCAGGGCCTAACTCTGACCTAGTGTCACACCCTATACTATCTACAACAGCAGAGCCCTCAAACTAGCTCTGTGGGTGTGGTGCAACACAACTATGCACAACTTACACAACACATACACTTTGCCCTGCACGGTAACAACATATATCACACTATCGGAGTTACAACATAAAACGGTGCTGTCCCTTTATCTACCCGACTCAGAACACCCAGCAGTGGGGACCGCACAGCTCACCCACCTACCGTACTCTCAGGGTGGCCTGAGCCTAACGCCCAGTGTCACCTTTACTCACCTCGGGGAAAACACTGCTTCGATGGGCCTAGCGCCCCCTAACTGTCCACAGGCCGGAGGCCTGACTTTGCCCACGGCCCTAGCGCCCGCCTACCTTGCTGCCCGTTGGGTGACCTGGGCCTTGTGCCCAAGGTCACCTTATCGTACCTATTTGGCCAAAATCCACTAGGGCCTAATGCCCTCTAATGCTCCCACAGGCCTAGTGCCTGACCGTGCCCCTCGGGCCTAATGCCCGCCTAACTGCGCCCACAGGCCGGTGGCCTGACTATACTTATGGGCCTAGTGCCCAACCTGCGCCCAGGCCTATGTGCCCCCACGGGCCGAGAGGCCCGACCAAATGCCCACGGGCCGGGAGGGCCCGACTACATGCCCACAGGCCGGGAGGGCCTGACTGTGCCCACGGGCCTATTGCCCGAACACCCGGTGGTCTAGGGAGGGGCGGGTACAGGGGCGCCTGATAAGGGCCTACCTGACCCGCTGGGAGAGGCACCAGGGGGGAGCTTCGGCAGCCCTTTGCTTCCCACCCCTGGTGACCCCTCCGGCGCTGTTCTTTAATCTTCGGCCGCTGGCCCGTCCTGGCCAGCGGCGCCGCCGTCGTCGCGCCGCGTCCAGCCGCCGCTGGACATCTTCTTCTCCGAGCCCGTCTTCTTTCTTCTTGCCGCCGGGATCTTCTTTCCTCTTCGCGCTCTTCTGCGCGCGCGCCCTCTTCGGCTCCCGCCCGGCGTCTCTTCTGCCTTCGCCGCTCTTCGGCGCGGCCTCCTGCTCCCCGTCCCGCCCGGCGTCTGACGTCAGACGCCGGGGGCGGGGCCTATGACGCGGCGAGCGCCGATTGGCTCGCCGCGTCTCTCTACGATTGGCTGCCGCTCCGGGAGTCGCGATTGGCTCCCGGAGGGCGCCAAGATTCAAACGCTGCGGGCGGCGCTTCTGATTGGCGGCCCGAGCGGCGCCAAGTTCAAAGCGCCGCCGCGCCGCTCCCCGCACACTCCGCGCTGGGGACAGACAAGCTGCCCCAGCGCGGCCCCCAGTTAGGGACAGCAGCAGGGATGTGCCCACAGGGCACATCCTTACATTTCCCCCCCCTTTTTCCTTTGTAGTCCCTACAAAGTTCCTCACGACGTCCATCGTCCGCGGGTCAGGGAATTCCAAGGTCCTTCCGGCGAGGGTGCATTCGGGGGCCCAGCCTGGACCAGCTGTGACCCCACATCCTTCCTCCTCCAGTTCCGGGTTCCTCTTACGGCCTGACCTCCATCGGCGGATCCTCTGGGGGAGTGGCATCTCCTCACGGTCGCTTGACGCTGGCCACCAAGGGGAATCTTCCTCCACGGGGACAACAGTCACCCACTCTTGGCCTCTGATATTGTCTGTGGCTTCGTCCCTGTCTTCCGGGTGTGGTATCGACCACCACCCAACAGCGGAATCCTCCGGGGCATCCGTTTCCTCCCGGGTAACAGCCACCACATGTCGAATTTCCTCGTGGGGCATCTCCAAAGGTCCTGTGTCTTCCTCTGGAACGGGTCCTCCCACGGCATCACAGTCCTGTCCCCGTACGTCGGTCCATTTCGGCACTCCCGGTAGGTATTCTTGCTCCAGGACTATCTCCTCCTCTTCACGGAGGGCATTCAACTGGGAGCATGACTCCACCCGATCCTGCCAGTCACTCTCGTCGGCGCTTCCGACGCCAGAGTCATCCTCCATCTGTTCTGGGAGGGATTCGTCGGCGGACAGCTCACCGTAGTCCGAGTCCTCCTCCGATATCTGGACTGGGGTATTACTTTCCTCCTCAGCGTACTTCTTCGCTTCCGCTGGCACCTCTGCTTCCTCAGCGTACTCCTTCGCTTCCGCTGGCATCGTTACTTCCTCAGCGTACTCCTTCGCTTCCGCTGGCATCTCTTGGTACCCAGGACACTCCTGTTCCGCACGTCCTGGTCGTGGACGGTTCCATCGCGGGGAGATTCCGGACGTCTCAGTCACTGGGTCTTCACGCTTTTCTTCGCAGCGTGGTCTCTTCACCTCCCAGTCGTCCACCTCCGCCTCATGCGGGAAAGGATTCTGCCTTACTGGGGTCACTTTCTTGGGACAAAGTAGGTCCGCGGCATCTTCCCAGGGGCACTCACTGGCCGCATGTCCTGGTCGCCGACACTTCCAACAAGGGAGGGCCACTGCCACCTTCTCCAAGACGGGTTCCTGGTCCACCTCCTTCACTGGGGAATCTTCACCCGTTGGTGCCCAACCTGCGCCCAGGCCTAGTGCCTGCCTATGTGCCCCCACGGGCCGAGAGGCCCGACCAAATGCCCACGGGCCGGGAGGGCCCGACTACATGCCCACAGGCCGGGAGGGCCTGACTGTGCCCACGGGCCTATTGCCCGAACACCCGGTGGTCTAGGGAGGGGCGGGTACAGGGGCGCCTGATAAGGGCCTACCTGACCCGCTGGGAGAGGCACCAGGGGGGAGCTTCGGCAGCCCTTTGCTTCCCACCCCTGGTGACCCCTCCGGCGCTGTTCTTTAATCTTCGGCCGCTGGCCCGTCCTGGCCAGCGGCGCCGCCATCGTCGCGCCGCGTCCAGCCGCCGCTGGACATCTTCTTCTCCGAGCCCGTCTTCTTTCTTTTTGCCGCCGGGATCTTCTTTCCTCTTCGCGCTCTTCTGCGCGCGCGCCCTCTTCGGCTCCCGCCCGGCATCTCTTCTGCCTTCGCCGCTCTTCGGCGCGGCCTCCTGCTCCCCGTCCCGCCCGGCGTCTGACGTCAGACGCCGGGGGCGGGGCCTATGACGCGGCGAGCGCCGATTGGCTCGCCGCGTCTCTCTACGATTGGCTGCCGCTCCGGGAGTCGCGATTGGCTCCCGGAGGGCGCCAAGATTCAAACGCTGCGGGCGGCGCTTCTGATTGGCGGCCCGAGCGGCGCCAAGTTCAAAGCGCCGCCACGCCGCTCCCCGCACACTCCGCGCTGGGGACAGACAAGCTGCCCCAGCGTGGCCCCCAGTTAGGGACAGCAGCATGGATGTGCCCACAGGGCACATCCTTACAAGTGTATGACATGGGGCAAAGCACTGTTAACCAATTCCTCATGTACATTATTTGTTGGTATATAGAAAATTAGAAAGTATTAGGTATTAAGGGGGTAATTCTGAGTTGATCGCATCAAGAACTTTGTTAGCAGTTGGGCAAAACTATGTGCACTGCAGAGGAGGCACATATAACATTTGCAGGGCCTGCTCCAGGCCTACTAGCACCCTGAGCGAGAAAATGTAAAAGTGCCCCCCCCCCGCCCCCATGCGCGTGCCCCTGGAAAAGTGGGCGTGGCCTCTGGAAAAGTGGGCATGGCCTCGTAACTTCATATTATCAGACTATAAATAAATATATTTTCACACCCCCTCTACGCACACAATTAGCAGCCTTACACATAACAGCCACAGTAGTGTTCCTTACACATAATGGGGGAGATCTAGTAGACAGGCAAAAACAGAAATCCAACCGACTTTTCAAACATTTGAATTCCACCCAAAGTCTGCAGTATAGTGTCAGATACACATAATGTGCCAGCTACACATGACATGCCCCGCAGCAGTGCCAGCTACATGACATGCCCCGCAACCGTGACAGCTACACATGACATGCCCCCCAGCAGGTCCAGCTACACATGATAGTGTTCACTTTTTTGGGCAGGGTGCTGATCACAGGGAGGGCACATTTTTAAGTTAGGAGGGCAAAATTATGTACATACTGTAATGCTTGGTGTTCCCCCACCTACATGCCGAAGCATGGACAGTGCGCCACGAAGGCGCACAGCAAAAATTTAGGGGTGTTGCTTTGTGGGGAAGGTGCGTGGCCACATAATAGTGGCAATTCGCATTACACCACACAGTAGTGCAGCTAATACACATTGCACCAGGTAGAACCTCCTATACACTTTGCGCCAGGCAAAGCAGGTTAGACACTTTGCGCCAGGCAGAGCACGTTAGACACTTTGCGACAGGCAGAGCACTAAGACACTTTGCGCCAGGCAGAGCACTGAGACACTTTGCGCCAGGCAGAGCACTGAGACACTTTGCGCCAGGCAGAGCACTGAGACACTTTGCGACAGGCAGAGCACTAAGACACTTTGCGCCAGGCAGAGCACTGAGACAGTTTGCGCCAGGCAGAGCACTGAGACACTTTGCGCCAGGCAGAGCACTGAGACACTTTGCGCCAGGCAGAGCACTGAGACACTTTGCGCCAGGCAGAGCACTGAGACACATTGCGCCAGGCAGAGCACTGAGACACATTGCGCCAGGTAGAGCACTGAGACACATTGCCTAGCCACAGACGCCTAGCGGGAACACTACATGATATGCCCCCCAGCAGCGCCAGCTACACGTGACATGCCTCCCAGCAGTGCCAGCAACACATGACATGCCCCCAGCAGTGCCAGATACACATGACATGCCCCCCAGCAATGCCAGATACATAAATGGCCACACAGTGCCAGATAGGTCCCCACAGTGCCAGATACATAAATGCCCCCATAGTGCCAGATACATAAATGCCCCCACAGTGCCAGATACATAAATGCCCCCACAGTGCCAGATACATAAATGCCCCCACAGTGCAGATATGCCCCCACAGTGCCAGATACATAAATACCCCAACAGTGCCAGATATGCCCCCACAGTGCCAGATACATAAATGCCCCCACAGTGCCAGATATGCCCCCACAGTGCAAGATGAATAAATGATCCCACAGTGCCAGATAAATAAATGCCCCTACAGTGTCAGATACATAAATGCCCCTACAGTGTCAGATACATAAATGCCCCAACAGTGCCAGATATGCCCCCACAGTGCCAGATAAATAAATGCCCACACAGTGCCAGATAAATAAATGCCCCCCACAGTGCCAGATACATAAATGCCCCCCACAGTGCCAGATACATAAATGCCCCCACAATGCCAGATACATTAATGCCCCCGCAGTGCCAGATACATAAATGCCCCCACAGTGCCAGATACATAAATGCCCCCACAGTGCCAGATACATAAATGCCCCAACAGTGCCAGATATGCCCCCACAGTGCCAGATATATAAATGCCCCCACAGTGCCAGATATGCCCCCACAGTGCAAGATGAATAAATGATCCCACAGTGCCAGATAAATAAATGCCCCTACAGTGTCAGATACATAAATGCCCCTACAGTGTCAGATATATAAATGCCCCAACAGTGCCAGATATGCTTCCACAGTGCCAGATAAATAAATGCCTCCACAGTGCCAGATAAATAAATGCCCCCCACAGTGCCAGATACATAAATGCCCCCACAGTGCCAGATACATAAATGCCCCCACAGTGCCAGATACATAAATACCCCCACAGTGCCAGATACATTAATGCCCCCACAGTGCCAGATACATAAATGCCCCCACAGTGCCAGATACATTAATGCTCCCACAGTGCCAGATACATAAATGCCCCTACAGTGTCAGATAAATAAATGCCCCCACAGTGCCAGATAAATAAATGCCCCCCACAGTGCCAGATAAATAAATGCCCCCACAGTGCAGATATGCCCCCACAGTGCCAGATAAATTAATGACCCTACAGTGCCAGATCAATAAATGCCCCCACAGTGCAGATATGCCCCCACAGTGCCAGATAAATAAATGCCCCTACAGTACCAGATAAATAAATGCCCCCACAGTATATGCCCCCCACAGTGCCAGATATGCCCCCACAGTGCAGATATGACCCCACAGTGCCAGATATGCCCCCACACAGTGCCAGATATGTCACCACACAGTGCCAGATATTTCACCACACAGTGCTCGATCCATACATGCCCCCCTCAATACCTGCGGCACTTGGAGGGGGAGTGCTGATGTCTGAGGGCGCGGGCGGATTTCCAAAATGGCTGTGCGCGCTATGCGCACTGCGCGGCATCTGACGTCAGACGCCGGAACCGCTGCTGCCGGACAGCGCGCACAAGGTAGTTTAGATTTAGTCCGCGGCCCGCCCACAGCACTCCCCCTCATGAGTCATCGGCACAGGCACAATGCACACACAGCCGCCCACTGCTGTTGCTAGGCTATCACTAGGAGGCGGGCCGGGAATCGGGATGGACGGACGCTGATCGCTGTTGCTGCAGGTGCTAGCTTGCTCCAGCCAGGTTCCAATATGGCGGCGCAAGCATGCGGCGTCCATTAAGGGTGGCGCCCTGCGCAGCCGCTCTATTGGAACATGCTTGGAGCCGGCCCTGAACATTTGCAGAGAGAGTTAGATTTGGGTGGGTTATTTTGTTTCTGTGCAGGGTAAATACTGGCTGCTTTATTTTTACACTGCAATTTAGATTGCAGATTGAACACACCCCACCCAAATCTAACTCTCTCTGCACATGTTACATCTGCCTCCCCTGCAGTGCACATGGTTTTGCCCAACTGCTAACAAAGTTCCTGCTGCGATCAACTCAGAATTACCCCCTAAATCCAGAATAACTGCAGCATGCTGAACGACAGGATATTAAGAATTGGCAGCCTGTAGTTCTCCATCGCCTGTAACTCCACTTTAAATGCCGACAGTCCGAGATGCATTAAGATTACACAATTCCTGGCTGTAGACAAGGTGCAATTTATGGTTCTGAGCTTTTATATTCCCTGCTAGTGTTAATATCTGTAACAAATCCTGTACCTCTGTGTTACTGGCATACAGTTCTATTTGTGGGGGCATTGGATGAAAGCCAGTGACATTTAAAGCTGCATGAGACTACAAGATCAAAGGCTGTTGAGTATGTCTGCAATGCCAAAGCCACACAGAGGCTCACTGCTACGTGCTACCAGGAAATAAGGAATTGCCAAATTAAGTATTGCAATCGAAGAGTGCTCCTCCGGTACATCTCATGAATCTTTAGACTTTTAGACCATCCCACTCTAAACATACACTAAGGAGCATATTTTTTAAAGGTAAAGGGCCAAATGTACTAAGCATTGGAAAGTAATAAAGTAGACAGAGATAAACTACCAACCAGAGTCGGACTGGGGCATGTAGGGCCCACCGGGGGAATGCAGTGGTAGGGGCCCATGTTAGGGGTGTGGCCAGTCTGCAGAGGGTGTGTGGCCTGCCACCTAATTGGTTTGACTAACCATGAGAGAGTGCAATGTCTGGGCCCCTTCTTAAATATATACAGTAAATTCAGCTGCTGCATGCATGATAATGTACCAGAATTATAACAGATTAATATGTGACCAGTGACCTGACCACCAGTTTAATAATCAATCACCACCAGTTTAATATATATATATATATATATATATATATATATATATATATATAATTGTATATATATATAATATTGTATACCACCTACCCGGTTTTTTTTTTTTCATTCTTCTTTATACATACTACTATAGTAGCTTACTGTAGCAGTCTGTGGTGCTGCTGAGCTGACAGTGTCCAGCAGGTCCGTCATCAGTCATTACATAATTAATATATATACCTGTCCGGCTGCAGTACTAGTGATATTATATATACATATATATTGATTTCATCTCATTATCATCCAGTCTATATTAGCAGCATACACAGTACGTTAGTCCACGGCTGTAGCTACCTCTGTGTCGGCACTCGGCAGTCCATCCATAATTGTATACCACCTACCCGTGGTTTTTTTTTTTCTTTCTTCTTTGTACATACTACTATAGTATAGTAGCTTACTGTAGCAGTCTGCGGTGCTGCTGAGCTGACAGTGTCCAGCAGGTCCGTCATCAGTCATTACATAATAAATATACATACCTGTCCGGCTGCAGTACTAGTGATATTATATTGATTTCATCTCATTATCATCCAGTCTATATTAGCAGCAGACACAGTACGGTAGTCCACGGCTGTAGCTACCTCTGTGTCGGCACTCGGCAGTCCATCCATAATTGTATACCACCTCCCCGTGGTTTTTTTTTTCTTTCTTCTTTGTACATACTACTATAGTATAGTAGCTTACTGTAGCAGTCTGCAGTGCTGCTGAGCTGACAGTGTCCAGCAGGTCCGTCATCAGTCATTACATAATAAATATACATACCTGTCCGGCTGCAGTACTAGTGATATTATATTGATTTCATCTCATTATCATCCAGTCTATATTAGCAGCAGACACAGTACGGTAGTCCACGGCTGTAGCTACCTCTGTGTCGGCACTCGGCAGTCCATCCATAATTGTATACCACCTACCCGTGGTTTTTTTTTTTTCTTTCTTCTTGATACATACTACTATAGTAGCTTACTGTAGCAGTCTGCGGTGCTGCTGAGCTGACAGTGTCCAGCAGGTCCGTCATCAGTCATCATTACCTAATAAATATATATCTACCTATCCGGCTGCAGTACTAGTGATATTATATATACATATATATATTGATTTCATATCATTATCATCCAGTCTATATTAGCAGCAGACACAGTACGTTAGTCCACGGCTGTAGCTACCTCTGTGTCGGCACTCGGCAGTCCATCCATAATTGTATACCACCTACCCGTGGTTTTTTTTTTCTTTCTTCTTGATACATACTACTATAGTAGCTTACTGTAGCAGTCTGCGGTGCTGCTGAGCTGACAGTGTCCAGCAGGTCCGTCATCAGTCATTACATAATAAATATATATACATGTCCGGCTGCAGTACTAGTGATATTATATATATATATATTGATTTCATCTCATTATCATCCAGTCTATATTAGCAGCAGACACAGTACGGTAGTCCACGGCTGTAGCTACCTCTGTGTCGGCAGTCGCTCGTCCATCCATAAGTATACTAGTATCCATCCATCTCCATTGTTTACCTGAGGTGCCTTTTAGTTGTGCCTATTAAAATATGGAGAACAAAAATGTTGAGGTTCCAAAATTAGGGAAAGATCAAGATCCACTTCCACCTCGTGCTGAAGCTGCTGCCACTAGTCATGGCCGAGACGATGAAATGCCAGCAACGTCGTCTGCCAAGGCCGATGCCCAATGTCATAGTACAGAGCATGTAAAATCCAAAACACCAAATATCAGTAAAAAAAGGACTCCAAAATCTAAAATAAAATTGTCGGAGGAGAAGCGTAAACTTGCCAATATGCCATTTACCACACGGAGTGGCAAGGAACGGCTGAGGCCCTGGCCTATGTTCATGGCTAGTGGTTCAGCTTCACATGAGGATGGAAGCACTCAGCCTCTCGCTAGAAAACTGAAAAGACTCAAGCTGGCAAAAGCACCGCAAAGAACTGTGCGTTCTTCGAAATCCCAAATCCACAAGGAGAGTCCAATTGTGTCGGTTGCGATGCCTGACCTTCCCAACACTGGACGTGAAGAGCATGCGCCTTCCACCATTTGCACGCCCCCTGCAAGTGCTGGAAGGAGCACCCGCAGTCCAGTTCCTGATAGTCAGATTGAAGATGTCAGTGTTGAAGTACACCAGGATGAGGAGGATATGGGTGTTGCTGGTGCTGGGGAGGAAATTGACAAGGAGGATTCTGATGGTGAGGTGGTTTGTTTAAGTCAGGCACCCGGGGAGACACCTGTTGTCCGTGGGAGGAATAGGGCCGTTGACATGCCTGGTGAAAATACCAAAAAAATCAGCTCTTCGGTGTGGAAGTATTTCACCAGAAATGCGGACAACATTTGTCAAGCCGTGTGTTGCCTTTGTCAAGCTGTAATAAGTAGGGGTAAGGACGTTAACCACCTCGGAACATCCTCCCTTATACGTCACCTGCAGCGCATTCATAATAAGTCAGTGACAAGTTCAAAAACTTTGGGCGACAGCGGAAGCAGTCCACTGACCAGTAAATCCCTTCCTCTTGTAACCAAGCTCACGCAAACCACCCCACCAACTCCCTCAGTGTCAATTTCCTCCTTCCCCAGGAATGCCAATAGTCCTGCAGGCCATGTCACTGGCAATTCTGATGAGTCCTCTCCTGCCTGGGATTCCTCCGATGCATCCTTGCGTGTAACGCCTACTGCTGCTGGCGCTGCTGTTGTTGCTGCTGGGAGTCGATGGTCATCCCAGAGGGGAAGTCGTAAGCCCACTTTTACTACTTCCACCAAGCAATTGAATGTCCAACAGTCCTTTGCGAGGAAGATGAAATATCACAGCAGTCATCCTGTTGCAAAGCGGATAACTGAGGCCTTGACAACTATGTTGGTGTTAAACGTGCGTCCGGTATCCGCCGTTAGTTCACAGGGAACTAGACAATTTCTTGAGGCAGTGTGCCCCCGTTACCAAATACCATCTAGGTTCCACTTCTCTAGGCAGGCGATACCGAGAATGTACACGGACGTCAGAAAAAGACTCACCAGTGTCCTAAAAAATGCAGTTGTACCCAATGTCCACTTAACCACGGACATGTGGACAAGTGGAGCAGGGCAGGGTCAGGACTATATGACTGTGACAGCCCACTGGGTAGATGTATGGACTCCCGCCGCAAGAACAGCAGCGGCGGCACCAGTAGCAGCATCTCGCAAACGCCAACTCTTTCCTAGGCAGGCTACGCTTTGTATCACCGCTTTCCAGAATACGCACACAGCTGAAAACCTCTTACGGCAACTGAGGAAGATCATCGCGGAATGGCTTACCCCAATTGGACTCTCCTGGGGATTTGTGGCATCGGACAACGCCAGCAATATTGTGTGTGCATTAAATATGGGCAAATTCCAGCACGTCCCATGTTTTGCACATACCTTGAATTTGGTGGTGCAGAATTTAAAAAAAAAACGACAGGGGCGTGCAAGAGATGCTGTCGGTGGCCAGAAGAATTGCGGGACACTTTCGGCGTACAGGCACCACGTACAGAAGACTGGAGCACCACCAAAAACGCCTGAACCTGCCCTGCCATCATCTGAAGCAAGAAGTGGTAACGAGGTCGAATTCAACCCTCTATATGCTTCAGAGGTTGGAGGAGCAGCAAAAGGCCATTCAAGCCTATACAATTGAGCACGATATAGGAGGTGGAATGTACCTGTCTCAAGCGCAGTGGAGAATGATTTCAACGTTGTGCAAGGTTCTGCAACCTTTTGAACTTGCCACACGTGAAGTCAGTTCAGACACTGCCAGCCTGAGTCAGGTCATTCCCCTCATCAGGCTTTTGCAGAAGAAGCTGGAGGCATTGAAGGAGGAGCTAAAAGGGATCGATTCCGCTAGGCATGTGGGACTTGTGGATGGAGCCCTTAATTCGCTTAACAAGGATTCACGGGTGGTCAATCTGTTGAAATCAGAGCACTACATTTTGGCCACCGTGCTCGATCCTAGATTTAAAACCTACCTTGGATCTCTCTTTCCGGCAGACACAAGTCTGCTGGGGTTCAAAGACCTGCTGGTGACAAAATTGTCAAGTCAAGCGGAACGCGACCTGTCAACATCTCCTCCTTCACATTCTCCCGCAACTGGGGCTGCGAGGAAAAGGATCAGAATTCCGAGCCCACCCGCTGGCGGTGATGCAGGGCAGTCTGGAGCGACTGCTGATGCTGACATCTGGTCCGGACTGAAGGACCTGACAACGATTACGGACATGTCGTCTACTGTCACTGCATATGATTCTCTCACCATTGAAAGAATGGTGGAGGATTATATGAGTGACCGCATCCAAGTAGGCACGTCAGACAGTCCGTACTTATACTGGCAGGAAAAAGAGGCAATTTGGAGGCCCTTGCACAAACTGGCTTTATTCTACCTAAGTTGCCCTCCCACAAGTGTGTACTCCGAAAGAGTGTTTAGTGCCGCCGCTCACCTTGTCAGCAATCTGCGTACGAGGTTACTTCCAGAAAATGTGGAGAAGATGATGTTCATTAAAATGAATTATAATCAATTCCTCCGTGGAGACATTGACCAGCAGCAATTGCCTCCACAAAGTACACAGGGAGCTGAGATGGTGGATTCCAGTGGGGACGAATTGATAATCTGTGAGGAGCGGGATGTACACGGTGATATATCGGAGGATGATGATGAGGTGGACATCTTGCCTCTGTAGAGCCAGTTTGTGCAAGGAGAGATTAATTGCTTCTTTTTCGGTGGGGGTCCAAACCAACCCGTCATTTCAGTCACAGTCGTGTGGCAGACCCTGTCACTGAAATGATGGGTTGGTTAAAGTGTGCATGTCCTGTTTATACAACATAAGGGTGGGTGGGAGGGCCCAAGGACAATTCCATCTTGCACCTCTTTTTTCTTTCATTTTTATTTGCGTCATGTGCTGTTTGGGGAGTGTTTTTTGGAAGGGCCATCCTGCGTGACACTGCAGTGCCACTCCTAGATGGGCCAGGTGTTTGTGTCGGCCACTAGGGTCGCTTAGCTTACTCACACAGCTACCTCATTGCGCCTCTTTTTTTCTTCTTTGCGTCATGTGCTGTTTGGGGAGTGTTTTTTGGAAGGGCCATCCTGCGTGACACTGCAGTGCCACTCCTAGATGGGCCAGGTGTTTGTGTCGGCCACCAGGGTCGCTTAGCTTACTCACACAGCTACCTCATTGCGCCTCTTTTTTTCTTCTTTGCGTCATGTGCTGTTTGGGGAGTGTTTTTTGGAAGGGCCATCCTGCGTGACACTGCAGTGCCACTCCTAGATGGGCCAGGTGTTTGTGTCGGCCACTAGGGTCGCTTAGCTTACTCACACAGCTACCTCATTGCGCCTCTTTTTTTCTTCTTTGCGTCATGTGCTGTTTGGGGAGTGTTTTTTGGAAGGGCCATCCTGCGTGACACTGCAGTGCCACTCCTAGATGGGCCAGGTGTTTGTGTCGGCCACTAGGGTCGCTTAGCTTAGTCATCCAGCGACCTCGGTGCAAATTTTAGGACTAAAAATAATATTGTGAGGTGTGAGGTATTCAGAATAGACTGAAAATGAGTGGAAATTATGGTTTTTGAGGTTAATAATACTTTGGGATCAAAATGACCCCCAAATTCTATGATTTAAGCTGTTTTTTAGGGTTTTTTGAAAAAAACACCCGAATCCAAAACACACCCGAATCCGACAAAAAAAATTCGGTGAGGTTTTGCCAAAACGCGGTCGAACCCAAAACACGGCCGCGGAACCGAACCCAAAACCAAAACACAAAACCCGAAAAATTTCAAGTGCACATCCCTAGTCTTTGGGGAAAAATGCAAAATCTACGCATGCACAGGTTGTAACAAAGAGGGACCACAGCGGGTTGCAGATATGTGACCGGTGGTCAGGAGACCACCAGTCACAATGCCAGCCCCTAAATCCTGCCCACTCAACATCCCAATGATCGGCATGCCGACCAACAGGAACTATTCCCACTTGTGGGTGTCCACGACACCCATACAGTGGGCATATAACCTGTGGTGACCGCCGGTCACCACCGAGCCTGCAAGGGGCTTCTTGCGCTCACCCCCCCTCCCCCACCAGCATTCCGATGCCGAGATGCCGTCGTCGGTATGCTGACTGCGGTCTCCTGACCGCCGGTCACGTATTCCCAACCAGACCACAGCAGAAGTCTCCAATATCTGCTGTGACAAAAGCAAACACCATAGATTCCTATGAGGCTGCTAAACTATCAGATCTACCAAGTTCTAGAATTTAAAGCTTGGTCCCCAAAAAAATACCATAGATTCCTATCAGACTACTAAACTGTTGGATCTACCAAGTTCTAGAATTTGACGCTTGGGGGTATATTTACTAAAATTCGTATTTTTCTGAATGAGGTTAAAGTTCAAACACGAATGACATTGAATGTGTGAATTTGCAACTTTTTGAATTTTGTACGCCTCATTTACTATGCTGTCGTATTCTGCATTTTCGAGCTTTCCGATGTCGATGTCATTCGTATTTTCGGCCAGTGTTTTACGGGAGTGAATAGTAAAACACTGCCGACATTAACACAATGAATCTCGGCCGGATCTGTGAGATCCGTGCAGGGCTTCATTGTGCACCTTTAAAAAAATTATGAAGTGTTAAAAATCAAGAAAAAATTTGCGTGGGGTCCCCCCTCCTAAGCAAAACCAGCCCCGGGCTCTTTGAGCCGGTCCTGGTCGAAAAAATATGGGGGAAAAATTGACAGGGGTTTCCCCATATTTAAAAAACCAGCACCAGGCTCTGCGCCTGGTACTGGTGCCAAAAATATGGGGGACAAAAAGCGTAGGGGTCTCCCGTATTTTTAACACCAGCACCGTGCTCCACTAGTCAGAGAGATAATGCCACAGCCGGGGGACACTTTTATATAGGTCCCTGCGGCCCTGGCAATAAATCACTAACTAGTCACCCCTGGCCGGGGTACCCTGGAGGAGTGGGGACCCCTTAAATCAAGGGATCCCCCCCTCCAGCCACCCAAGGGCAAGGGTTGAAGCCCGAGGCTGTCCCCCCCATCCAAGGGCGGCGGATGGGGGGCTGATAGCCAAGTGTAAAAAGAAGAATATTGTTTTTTGTAGCAGTACTACAAGTCCCAGCAAGCCTCCCCCACAAGCTGGTACTTGGAGAAACACAAATACCAGCATGCGGTGGAAAAACGGGCCCGCTGGTACCTGTAGTACTACTACAAAAAACATACCCAACAAAAAACAGTACACACACACCGTGACAGTAAAAATAGGAATTTAAACCTACCGGTAAATCTTTTTCTCCTAGTCCGTAGAGGATGCTGGGGACTCCGTAAGGACCATGGGGATAATATCAAAGCTCCAGACCGGGCGGGAGAGTGCGGATGACTCTGCAGCACCGATTGAGTAAACATGAGGTCCTCCTCAGCCAAGGTATCAAACTTGTAGAATTTAGCAAAAGTGTTTTAACCCGACCAAGTAGCCGCTCGGCAAAGCTGTAATGCCGAGACACCTCGGGCAGCCACCCAAGAAGAGCCCACCTTCCTAGTGGAATGGGCCTCTACCGAATTTGGTACCGGCAATCCAGCTGTAGAATGAGCCTGCTGAATCATGTTACTGATCCAGCGGGCAATAGTCTGCTTAGAAGCAGGGGCGCCAACCTTGTTGGCTGCATACAGGACAAACAGTGCCTCTGTTTTCCTAACTCGAGCCGTCCTGGCTACATAAACTTTTAAGGCCCCGAGTACATCAAGAGACTTGGAATCCTCCAAGTCCCCCGTAGCCACAGGCACCACAATAGGTTGGTTCATATGAAACGATGAAACCACCTTAGGCAGAAATTGAGGACGAGTCCTCAACTCTGCTCTATCCACATGGAAAATCAGATAGGGGCTTTTGTGAGACAAAGCCGCCAATTCGGACACCCGCCTCGCAGATGCCAAGGCCAACAACATGACCACTTTCCAAGTGAGAAATTTCAACTCAACTGTTTGAAGAGGTTCAAACCAGTGTGACTTAAGGAACTGTAACACCACGTTAAGGTCCCATGGTGCCACTGGGGGCACAAAAGGAGGCTGGATGTGCAGCACTCCCTTTACAAAAGTCTGGACTTCTGGGAGAGAAGCCAATTCCTTCTGAAAGAATATAGATAGGGCCAGAATCTGTACCTTAATGGAGCCTAACTTCAGGCTCATATCCACTCCTGTCTGTAGAAAGTGGAGAAAACGGCCCAGGTGGAAATCTTCCGTAGGAGCATTCATGGCTTCACACCAAGAAACATACTTCTTCCAGATACGGTGATAATGTTTCGCTGTCACCTCCTTACTAGCCCTTATCAGAGTAGGGATGACTTCCTCTGGAATACCTTTCCCAGCTAGGATTCGGTGTTCAACCGCCATGCCATCAAACGTAACCGCGGTAAGTCTTGGAACACGCAGGGCCCCTGCTGCAACAGGTCCTCCCTGAGAGGAAGAGGCCATGGATCTTCTGTGAGCATCTCCTGAAGATCGGAATACCAGGCCCTTCGAGGCCAATCTGGAACAACGAGTATTGTCTGCACTCTTTTTCTTCTTATGATTCTCAATATTTTGGAGATGAGAGGAAGAGGAGGGAATACATAGACCGACTTAAACACCCATGGTGTCACCAGGGTGTCTACCGCTACTGCCTGAGGGTCCCTTGACCTGGCACAATACCTCCAAAGCTTCTTGTTGAGGCATGACGCCATCATGTCTATTTGAGGAAGTCCCCAAAGCCTTGTTATCTCTGCAAAAACTTCTTGATGAAGTCCCCACTCTCCTGGATGGAGATCGTGTCTGCTGAGGAAGTCTGCTTCCCAGTTGTCCACTCCCGGAATGAAGACTGCTGACAGAGCGCTTACGTGATTTTCCGCCCAGCGCAGAATCCTTGTGGCTTCCGCCATTGCCACTCTGCTCCTTGTCCCGCCTTGGCGGTTTACATGAGCCACGGCTGTGACGTTGTCTGATTGAATCAGAACCGGTAGGTCACGAAGAAGATTCTTCGCTTGTCGTAGGCCGTTGTATATGGCCCTTAATTCCAGTATGTAGACAAGCCTCCTGGCTTGACCATGTTCCCTGAAAATGTCTTCCTTGTGTGACTGCTCCCCATCCTTGGAGGCTCGCGTCCATGCTCACCAGAACCCAGTCTTGAATGCCGAACCTGCAACCCTCTAGAAGGTGAGCACTCTGCATCCACCACAGGAGAGACACCCTGGCCCTGGGGAGCAGGCATATTTTCTGATGAATTTGAAGATGGGAACCGGACCACTTGTCCAGAAGGTCCCACTGAAATGTCCTCACATGAAACCTGCTGAAGGGGATGGCCTCGTAGGTCGCCACCATTTTTCATTGATGGACCGACACCCTTTTCGGTTTTAACAGGTCTCTGACCATGTTCTGGAGTTCCTAGGCTTTTTCCTTCGGGAGAAAAACCCTCTTTTCTTCCGTGTCCAGAATCATGCCTAAGAAAGATAGCCGAGTCGTTGGAACCAACTGTGACTTTGGTAGATTTAGAATCCAGCCATGTTGCTGCAGCACTCTCAGGGAGAGCGAAACGCTTTTCAGCAACTGATCTCTCAATCTCGCTTTTATCAGGAGATCGTCCAAGTACGGGATAATTGTGACTCCCTGCCTGTGCAGGAGCACCATCATTTCCGCCATTACCTTGGTGAAAATCCTCGGGGCCGTGGAAAGCCCAAACGGCCACGTCTGAAACTGGTAATGACAGTCCTGTACAGCGAATCTCAGGTACGCCTGATGAGGGGGATATATGGGGACATGAAGGTATGCATCCTTTATGTCTAGTGACACCATAAAATCCCCCCCTTCCAGGCTGGAGATAACCGCCCGACGCGATTCCATCTTGAATTTGAACTTTTTCAAGTACAGGTTTAGGGATTTTAGATTTAGAATGGGCCTGACTGAGCCATCCGGTTTCGGAACCACAAACAGGGTTGATTAGTACCCCTTTCCCTGTTGAACTTGGGGAACCTTGACAATCACTTGCTTTTGATACAGCTTTTGAATTGCAGCTAAAACTATCTCCCTCTCTGGGGGAGACGCCAGTAAAGCCGATTTGAAAAACCGGCGCGGAGGCACCTCTTCGAATTACAGCTTGTATCCTTGGGATACAATTTCCATCACCCAAGGATCCACGTCTGATTGAACCCAGACGTGGCTGAAGAGTCGAAGACGTGCCCCCACCGGGGCGGACTCCCTCAGTGGAGCCTCAGCGTCATGCGGTGGATTTAGTAGAAGCAGGGAAGGACTTCTGCTCCTGGGAACTAGCCGTAGCAGGCATTCTTTTCCCTCTACCCTTACCTCTGGCGAGGAAGGAAGAGCCCCGACCTCTTCTGGACTTATGCGACCGAAAGGACTGCATCTGATATTGTGGTGTTTTCTTTTCCTGTGGGGGAACATAAGGTAAAAAAGTAGATTTACCCACGGTAGCTGTGGAAACCAGGTCCGCGAGACCTTCCCCAAATAAAACCTCACCCTTGTAAGGCAAAACTTCCATATGTCTCTTTGAGTCGGCATCACCCGTCCATTGGCGGGTCCACAGGGCTCGCCTAGCAGAATTCGCCATGGCGTTGGCTCTTGAACCCAACAGTCCAACGTCTCTCGAAGCGTCTCTCATATATAAGACTGCGTCTTTAATGTGACCCAAGGTCAATAAAATACTATCCCTATCTAGGGTATCAATGTCAGCTGACAAGGTATCTGCCCAAGCCGCTACAGCGCTACAAACCCAAGCCAACGCTATTGCCGGTCTGAGCAAGGCACCCGTATGTGCATAAATTGATTTTAAGGTAGTTTCCTGTCTGCGATCCGCAGGATCCTTGAGGGCTGCCGTGTCTGGAGACGGTAGCGCCACCTATTTGGACAAGCGCGTTAAAGCCTTGTCCACCCTGGGTGAGGATTCCCACAGCAACCTGTCCTGTGCAGGGAACGGATACGCCATAAGAATTCTCTTGGGAATCTGCAGTTTTTTGTCTGGAGTTTCCCAAGCTTTTTCAAACAACGCGTTCAGCTCATGAGATGGGGGTAAGGTTACCTCAGGTTTCTTTTCCTTAAACATGCATACCCTCGTGTCAGGGACAGAGGGGTCATCTGTGATATGTAAAACATCTATTATTGCAATAATCATATAATGAATACTTTTGGCCACCCTTGGGTGTAATCTCGCATCATCGTAGTCGACACTGGAGTCAGAATCCGTGTCGGTATCAGTGACTGCTACCTGCGACAGGGGACGTTTCTGAGACCCTGAAGGGCCCTGTGACACAGTCAAAGCCATGGATTGACTCCCTGGCTTATCCCTGGACCCTGCTTTGTCCAATCGCTTATGTAATAAAGACACATTTGCATTTAAAACATTCCACATATCCAACCAATCAGGTGTCGGCATTGCCGACGGAGACACCACAATCATCTGCTCCACCTCCTCCTTAGATGAGCCTTCCGCTTCAGACATGTCGACACACACGTACCAACACCCCCACACACTCAGGGATATATCTATATGAAGACAGTCCCCCAATAAGGCCCTTTGGAGAGACAGAGAGAGAGTATGCCAGCACACACCCAGCACCACCGGACACTGGAATAAAATCATAGTTAGTACAGCGCTTTTATATAAATATATAAATACACTCACTGCGCCAATTAAATGTGCCCCCCTCTTTTTTGCCCTCTGTAACCGTGTTCAGCAGGGGAGAGTCTGAGGAGCCAGCTTCTCTGCAGTGTGCTATGGAGAAAATGGCGCTGGTTAGTGCTGGAGGATCAAGCTCCGTCCCCTCACCGGCAGGCTTCGGTCCCGCTCAAATTATTTATTCTGGCGGGGGGGTTTCAATATACCACCTCTGCAGTGTCTAATCTATTTGCCAGTGTCCCTTGAGGTTAATATTGCTGCCCAGGGCGCCCCCCCCCCATGCAACCTGCACCCTTACAGTGCCCGCTGTGTGTATATGTGTGGGAGCAATGGCCTCAGTGAAGATCTGAAGTCTTCTGCCGCCTTTGAAGTCTTCTTTCTTCTTAATACTCACCCGGCTTCTATCTTCCGGCTCTGTGAGGAGGACGGCGGCGCGGCTCTGGGACGAACGGCGAGGGTGAGACCTGCGTTCCGACCCTCTGGAGCTAATGGTGTCCAGTAGCCTAAGAAGCAGAGCCTATCATTTAAGTAGGTCTGCTTCTCTCCCCTCAGTCCCACAATGCAGGGAGTCTGTTGCCAGCAGGGCTCCCTGAAAATAAAAAACCTAACAAAAAGTATTTTTCAGAGAAACTCAGCAGAGCTCCCCTCCAGTGCACCCAGTCTCCTCTGGGCACAGGATCTAACTGAGGTTTGGAGGAGGGGCATAGAGGGAGGAGCCAGTGCACACTAGAGATGAGCGCCTGAAATTTTTCGGGTTTTGTGTTTTGGTTTTGGGTTCGGTTCCGCGGCCGTGTTTTGGGTTCGAACGCGTTTTGGCAAAACCTCACCGAATTTTTTTTGTCGGATTCGGGTGTGTTTTGGATTCGGGTGTTTTTTTCCAAAAACACTAAAAAACAGCTTAAATCATAGAATTTGGGGGTCATTTTGATCCCAAAGTATTATTAACCTCAAAAACCATAATTTACACTCATTTTCAGTCTATTCTGAATACCTCACACCTCACAATATTATTTTTAGTCCTAAAATTTGCACCGAGGTCGCTGTGTGAGTAAGATAAGCGACCCTAGTGGCCGACACAAACACCGGGCCCATCTAGGAGTGGCACTGCAGTGTCACGCAGGATGTCCCTTCCAAAAAACCCTCCCCAAACAGCACATGACGCAAAGAAAAAAAGAGGCGCAATGAGGTAGCTGTGTGAGTAAGATTAGCGACCCTAGTGGCCGACACAAACACCGGGCCCATCTAGGAGTGGCACTGCAGTGTCACGCAGGATGGCCCTTCCAAAAAACCCTCCCCAAACAGCACATGACGCAAAGAAAAAAAGAGGCGCAATGAGGTAGCTGACTGTGTGAGTAAGATTAGCGACCCTAGTGGCCGACACAAACACCGGGCACATCTAGGAGTGGCACTGCAGTGTCACGCAGGATGTCCCTTCCAAAAAACCCTCCCCAAACAGCACATGACGCAAAGAAAAAAAGAGGCGCAATGAGGTAGCTGTGTGAGTAAGATTAGCGACCCTAGTGGCCGACACAAACACCGGGCCCATCTAGGAGTGGCACTGCAGTGTCACGCAGGATGTCCCTTCCAAAAAACCCTCCCCAATCAGCACATGATGCAAAGAAAAAGAAAAGAAAAAAGAGGTGCAAGATGGAATTATCCTTGGGCCCTCCCACCCACCCTTATGTTGTATAAACAAAACAGGACATGCACACTTTAACCAACCCATCATTTCAGTGACAGGGTCTGCCACACGACTGTGACTGATATGACGGGTTGGTTTGGACCCCCCCCAAAAAAGAAGCAATTAATCTCTCCTTGCACAAACTGGCTCTACAGAGGCAAGATGTCCACCTCATCTTCACCCTCCGATATATCACCGTGTACATCCCCCTCCTCACAGATTATCAATTCGTCCCCACTGGAATCCACCATCTCAGCTCCCTGTGTACTTTGTGGAGGCAATTGCTGCTGGTCAATGTCTCCGCGGAGGAATTGATTATAATTCATTTTAATGAACATCATCTTCTCCACATTTTCTGGATGTAACCTCGTACGCCGATTGCTGACAAGGTGAGCGGCGGCACTAAACACTCTTTCGGAGTACACACTTGTGGGAGGGCAACTTAGGTAGAATAAAGCCAGTTTGTGCAAGGGCCTCCAAATTGCCTCTTTTTCCTGCCAGTATAAGTACGGACTGTGTGACGTGCCTACTTGGATGCGGTCACTCATATAATCCTCCACCATTCTATCAATGTTGAGAGAATCATATGCAGTGACAGTAGACGACATGTCCGTAATCGTTGTCAGGTCCTTCAGTCCGGACCAGATGTCAGCATCAGCAGTCGCTCCAGACTGCCCTGCATCACCGCCAGCGGGTGGGCTCGGAATTCTGAGCCTTTTCCTCGCACCCCCAGTTGCGGGAGAATGTGAAGGAGGAGATGTTGACAGGTCGCGTTCCGCTTGACTTGACAATTTTGTCACCAGCAGGTCTTTCAACCCCAGCAGACCTGTGTCTGCCGGAAAGAGAGATCCAAGGTAGGCTTTAAATCTAGGATCGAGCACGGTGGCCAAAATGTAGTGCTCTGATTTCAACAGATTGACCACCCGTGAATCCTTGTTAAGCGAATTAAGGGCTGCATCCACAAGTCCCACATGCCTAGCGGAATCGCTCCGTGTTAGCTCCTTCTTCAATGCCTCCAGCTTCTTCTGCAAAAGCCTGATGAGGGGAATGACCTGACTCAGGCTGGCAGTGTCTGAACTGACTTCACGTGTGGCAAGTTCAAAGGGCATCAGAACCTTGCACAACGTTGAAATCATTCTCCACTGCACTTGAGACAGGTGCATTCCATCTCCTATATCGTGCTCAATTGTATAGGCTTGAATGGCCTTTTGCTGCTCCTCCAACCTCTGAAGCATATAGAGGGTTGAATTCCACCTCGTTACCACTTCTTGCTTCAGATGATGGCAGGGCAGGTTCAGTAGTTTTTGGTGGTGCTCCAGTCTTCTGTACGTGGTGCCTGTACGCCGAAAGTGTCCCGCAATTTTTCTGGCCACCGACAGCATCTCTTGCACGCCCCTGTCGTTTTTTAAAAAATTCTGCACCACCAAATTCAAGGTATGTGCAAAACATGGGACGTGCTGGAATTTGCCCATATTTAATGCACACACAATATTGCTGGCGTTGTCCGATGCCACAAATCCACAGGAGAGTCCAATTGGGGTAAGCCATTCCGCGATGATCTTCCTCAGTTGCCGTAAGAGGTTTTCAGCTGTGTGCGTATTCTGGAAAGCGGTGATACAAAGCGTACCCTGCCTAGGAAAGAGTTGGCGTTTGCGAGATGCTGCTACTGGTGCCGCCGCTGCTGTTCTTGCGGCGGGAGTCCATACATCTACCCAGTGGGCTGTCACAGTCATATAGTCCTGACCCTGCCCTGCTCCACTTGTCCACATGTCCGTGGTTAAGTGGACATTGGGTACAACTGCATTTTTTAGGACACTGGTGAGTCTTTTTCTGACGTCCGTGTACATTCTCGGTATCGCCTGCCTAGAGAAGTGGAACCTAGATGGTATTTGGTAACGGGGGCACACTGCCTCAATAAATTGTCTAGTTCCCTGTGAACTAACGGCGGATACCGGACGCACGTCTAACACCAACATAGTTGTCAAGGACTCAGTTATCCGCTTTGCAGTAGGATGACTGCTGTGATATTTCATCTTCCTCGCAAAGGACTGTTGAACAGTCAATTGCTTACTGGAAGTAGTACAAGTGGGCTTACGACTTCCCCTCTGGGATGACCATCGACTCCCAGCGGCAACAACAGCAGCGCCAGCAGCAGTAGGCGTTACACGCAAGGATGCATCGGAGGAATCCCAGGCAGGAGAGGACTCGTCAGACTTGCCAGTGACATGGCCTGCAGGACTATTGGCATTCCTGGGGAAGGAGGAAATTGACACTGAGGGAGTTGGTGGGGTGGTTTGCGTGAGCTTGGTTACAAGAGGAAGGGATTTACTGGTCAGTGGACTGCTTCCGCTGTCACCCAAAGTTTTTGAACTTGTCACTGACTTATTATGAATGCGCTGCAGGTGACGTATAAGGGAGGATGTTCCGAGGTGGTTAACGTCCTTACCCCTACTTATTACAGCTTGACAAAGGGAACACACGGCTTGACACCTGTTGTCCGCATTTCTGGTGAAATACCTCCACACCGAAGAGCTGATTTTTTTGGTATTTTCACCTGGCATGTCAACGGCCATATTCCTCCCACGGACAACAGGTGTCTCCCCGGGTGCCTGACTTAAACAAACCACCTCACCATCAGAATCCTTCTGGTCAATTTCCTCCCCAGCGCCAGCAACACCCATATCCTCCTCATCCTGGTGTACTTCAACACTGACATCTTCAATCTGACTATCAGGAACTGGACTGCGGGTGCTCCTTCCAGCACTTGCAGGGGGCATGCAAATAGTGGAAGGCGCATGCTCTTCACGTCCAGTGTTGGGAAGGTCAGGCATCGCAACCGACACAATTGGACTCTCCTTGTGGATTTGGGATTTCAAAGAACGCACAGTTCTTTGCGGTGCTTTTGCCAGCTTGAGTCTTTTCAGTTTTCTAGCGAGAGGCTGAGTGCTTCCATCCTCATGTGAAGCTGAACCACTAGCCATGAACATAGGCCAGGGCCTCAGCCGTTCCTTGCCACTCCGTGTGGTAAATGGCATATTGGCAAGTTTACGCTTCTCCTCCGACAATTTTATTTTAGGTTTTGGAGTCCTTTTTTTTCTGATATTTGGTGTTTTGGATTTGACATGCTCTGTACTATGACATTGGGCATCGGCCTTGGCAGACGACGTTGCTGGCATTTCATCGTCTCGGCCATGACTAGTGGCAGCAGCTTCAGCACGAGGTGGAAGTGGATCTTGATCTTTCCCTAATTTTGGAACCTCAACTTTTTTGTTCTCCATATTTTATAGGCAGAACTAAAAGGCACCTCAGGTAAACAATGGAGATGGATGGATTGGATACTAGTATACAATTATGGACGGACTGCCGCGGTTAGGTGGTATAAAAAAACCACGGTTAGGTGGTATATATTGTAATACAATTATGGATGGACGGACTGCCTGCCGAGTGCCGACACAGAGGTAGCCACAGCCGTGAACTACCGCACTGTACACTGGTTGATAAAGAGATAGTAGTATACTCGTAACAACTAGTATGACTGACTATGACGGTATAAAGAATGAAAAAAAAACCACGGTTAGGTGGTATATATTGTAATACAATTATGGATGGACGGACTGCCTGCCGAGTTCCGACACAGAGGTAGCCACAGCCGTGAACTACCGCACTGTACACTGGTTGATAAAGAGATAGTAGTATACTCGTAACAACTAGTATGACTGACTATGACGGTATAAAGAATGAAAAAAAAACCACGGTTAGGTGGTATATATTATAATACAATTATGGATGGACGGACTGCCTGCCGACTGCCGACACAGAGGTAGCCACAGCCGTGAACTACCGCACTGTACACTGGTTGATAAAGAGATAGTAGTATACTCGTAACAACTAGTATGACACTATGACGGTATAAAGAATGAAAAAAAAACCACGGTTAGGTGGTATATATTATAATACAATTATGGATGGACGGACTGCCTGCCGACTGCCGACACAGAGGTAGCCACAGCCGTGAACTACCGCACTGTACACTGGTTGATAAAGAGATAGTAGTATACTCGTAACAACTAGTATGACACTATGACGGTATAAAGAATGAAAAAAAAACCACGGTTAGGTGGTATATATTATAATACAATTATGGATGGACGGACTACCTGCCGAGTGCCGACACAGAGGTAGCCACAGCCGTGAACTACCGCACTGTACACTGGTTGATAAAGAGATAGTAGTATACTCGTAACAACTAGTATGACTGACTATGACGGTATAAAGAATGAAAAAAAAACCACGGTTAGGTGGTATATATTATAATACAATTATGGATGGACGGACTGCCTGCCGACTGCCGACACAGAGGTAGCCACAGCCGTGAACTACCGCACTGTACACTGGTTGATAAAGAGATAGTAGTATACTCGTAACAACTAGTATGACACTATGACGGTATAAAGAATGAAAAAAAAACCACGGTTAGGTGGTATATATTATAATACAATTATGGATGGACGGACTGCCTGCCGACTGCCGACACAGAGGTAGCCACAGCCGTGAACTACCGCACTGTACACTGGTTGATAAAGAGATAGTAGTATACTCGTAACAACTAGTATGACACTATGACGGTATAAAGAATGAAAAAAAAACCACGGTTAGGTGGTATATATTATAATAATACAATTATGGATGGACGGACTGCCTGCCGACTGCCGACACAGAGGTAGCCACAGCCGTGAACTACCGCACTGTACACTGGTTGATAAAGAGATAGTAGTATACTCGTAACAACTAGTATGACTATGACGACGGTATAAAGAAAGAAAAAAAAATACCACGGTTAGGTGGTATATAATTATACAATTATGGATGGACGGACTGCCTGCCGAGTGCCGACTGCCGACACAGAGGTAGCCACAGCCGTGAACTACCGCACTGTACTGTGTCTGCTGCTAATATAGACTGGTTGATAAAGAGATAGTATACAACAATATACTACTATACTGGTGGTCAGGCACTGGTCACCACTAGTCACACTGGCAGTGGCACTCCTGCAGCAAAAGTGTGCACTGTTTAATTTTAAATTAATATAATATTATGTACTCCTGGCTCCTGCTATAACAACCTGCAGTGCTCCCCAGTCTCCCCCACAATTATTATAAGCTTTTATACATTGATGTGCAGCACACTGGGCTGAGCTGAGTGCACACAGACTGAGTCACACTGTGTGACTGCTGTGTATCGTTTTTTTCAGGCAGAGAACGGATATAGCAGAGAACGGATATATTAAATAAAAGTTAACTTAATAACAACTGCACTGGTCACTGTGGTAAACTCTGTCTGCACAATCTCTCTCTCTCTCTCTCTCTTCTAATCTATTCTAATGGAGAGGACGCCAGCCACGTCCTCTCCCTATCAATCTCAATGCACGTGTGAAAATGGCGGCGACGCGCGGCTCCTTATATAGAATCCGAGTCTCGCGAGAATCCGACAGCGTCATGATGACGTTCGGGCGCGCTCGGGTTAACCGAGCAAGGCGGGAAGATCCGAGTCGCTCGGACCCGTGAAAAAAAAAGTGAAGTTCGTGCGGGTTCGGATTCAAAGAAACCGAACCCGCTCATCTCTAGTGCACACCCATTCTAAAGTCTTTAGAGTGCCCATGTCTCCTGCGGAGCCCGTCTATACCCCATGGTCCTTACGTCCTCTAGGACGTAAGAGAAACTTTATTACATACAGGCATACCGACACACACATACTTACCTATGTTGACACGAAGCAGTCGGTCCCATCTCCAAGTAGAATCCACGGGTTACCTGTCAATAAAATTATACTCACAACAATCCAGAGTAGCTCTGTCCACTTCTACTTGTAATCCACGTACTTGGAAAAAAAAAACCCGAAAAACCCGAACCACGCACTGAAAGGGATCCCATGTTTACACATGGGACCCCTTTCCCTGACTGCCGGGACCCCCCGTGACTCCTGTCAAAGAGGGTCCCTTCAGCCAATCAGGGAGCGCCACGTCTTGGCACTCTCCTGATTGGCTGTGCACTCATGAGCTGACAGTCAGGCAGCGCACGGCAGAGATACAATGTAGCGCATAGGCGGTTGACCACAAGTAACCTCAACCGCTGACCGCAAAGTCAGTGTATCAAAGTGGGAGTGTATCTTAGCTTAGCAGAAGTGAAAAACGAAAGGTTAGCAGTTCTGCTATTAAATATTTCCCTGGAGTTTCTAAGTAGCACCAGACCTACTCCTAGATTGTGATCACTGCAGACTGTTTGGTTCCTGGTTTTACGTCACATACACGCCCTGCGTTCGGGCAGCCACTCCCCTGTTTCCCCAGACACGCCTGCGTTTTTACCTGACACGTCTGCGTTTTTTAGCACACTCCTGGAAAACGCCAAGTTACCACCCAGAAACACGCACATCCTGTCAATTACTCACCGATCAGCAGTGCGACTGAAAAGCGTTTCTCGGACCTGTGTAAAATTGTTTTGAGTAAAAGTACTTTGCGCGTGCGCACTGCGGCCCATGCGCATGCGCAGAAATGCCGATTTTTGCCAGATCGCTGTATAGCGAAAATGTGCAACGAGCGAACAACTCGGAATGACCACCATAATGCAAAGAAAAAAAAGAGGTGCAAGATGGAATTGTCCTTGGTACCTCCCACCCACCCGTATGTTGTATAAACAGGACACGCACACTTTAACAAACCAATCATTTCAGCGCCAGGGTCAGCCACACAACTGTGGCTGAACTGATTAGTTCGTTTGGACTCCCACAAAACAAGCTTGCAATATTCCAAAGAGCATATAATGCAAAGAAAAGAGGTGCAAGCTGGAGCAATTGTCCTTGGGCCCTCCCAGCCACCCTTATGTTGTATAAACAGGACACGCACACGTTAACAAACCAATCATCTGGCAATTACAGTTTAATGCCAAAAAATGCAAAATCATGCACTTGGGTCTCAAAAATCCTAAAGCTAAATACAGTATTAATGGCACTATACTGGAAACTACTGAGGAGGAAAGGGATCTAGGAGTCACTATTTCAGATGACTTAAAGGCAGGTAAGCAATGTAACAAGGCAATGAGGAAGGCTAGTCAGATGCTTGGCTGCACTGGGAGAGGAATCAGCAGCAGAAAGAAAGAAGTAATAATGCCATTGTATAGGTCATTGGTACGGCCTCATCTAGAATACTGTATTCAGTTCTGGAGGCCATATCTTCAGAAGGATATTAATACATTAGAAACTGTACAAAGGAGGGCAACTAAAATGGTGCATGGCCTACATCACAAAACATACCCAGAAAGACTAAGAAATCTCAATATGTATAGTTTGGAGCAGAGAAGGGAAAGGGGGGACATGATAGAAACTTTCAAATATATCAAGGATTTTAACAAAGTCCAGGAGGGAAACATTCTCCAAATGAAGAGAAGCAATAGGACACGAGGACATGCACTGAGACTGGAGGGGGGGAGGTTCAGGGGAAATTTGCGGGAAAATTATTTCACAGAAAGGGTAGTGGACAAGTGGAATAGCCTCCCATCAGAGGTGGTAGAGGCTAAGACAGTAGAGCAATTTAAACATGCATGGGATAGACATAAGGATATCCTTACAAAGAAATAAGGATCAAATAAGGTTAGAGATAAAAATAATATAAAAAAAAAAAAAAAAGGGGCAGACTAGATGGGCCAAGTGGTTCTTATCTGCCGACAAATTCTATGTTTCTATGTTTCTAATCATTTCAGCGCCAGGGTCTGCCACATGACTGTGGCTAAAATGATTTGTTCGTTTGGGCCCCTACAAAACAAGCTGGCAATTAATCTGTCCCTGCACAAACTGGCTCTACAGAGGCAAGATGTCATCCTCATCCTCATCGACCGATTCCTCACCCCCTTCAGTGTTGTGTACATCCTCATCCTCACAGAGTTTTAATTCGTCCCCTCTGGAATACACCACCACAGGTCCCCTTGTACTTTCTGGAGGCTGGTCTTCCTGGAAGAACTGATAATTCATTTTGATGAACATCATCTTCTCCACATTGTGTGGAAGTAACCTCCTACACTAATCGCTGACAAGGTTACCGGTGCACTAAAAACTCTTTCGAGTACACACTGGAGGGGGGGCAACTTAGGTAAAATAGAGCCAGTTTACACAGGGGCCTCCAAATTGCCTCTTATTCCTGCCAGTAAAGGTACAGCCTATCTACATATCTACTTGGATGCTGTCACTGATGTAATCCTCCACCATTCTTTCAATGATGACAGCATCATATGCAGTGACAGGAGACATGTCAAAAATTGTTGGCAGATCCTTCAGTCTGGACCAGATGTCTAAAGTTGGTCCTGCCTGCCCTGCATCACCACCAGTGGGTTGGTTAGGAATCGGATATCTAAGTTGTTTCCTGGCAGCCCAAGTGGCGGGAGAAATTGAGTAAGGAGCTGTTGCCGTGTCACGTTCCGCTTCAGCTGACAGTGTTTTCACCAGCAGGTCTTTGCACCTCTGCAGGCTTGTGTCCGCCGGAAAGAGAGACACCACGTAGGCTTTAAACCTAGGATCGATCACAGTGGCCAAAATGTAGTGCTCTGATTTCAACAGATTGACCACCCTTTGGAACCTGGCAAAGCAAATGAAGGGCTTCATCCACAAGTCCCACATACCGAGCGGAATCGCTCTGTCTTAGCTCCTCCTTCACTTTATCCAGCTGTTTTTTCAAAAGCCTGATGAGGGGAATGACCTGACTCAAGCTGGCAGTGTCTGAACTGACTTCACGTGTGGCAAGTTCGAAGGGTTGGAGAACCTTGCACAACACGGAAATCAATCTCCACTGCACTTGAGTCAGGTGCATACCCCCTCCTTTGCCTATGTCATAGTTGGATGTATAGGCTTGAATGGCCTTTTGCTGCTCCTCCATCCTCTGAAGCATATAGAGGGTTGAGTTCCACCACGTTACAACCTCTTGCTTCAAGTGATGGCAGGGCAGGTTCAAGAGTGCTTGCTGGCACTCTGGTCTTCAGCACGCAGTTGCTGAATGGAGAAAGTGTCCCAAAAATTTTCGGGGCACCCAAAGCGTCTCCTGCACGGCCCTGTTGTTTCTCCAAAAATGCTGCACCACCAAATTTATTGTTTGAGCAAAACATGGGACATGTTGGAATTTGCCCTGATTTAATGCTCACACAATATTGGTGGCATTGTCTGATATCACAAATCCCCAAGAGAGTCTAAGTGGGGTAAGTCATTGTGCGTTGATTTCCCTCAGTTTCTCTAAGAGGTTGTCGACGATGTGCCTCTTACTGAAACTGGTGATACACAGCGGATCCTGCCTTGGAACGAGCTGGTGTTTCTGAGATGCTGCTACTGGTGCCGCTGCTGTTGTTGCTGCGCAAGGCAATACATCTACCCAGTGGGCTGTCAGCCTGTCACAGTCATTTAGTCCTTAGTCTGCTCTGTTCCACTTGTCCACATGTCCGTTGTTAAGTGGACAGTGGGTACAACTGCATTTTTTTAGGACACTGAGGACATTTTTTCTGACGTCTCTGTACATTCTCATAATCGCCTGCCTAGTGAAGTGGAATCTAGATGGAATTTGGTACCGGGGACACACTACCTCCAACAATTGTCTAAATCCCACTGCACTAATGGCAGTTACCAGCTGCACATCTAACACAAACATAGCTATCAAAGCATCAGTTATCTGCTCTGCAACAGGATGACTGCTGTCGTACTTCATCCTCCTCACAAAAGACTGTTGGACGGTCAATTGCTTAGTGAAAGAAGTAGTGATTTTCCAACTTCCTCTCCGGGATGATGAACAACTCCCAGCAGCAACAGCAGGAATGGCAGCAGTAGGAGTAGCAATGCAGGATCCTCCGGAGGTACCCCAGATAGGAGAGGAGCTAGTCATGCCAGTGACATGGCCTACAGGACTACTTCTAATCCTGATTGAGGAGAAAATTGACAAGGAGGGAGTTGCTGGTGTGGTTTGCCGGCGCTTGGATACAACAGGACAAAGGGGTTTAGGTGTCCCTGGACTGCTTACGGTCTTAGCCACAGTTTCTGAACTTGACAGTGACTTACACCCTCTACACACACAGCCTGAAGGTAATTTTAGCCAATATTTTTAATAATTTTGTGCATTAAACAAAGTGTGTGTACATTCACACAATTAATTTATGTTTCATATACACCTTATACACACAGCCAGAAGGTCGTTTAATACAATATTTTTATAACTTTGTGTATTAAACAAAGTTTGTGTACATTGAGCCATCAAAAAACAAAGGTTTAACTATCTTACTCTCACTCAAAAAAGTCAGTATTTCGGAATATTCCGTATTTCGGAATATTTGGATATGGGATACTCAACCTGTACTTACACACAAGGATATTAACCATACTACACCAACATACATCTCTTCGCTTATCTCAAAATATCTAACAACCCATCCCCTTCGCTCGTCTCTCATCCACACTCATTACTTGCTCCCATGGATGATTACAGTACTTTTTTCGGGCTGCAACCACTCTGTGGAATGCCCTACCACGCATAATAAGACTCGCCTCTAGTCTTCAAACCTTAAAGCATTCCCTGAAATCTCACCTATTCAGACAAGCTTATCAAATTCCAGAATCGCTCACATTAGCTTCATAGCTTTTATATCCACTTATATTCCCACAGTACAGTCCGCACATATCCCCCTTTCTTCACTCTCCCTTCCTACTGACCCTGGTTCATCACGGCTATTATGTGATATCATACAGCCCACCAAGAACCTTTGCAATCCGGTGGACAACTATGCAATAAATAGCACCTATCCTTGTGTATCAATGCCTATTTCCCCATAGATTGTAAGCTTGCGAGCAGGGCCCTCCTACCTCTATGACTGTTTGTTTTTACCCAGTTTTGTCTTCTAATTGTGTCCAATTGTACAGCGCAATGGAATTTGCTGCGCTATATAAGAAACTGTTAATGAATAAATTAATGAGCCAACCATGTTTCTGTAAACAAGCTATGGTCTGTTGCAGATGAGTAGAGATTTGGTTACCCAAGGGTACTCAGGCGCTTTGGGTATAAGGTGTTTCACCGAGCTGCTGCCTTAAATTAGGGGGAGTCACCCCCACAGGGTAGATAAACAAGAGAAAATGGGAGGCTGCGCTAAATGAATATATTGTGACAGCAATAATAATTGGTATGTTAATGGTACAATTTATTATTAAACGATAATATCACTAATTCTTATAATCAATATATCATAAAATGCATGCAACATAAATGAAGCTTAATAAAAACATACAATAAGGGTATAAAAAGGGGGTTACCCAATTGGCCAGAGATGAAGGAAATCGGTAAATGGAAGAGTCCGTTCCAAATTGTTCCCCCAGATCGATCTGAGTCCGGTATATGTAAATATTTAGGAGGTAAGCAGTGTCCCATATGATAGCAATTATACCCTTATTGTATGTTTTTATTAAGCTTCATTTATGTTGCATGCATTTTATGATATATTGATTATAAGAATTAGTGATATTATCGTTTAATAATAAATTGTACCATTAACATACCAATTATTATTGCTGTCACAATATATTCATTTAGCGCAGCCTCCCATTTTCTGTTGCAGATGACACTGAAGCAATTCCTGAGACTGTGCCAGGATTAATAGGTCATCGAGGTATGGAAAAATCCTTATCCCCTGTTGACGGAGATAAGCCAAAAGGACCCAAAAGCTGGAAACCTATGTTTGGATTTGTGGATAAAAGGAAACGTCACTTTCTTGGAGTCTGCCTCTGACTCCAAAATACTGTTTAATTCTTTACCAAAAAGAATATCTCTAGTAAAAGGCAAAAACTCTAAAACCTTCTTGGACTCTGAGTCAGCTTTTCATGTAAGTAGCCAGACAGCTCTGCGAGCTGCTACTGCTGAGGCTGATGCTTGAGAGACAATAGTACCCATATCCAAGGCTGCTTCTTCCATAAAAATAGCCGCCTGTTTAATACAGTATGTGCAATATAGAATTTTTGCTCTCTAGATGCCAATGAAAGATCATCCTCCAATGCATCAGCCCAGGCTGCCACTGCTTTTGCAATCCAGGCTGAAGCCATGACTGGTCTAACAATTGCCCCCGACAAGGAGAAAATGGTTTATAAAAAAAAATCTATTTTTCTATCTCTAACATTGTTTAATGATGTTGAAGGCAAAGGCAATGTAGATTTTCGCACCAATCGAATGACGTGTGTATCTACTTTGGGAGCCACCTCCCTCTTTAAACAGTCCCCAGCTTGAAGAGGATAATGGGAATTTCATTTCTTTGGAATTCTAAACTTGTTACTGGGTGTGACCCAAGCCTCTTGTATAATCTCCATCAGCTGTTCTGACTCCGGAACCTCAGTTCTGACTGTTTTGGGAAGTTTAAACATAGGAGCCTTGGATTTTAACAAAGGCTCTGCTGCCTCCTCTATGGATAGAATGACTTTCATAGCACTAATTAGCTCAGGTATATCCACTGAGCTGAGATCTTTATCCTCATCTCTGTATGCAGAACCAGAATGCAAGGAATCCTCCGATGTGTCCCCATCTGAAACATGTGTAGACTGTGAAGATGTTGTTTCATGTCTGTGTGATTTACCTTCCCCAGGCCTTTCAGCCTGCTTTTGTTGAAAGACTGCAGATTCCTGGACTGGATGTGGTAAAAACCCAGGGAGAATGTTGCTTGTAAGGGTTAACAAGGTAACCTATCCCTGGTATAGGTGCTGGAATTATCTGCTCAGTTATATTGGATAATGTCTGTGCAAAAGCAGCCCATGGGGGTTCGATTTGAACCTGTGCCTGCCTTGGATTATTCAGGAGGCTTAGATGAAAGCTAAAACAATTTGCACATAATCCATTTTGAACCAATTCCTGAGATGTTAATCCAACTTTGCAGGACAAACATGAAATGAGTGTTGGTGCTCCTGTGGAGAGTGTATCCTCCTCATCATTGCCTCTCTTAGACATGGTAAACAAATCACACACCTGTATGGTGTTAACTACACAAATTGTGACTGCAATCACTTTAAAGCTTGTTAAAGTGACATACAATTCGATCCCTCCCTGCCTTGCACCAGTATTGAGGATCGGTATTATACACAGAAACTGACAAGAAATAGTAAAATCAGCAATCACACTAGCAATCAGTCACAAGTTATACATTAGTTTACTAAGCAATATGAGCACATATTCAACTACAGATACATTTAAAGTATGTAGGAGAAACATATTACTGCATTACCTTATATAGGACATTTAACATATTCAGTAGCTCAGTGAAAGAAACGGCAGCAATAGTTTACAGAATCATATGCATCAGGCACTTATCCAACTACTCGTACCGAATGGTACGTAGGTAGAGACTTTGTGCTGTATCACCTGGCTCAGGAGAGTGGGATACAGGGAGACTTCACCCCACTTCCAGGATCGATCAATACGTTAGTGAACGCTGAGTGGATCCAGACGCAAATAGTGTACACAAACGCCCAGTGAACCCAACAGTGAGCACAGACGCCCAAGTGAACACTGACGCACCAGTTACACAGCCGCCTATGCTGCGACCGAGTTACTTTTGATACACAGCGTCTTAGACGGAAGCGGGAAATCGGTTCATGGCGGGAAACTCGGAGGAAACTGGTCATGAACCGGGGGGAGGGGCGACCAGGGGAGCGGCTTACTCCCCACTGCTGACATCAACCCCAGGGATCCCAGCCTCACACTAATCCCTGGAGCCTATGATCCCTGGGGCCTAACGCTGGTGCACGCAAGGTGGCAGCCGCGTTAGCAACTGTTTGGTAGTCTCCATCCCGAAAACAGTACGGCTGTGTCTCACGTCTCCCCCGTTCCGTTAAGCGGGACTGACGCATTATCTTCTCCCCGTGCTCCAGCCACAGCCTGGTACCATCTGCTGGACTTGCTAGTACATCCTACACAGACGCACGCCGAAACAGCACTGTACACGTGGGTAAGCATTGTCATGACCCGACAGAGAGTTGTTGGAGCGATTCTTTCTAAGGTACGTATAAGATGCTTATTAGAAAGATCATGGTCTGGATCCTGCTGCACCAAACAAGAAACTGAATTGCCTAAGCCATGAGGCGGGGATACAGGGGACTGGCCCATTGCATCCTGGGAGGCCAAAAGCGTTTGATCGTTGGTGCCAATCTGCTGGTGCTTCCTCATATCCCAATGTTTATCCTGTGGATAATCTGTGGACCCTGCAGGAGAAAAAAGAGAGTTTATTGAAATGAGCAGCATAAAAAACTCAAGTATTATGAGTCAGAAGTAGCTTCCATCCAGTACTCTCCTTTATATATAATGCAGCATTAGTAGAAGAATTGTATGTATAATATTTTAACTAATTTATCTATTTTTCTAAATGTGCTATGTGACAAACAGGCTGTAACTTGAGCAAACCTGCTCATACATCATTGAACAGGCTTGAATATGGTCAAACCAGATTGAAAATATTCAAATACTTCCAACTTTCTCAGCTTTTTCTCTATTTTTTGTAATGGTACTAAAATATCGGACATTTTGGCAACTTTTGGGGTTTTAAAATCAATTTCTCAACTGATTTGGGACCCCATAATTACACAATGACTTAGTTATGGTTCATATCTGAAAATTTTAATTTTGTTGCTCTAGGATCATTTAAAGTTTCATGTAAAGTAGCAAACCCCATAAACTAGCATCTGTCTAGCCCAGTCCACTCTTTTATGACATTACTTTACTATGCTCTAACCTGAGGAAATAGGTGAACCAATTTTTATATGGCCTTCTGATTCAGTTTTTCTCACTTTCTAATTGTCATTTCTCAAAATAAATCTGCATGGGACAATGGAGGTGATTCAGACCCGATCACTGAGCTGCTAAATTTGTTGTGCTGCGTTCAGATAGTCGCCGCCCAAGGGGAGTGTATATTCTAGAGATGTGCACTTGAAATTTTTCGGGTTTTGTGTTTTGGTTTTGGGTTCGGTTCCGCGGCCGTGTTTTGGGTTCGACCGCGTTTTGGCAAAACCTCACCGAATTTTTTTTGTCGGATTCGGGTGTGTTTTGGATTCGGGTGTTTTTTTCAAAAAACACTAAAAAACAGCTTAAATCATAGAATTTGGGGGTCATTTTGATCCCAAAGTATTATTAACCTCAAAAACCATAATTTCCACTCATTTTCAGTCTATTCTGAATACCTCACACCTCACAATATTATTTTTAGTCCTAAAATTTGCACCGAGGTCGCTGGATGACTAAGCTAAGCGACCCTAGTGGCCGACACAAACACCGGGCCCATCTAGGAGTGGCACTGCAGTGTCACGCAGGATGGCCCTTCCAAAAAACACTCCCCAAACAGCACATGACGCAAAGAAAAAAAGAGGCGCAATGAGGTAGCTGTGTGAGTAAGATAAGCGACCCTAGTGGCCGACACAAACACCGGGCCCATCTAGGAGTGGCACTGCAGTGTCACGCAGGATGGCCCTTCCAAAAAACACTCCCCAAACAGCACATGACGCAAAGAAAAAAAGAGGCGCAATGAGGTAGCTGTGTGAGTAAGCTAAGCGACCCTAGTGGCCGACACAAACACCTGGCCCATCTAGGAGTGGCACTGCAGTGTCACGCAGGATGGCCCTTCCAAAAAACACTCCCCAAACAGCACATGACGCAAAGAAAAAAAGAGGCGCAATGAGGTAGCTGTGTGAGTAAGATAAGCGACCCTAGTGGCCGACACAAACACCGGGCCCATCTAGGAGTGGCACTGCAGTGTCGCGCAGGATGGCCCTTCCAAAAAACACTCCCCAAACAGCACATGACGCAAAGAAAAAAAGAGGCGCAATGAGGTAGCTGTGTGAGTAAGATAAGCGACCCTAGTGGCCGACACAAACACCGGGCCCATCTAGGAGTGGCACTGCAGTGTCACGCAGGATGGCCCTTCCAAAAAACACTCCCCAAACAGCACATGACGCAAAGAAAAAAAGAGGCGCAATGAGGTAGCTGTGTGAGTAAGATAAGCGACCCTAGTGGCCGACACAAACACCTGGCCCATCTAGGAGTGGCACTGCAGTGTCACGCAGGATGGCCCTTCCAAAAAACACTCCCCAAACAGCACATGACGCAAAGAAAAAAAGAGGCGCAATAAGGTAGCTGTGTGAGTAAGATAAGCGACCCTAGTGGCCGACACAAACACCGGGCCCATCTAGGAGTGGCACTGCAGTGTCACGCAGGATGGCCCTTCCAAAAAACACTCCCCAAACAGCACATGACGCAAAGAAAAAAAGAGGCGCAATGAGGTAGCTGTGTGAGTAAGATAAGCGACCCTAGTGGCCGACACAAACACCGGGCCCATCTAGGAGTGGCACTGCAGTGTCACGCAGGATGGCCCTTCCAAAAAACACTCCCCAAACAGCACATGACGCAAAGAAAAATTAAAGAAAAAAGAGGTGCAAGATGGAATTGTCCTTGGGCCCTCCCACCCACCCTTATGTTGTATAAACAGGACATGCACACTTTAACCAACCCATCATTTCAGTGACAGGGTCTGCCACACGACTGTGACTGAAATGACGGGTTGGTTTGGACCCCCACCAAAAAAGAAGCAATTAATCTCTCCTTGCACAAACTGGCTCTACAGAGGCAAGATGTCCACCTCATCATCATCCTCCGATATATCACCGTGTACATCCCCCTCCTCACAGATTATCAATTCGTCCCCACTGGAATCCACCATCTCAGCTCCCTGTGTACTTTGTGGAGGCAGTTGCTGCTGGTCAATGTCTCCACGGAGGAATTGATTATAATTCATTTTAATGAACATCATCTTCTCCACATTTTCTGGAAGTAACCTCGTACGCCGATTGCTGACAAGGTGAGCGGCGGCACTAAACACTCTTTCGGAGTACACACTTGTGGGAGGGCAACTTAGGTAGAATAAAGCCAGTTTGTGCAAGGGCCTCCAAATTGCCTCTTTTTCCTGCCAGTATAAGTACGGACTGTGTGACGTGCCTACTTGGATGCGGTCACTCATATAATCCTCCACCATTCTTTCAATGGGGAGAGAATCATATGCAGTGACAGTAGACGACATGTCCGTAATCGTTGACAGGTCCTTCAGTCCGGACCAGATGTCAGCATCAGCAGTCGCTCCAGACTGCCCTGCATCACCGCCAGCGGGTGGGCTCGGAATTCTGAGCCTTTTCCTCGCACCCCCAGTTGCGGGAGAATGTGAAGGAGGAGATGTTGACAGGTCGCGTTCCGCTTGACTTGACAATTTTCTCACCAGCAGGTCTTTGAACCTCTGCCGGAAAGAGAGATCCAAGGTAGGTTTTAAATCTAGGATCGAGCACGGTGGCCAAAATGTAGTGCTCAGATTTCAACAGATTGACCACCCGTGAATCCTTGTTAAGCGAATTAAGGGCTCCATCCACAAGTCCCACATGCCTAGCGGAATCGCTCCGTGTTAGCTCCTCCTTCAATGTCTCCAGCTTCTTCTGCAAAAGCCTGATGAGGGGAATGACCTGACTCAGGCTGGCAGTGTCTGAACTGACTTCACGTGTGGCAAGTTCAAAGGGCAGCAGAACCTTGCACAACGTTGAAATCATTCTCCACTGCGCTTGAGACAGGTGCATTCCACCTCCTATATCGTGCTGAATTGTATAGGCTTGAATGGCCTTTTGCTGCTCCTCCAACCTCTGAAGCATATATAGGGTTGAATTCCACCTCGTTATCACTTCTTGCTTCAGATGATGGCAGGGCAGGTTCAGGCGTTTTTGGTGTTGCTCCAGTCTTCTGTACGTGGTGCCTGTACGCCGAAAGTGTCCCGCAATTCTTCTGGCCACCGACAGCATCTCTTGCACGCCCCTGTCGTTTTTTAATAAATTCTGCACCACAAAATTCAAGGTATGTGCAAAACATGGGACGTGCTGGAATTTGCCCAGATTTAATGCACACACAATATTGCTGGCGTTGTCCGATGCCACAAATCCACAGGAGAGTCCAATTGGGGTAAGCCATTCCGCGATGATCTTGCTCAGTTGCCGTAAGAGGTTTTCAGCTGTGTGCGTATTCTGGAAACCGGTGATACAAAGCGTAGCCTGCCCAGGAAAGAGTTGGCGTTTGCGAGATGCTGCTACTGGTGCCGCCGCTGCTGTTCTTGCGGCGGGAGTCCATACATCTACCCAGTGGGCTGTCACAGTCATATAGTCCTGACCCTGCCCTGCTCCACTTGTCCACATGTCCGTGGTTAAGTGGACATTGGGTACAGCTGCATTTTTTAGGACACTGGTGATTCTTTTTCTGAGGTCTGTGTACATTTTCGGTATCGCCTGCCTAGAGAAATGGAACCTAGATGGTATTTGGTACCGGGGACACAGTACCTCCAACAAGTCTCTAGTTGGCTCTGCAGTAATGATGGATACCGGAACCACATTTCTCACCACCCAGGATGCCAAGGCCTCAGTTATCCGCTTTGCAGCAGGATGACTGCTGTGATATTTCATCTTCCAGCAGCGCCAGCAGCAGTAGGCGTTACACGCAAGGATGCATCGGAGGAATCCCAGGCAGGAGAGGAATCGTCAGAATTGCCAGTGACATGGCCTGCAGGACTATTGGCATTCCTGGGGAAGGAGGAAATTGACACTGAGGGAGTTGGTGGGGTGGTTTGCGTGAGCTTGGTTACAAGAGGAAGGGATTTACTGGTCAGTGGACTGCTTCCGCTGTCGCCCAAAGTTTTTGAACTTGTCACTGAGGATGTTCCGAGGTGGTTAACGTCCTTACCCCTACTTATTACAGCTTGACAAAGGCAACACACGGCTTGACAAATGTTGTCCGCATTTCTGTTGAAATACTTCCACACCGAAGAGCTGATTTTTTTGGTATTTTCACCAGGCATGTCAACGGCCATATTCCTCCCACGGACAACAGGTGTCTCCCCGGGTGCCTGACTTAAACAAACCACCTCACCATCAGAATCCTCTTTGTCAATTTCCTCCCCAGCGCCAGCAACACCCATATCCTCCTCATCCTGGTGTACTTCAACACTGACATCTTCAATCTGACTATCAGGAACTGGACTGCGGGTGCTCCTTCCAGCACTTGCAGGGGGCGTGCAAATGGTGGAAGGCGCATGCTCTTCACGTCCAGTGTTGGGAAGGTCAGGCATCGCAACCGACACAATTGGACTCTCCTTGTGGATTTGGGATTTCGAAGAACGCACAGTTCTTTGCGGTGCTTTTGCCAGCTTGAGTCTTTTTATTTTTCTAGCGAGAGGCTGAGTGCTTCCATCCTCATGTGAAGCTGAACCACTAGCCATGAACATAGGCCAGGGCCTCAGCCGTTCCTTGCCACTCCGTGTGGTAAATGGCATATTGGCAAGTTTACGCTTCTCCTCCGACAATTTTATTTTAGATTTTGGAGTCCTTTTTTTACTGATATTTGGTGTTTTGGATTTTACATGCTCTGTACTATGACATTGGGCATCGGCCTTGGCAGACGACGTTGCTGGCATTTCATCGTCTCGGCCATGACTAGTGGCAGCAGCTTCAGCACGAGGTGGAAGTGGATCTTGATCTTTCCCTAATTTTGGAACCTCAACATTTTTGTTCTCCATATTTTAATAGGCACAACTAAAAGGCACCTCAGGTAAACAATGGAGATGGATGGATACTAGTATACTTGTGGATGGACGAGCGACTGCCGACACAGAAGTAGCTACAGCCGTGGACTACCGTACTGTGTCTGCTGCTAATATAGACTGGATGATAATGAGATGAAATCAATATATATATATATATATAATATCACACTAGTACTGCAGCCGGACAGGTATATATATTTATTATGTAATGACTGATGACGGACCTGCTGGACACTGTCAGCTCAGCAGCACCGCAGACTGCTACAGTAAGCTACTATAGTAGTATGTATAAAGAAGAAAGAAAAAAAAAAACCACGGGTAGGTGGTATACAATTATGGATGGACGAGCGACTGCCGACACAGAGGTAGCTACAGCCGTGGACTACCGTACTGTGTCTGCTGCTAATATAGACTGGATGATAATGAGATGAAATCAATATATATATATATAATATCACACTAGTACTGCAGCCGGACAGGTAGATATATTTATTATGTAATGACTGATGACGGACCTGCTGGACACTGTCAGCTCAGCAGCACCGCAGACTGCTACAGTAAGCTACTATAGTAGTATGTATAAAGAAGAAAGAAAAAAAAAAAACCACGGGTAGGTGGTATACAATTATGGATGGACGAGCGACTGCCGACACAGAGGTAGCTACAGCCGTGGACTACCGTACTGTGGCCCTCATTCCGAGTTGATCGGTCGGTATTTTTGATCGCATCGCAATGAAAATCCGCTTAGTACGCATGCGCAATATTTGCACTGCGACTGCGCCAAGTAATTTAACAATGAAGATAGTATTTTTACTCACGGCTTTTTCATCGCTCCGGCGATCGTAATGTGATTGACAGGAAATGGGTGTTACTGGGCGGAAACACGGCGTTTTATGGGCGTGTGGATGAAAACGCTACCGTTTCCGGAAAAAACGCAGGAGTGGCTGGAGAAACGGAGGAGTGGCTGGGCAAACGCTGGGTGTGTTTGTGACGTCAAACCAGGAACGACAAGCACTGAACTGATCGCACAGGCAGAGTAAGGTTGAAGTTACTCAGAAACTGCAAAGTAGTTTGTAATCGCAATATTGCGAATACATCGGTCGCAATTTTAAGAAGCTAAGATACACTCCCAGTAGGCGTAGGCTTAGCGTGTGTAACTCTGCTAAATTCGCCTTGCGACCGATCAACTCGGAATGAGGGCCTGTGTCTGCTGCTAATATAGACTGGATGATAATGAGATGAAATCAATATATATATATATAATATCACACTAGTACTGCAGCCGGACAGGTAGATATATTTATTATGTAATGACTGATGACGGACCTGCTGGACACTGTCAGCTCAGCAGCACCGCAGACTGATACAGTAAGCTACTATAGTAGTATGTATAAAGAAGAAAGAAAGGAAAAAAAACCACGGGTAGGTGGTATACAATTATGGATGGACGAGCGACTGCCGACACAGAGGTAGCTACAGCCGTGGACTACCGTACTGTGTCTGCTGCTAATATAGACTGGATGATAATGAGATGAAATCAATATATATATATATATATAATATCACACTAGTACTGCAGCCGGACAGGTAGATATATTTATTATGTAATGACTGATGACGGACCTGCTGGACACTGTCAGCTCAGCAGCACCGCAGACTGCTACAGTAAGCTACTATAGTAGTATGTATAAAGAAGAAAGAAAAAAAAACCACGGGTAGGTGGTATACAATTATGGATGGACGAGCGACTGCCGACACAGAGGTAGCTACAGCCGTGGACTACCGTACTGTGTCTGCTGCTAATATAGACTGGATGATAATGAGATGAAATCAATATATATATATATAATATCACTAGTACTGCAGCCGGACAGGTATATATATTTATTATGTAATGACTGATGACGGACCTGCTGGACACTGTCAGCTCAGCAGCACCGCAGACTGCTACAGTAAGCTACTATAGTAGTATGTATAAAGAAGAAGAAAGAAAAAAAAAAAACGGGTAGGTGGTATACAATATTATATATATATTATATACAATTATATATATATATATATATTAAACTGGTGGTGATTATTAAACTGGTGGTCAGGTCACTGGTCACACTATCAGCAACTTGCAAGTAGTACTCCTAAGCAGACAATCACAATATATATTATACTGGTGGTCAGTGTGGTCACAATGGCAGTGTGGCACTCTGGCAGCAAAAGTGTGCACTGTACGTTATATGTACTCCTGAGTCCTGCTCTCAGACTCTAACTGCTCCCCACTGTCAGTGTCTCCCCCACAAGTCAGATATACATTATACAGTCACACTATCTATCTATCACTTCAGCAAGTAGTAGTACTCCTCCTAATGCTCCCCAAAATTACTACTGTGTCTCTCTCTACTCTAGTCTCACTCTCTTCTCTATAAACGGAGAGGACGCCAGCCACGTCCTCTCCCTATGAATCTCAATGCACGTGTGAAAATGGCGGCGACGCGCGGCTCCTTATATAGAATCCGAGTCTCGCGATAGAATCCGAGCCTCGCGAGAATCCGACAGCGGGATGATGACGTTCGGGCGCGCTCGGGTTAACCGAGCAAGGCGGGAAGATCCGAGTCGCTCGGCCCCGTGTAAAAAAAAATGAAGTTCGGGCGGGTTCGGATTCCGAGGAACCGAACCCGCTCATCTCTAGTATATTCGCCGTGCAAGTGTGCGATCGCATGTGTACACTGAGCTGCAAACGTCGGCTAACTGCAATTCCATTCGCAACTCACTCACTATCGATGGATTTTTCCAGTCTGTTTACAGCCCAGGACTTCCTCCTACAGTACAAAGAGAACAGGCTGATCAGGGGCGGAGCCGACGTCACACACCCTCCCTGAAAACGCTTAGGACAGCCTGCGTTTTCCCTGACACTCCCAGAAAACGGTCACTTACCACCCACAAATGGCCTCTTCCTGTGAATCACCTTGCGAACACCCGGCGATGCCTGTTGTTGTTTGCTGATGCACGTGCACATTGCGGTGCATACGCATGCGCAGTCTATCCATGATCTCCCGCTGTGCAAAAACGCTGAATCACCCCCAATACTGTATCTGCTTAAGATACTGCAATCAAAGGACATAAGTAACAGATTAAGCAAAAGAAGATTTTTTGCTGTATATGCACTGAGACCTGAGGCTGGTCTGGCCAAACATTTATAGATCCTGTCGTCCTGATGTAGCATTTGTTCTTTGCTTTTTATAGCACATATGTGATTTCAACCTGCATGTGTTTTTGTACCTTTTTTATATTTAGAGTCAAATAACACTTTTCTAGTGAAGTACATTATTCCATGGATCTTTGTTAGGAAACACACACACATTATACCAATATGTCGGAATTATTTTCCTTGGATATGTACTGTGGCTATAATATAAATAACTGTGGTTTTTAGACTTTCTCTGTATTTTATAGCAGCCAAATACAAATAAGTATGTCCATATATCTGAAGCCTGCGGGAAGCCTCTGATCTTATGTTGTATTAAGGAAGGAAGCCCACTGTAAAAGACCAAAGGAAAGCCATTAAGGACTGTCAAAGAAAGGTGAAAGGATTTAGAAGAAGTCATGTGCTTCACCATCACATGCCACTAAGACAGGAGATCCAGATAACCCTTGCTGAGAAATTTTATTAAATGTCCCTAATCCATTTACACCACAGACTAAAATATAAGTGATGCTTACAATTTGTAGCTATACATGAGCATATGTATATAGAGTATATATATATACACTGCTCAAAAAAATAAAGGGAACACTTAAACAACACATCCTAGATCTGAATGAATTAAATATTCTTCTTAAATACTTTGTTCTTTACATAGTTGAATGTGCTGACAACAAAATCACACAAAAATTATCAATGTAAATCAAATTTATTAACCCATGGAGGTCTGGATTTGGAGTCACACTCAAAATTAAAGTGGGAAAAACACTACAGGCTGATCCAACTTTGATGTAATGTCCTTAAAACAAGTCAAAATGAGGCTCAGTAGTGTGTGTGGCCTCCACGTGCCTGTATGACCTCCCTACAACGCCTGGGCATGCTCCTGATGGGGTGGCGGATGATCTCCTGAGGGATCTCCTCCCAAACCTGGACTAAAGCATCCGCCAACTCCTGGACAGTCTGTGGTGCAACGTGGCGTTGGTGGATGGAGCGAGACATAATGTCCCAGATGTGCTCAATTGGATTCAGGTCTGGGGAACGGGCGGGCCAGTCCATAGCATCAATGCCTTCGTCTTGCAGGAACTGCTGACACACTCCAGCCACATGAGGTCTAGCATTGTCTTGCATTATGAGGAACCCAGGGCCAACCGCACCAGCATATGGTCTCACAAGGGGTCTGAGGATCTCATCTCGGTACCTAATGACAGTCAGGCTACCTCTAGCGAGCAAATGGAGGGCTGTGCTGCCCCCCAAAGAAATGCCACCCCACACCATTACTGACCCACTGCCAAACCGGTCATGCTGGAGGATGTTGCAGGATGTCACGTCTGTCACATGTGCTCAGTGAGAACCTGCTTTCATCTGTGAAGAGCACAGGGCGCCAGTGGTGAATTTGCCAATCTTGGTGTTCTCTGGCAAATGCCAAACGTCCTGCACAGTGTTGGGCTGTAAGCACAACCCCCACCTGTGGACGTCGGGCCCTCATACCACCCTCATGGAGTCTGTTTCTGATCGTTTGAGTAGACACATGCACATTTGTGGCTTGCTGGAGGTCATTTTGCAGGGCTCTGGCAGTGCTCCTCCTGTTCCTCCTTGCACAAAGGCGGAGGTAGTGGTCCTGCTGCTGGGTTGTTGCCCTTCTACGGCCTCCTCCACGTCTCCTGAGGTACTGGCCTGTCTCCTGGTAGAGCCTCCATGCTCTGGACACTACGCTGACAGACACAGCAAACCTTCTTGCCACAGCTCGCATTGATGTGCCATCCTGGATGAGCTGCACTACCTGAGCCACTTGTGTGGGTTGTAGACTCCGTCTCATGCTACCACTAGAGTGAAAGCACCACCAGCTTTCAAAAGTGACCAGTACATCAGCCAGAAAGCATAGGAGCTGAGAAGTGGTCTGTGGTCACCACCTGCAGAACAACTCCTTTATTGGGGGTGTCTTGCTAATTGCCTATCATTTCCACCTGTTGTCTATTCCATTTGCACAACAGCATGTGAAATTGATTGTTAATCAGTGTTGCTTCCTAAGTGGACAGTTTGATTTCACAGAAGTGTGATTGACTTGGAGTTACATTGTGTTGTTTAAGTGTTCCCTTTATTTTTTTGAGCAGTGTGTATATATATATATATATATATATATATATGGTTCACTGCTGACTAGGAGAAGCCACTCTTCCTGCTGAGCATTATCTGCATAAACGACATTGTGGCTTGTAGTGAATTCAGCACTATAGTGTTATTGTTTGCCTCACTGAGTTGGCACGTTCATTTTAGCTGTGAATTCAGCGCACTTTTCATTACATCTATTACTGCAAGCGTTTGTATTGATTTTTTTTGAGGGATAAATTCGATCATACATCGGTCATCCATTCTTTTATGTTCTTCCGACCTTGTTGATAATGAGCCCCTGATGAAGTCCAGTTGGACGAAACGCTTTGGGTTTTGGTTCGGATATGAGAGCATCGGATATGTATTAATTAAGAGAGCATCTTCGGATTAACAAACTGTCCACATTATATTGTTTTATATCTGATGTCTGTATTTTAAATATGTCAGCCATTTGTTATTCAATGTGATTCACTGTCTAACACTTTTATACAAATAAATTGGAGTTTTTTAAGTGAACTGTGGTCAAATCCTAGAAGATAATACCTTGATTAAGCTCCCTTAAGACACCCCCTTTTCTTTTATCTGCACTTTTGTACTCCATCTAACAGGGAGTACGCCTTGAGGTTAAGCTCCATACTTAGCGCTTTCATTAGGTCTACCCCAGTTTCCATATATATATATATATATATATATATATACAGTGGCGTAGCCAGAACTTTGTGGGCCCCATAGTAACATTTTGCAGGGGCCCCATCCCAATGCTTCTAGAGAGACACTTCTCTGCAGTAGTTAATTTTATGCCCTATAATAGTGCCCTAGTTCATTTTCTGAACCATAGTAGTGCCTTATTTAATGTAATGCCCCATAGTAGTGCCCTAGTTTCTTTTATGAATCATAGTAGTGCTTAAGATCACCCTATGTCACATTTCAGAGCTGCCAGTACACATTATGCCACACAGTACCCCCAATTCACATTATGATATAGAGTGCTCTCCGTTCATATTGTGCCTCATTACAATGCTCATATTATATAACATTAAAATGCCCTCCAGTTCATTTTATACCACACTACAATGAGCAGGTCCAGGGGCATACCTAGATATATTGCGGGCCCCAAGGAAAAAGTTTGAAAGGCCCCTACGTACCACCCAATGGCGAAAAATTTATATAAACACATGCAACTGTGACAGGGAAGGTGACCCTTCTCAGCTGTGGGCCCCAGTGTGTTTGTGTGTGTGAGTGTGCATACCTCCCAATTGTCCCAATTTTCGCAGGACAGTCCCATTTTATTGGGACTGTCCCGCTGTCCCACCTGCAGGCCACAGTGGCCAGCAGAGGGGGGGGGGGGGGGCGGTTGGGAGGCTTCTGACACTCACTGCTCTGCTTAGGATGCGCACAGTGTCTATTCACGCAAGACAGAGGGAGAGAGGTCATGCCTTCGTCGCACAGAAGAGTCCCGTTCCTCCTGAACTAAAAGTTGGGAGGTATGCCTGAATCTCTGTCTCAGTTAGGTTTCTCTGCAGAGCAGTCACTTTAAATTGGGTACAATTGCATAGCTTGGGCGGAGTCAGGTTCCATGATTGGAACACCAACGTTCAGTGCAATGCAATGGAAGTCCTGCTCATATAGTTTTGGACTTGAGGAGCGCCTGTTTTTTCTTTTATTGCTCCTCTCACTGTTGTCACATCGAGTTCATACATACCTTAGTTACTTTCTAGGTCACTTAGCTGTGCAATAGTGAAAATGCAATCCAAATTCATCCACCAGTTTTTGCATGATGACGGAACATACAGACAGATAGATAGACCAGTGACGTGCGGTGAGGTTAATGGCTGGGGAGGTACGGGCCAAAATTCAAAGCTTCCTCTGCTCTCAGTGTAGACAAGTCAACCCCTCCCCACCCCTGAGAAACAGCTAACCTCGCTTCTTCCCCTCCTCAGATGTAGCATTATAATTTACACCTTCTGGCCCTTCTCTAAGGTCTCCCTACACTCAGCACCGCTATTCTACTCCTCATTCACTTGCTCCCCAGGCCTCAGCAGCAGCCAGCAGCCGACCTCACCCACTCCGGACTTCCCTCCTCAGCAGCAGCCTTCTAACCTTCACCTTCTGGCCCTGCCCCTGCTCCCCACACCCAGCAGCACCACTACTAATACTTACCCACTGGTCCTATCCCAGACTGAAGAAAGTAGGGGCCAGGGCAATGGAGTCATCTTCCGCTTCATTTGACATCCTCCTTGTGGCTTGCTGGGCGCCAGGACCGCGACACCGGTGTCCTCGTGACCACAGTGGCTGACCTGGCTGGGACTTACTAGTTGCCTCAGTCCCTGTGGTGGTGCATCTTCCCTCGGTGGCGCTGACTCTGTGCGACTCCTGCAGGTCCCGGACTGACCGCCCCTATCTCCTACCCCCACCCCTTCCATCGCTACTACCTATACAACATTCATAAACTCAGCATGAGATTTCTTTGTTATTCAGTCACACTGTACTTTATTACAGTTCAAGATGACGACATACCCGGGATTCAAACCCATTGCCTGTGGAATTGCAGTCAGACAATCTATTCATTGAGCTATCTGCCCTTGAAAGAAAGGTACATCATTCTAAGCTAGAGAATTCTAACTATTTGAAGCTTACCTTGTACTTTGTGAAAAAAATGATCAGCATTATGTAGTGTGTGGCTGCAAGATATTGGATGTGTGGCTGCACACTACATAGATCTGCTAAATTGCAATGTTGATTATTTTTTGCAAAGTACCAGTAGCTTTGTATAGCGTTCATAGGTTTTATGCAGGATCAAATAGCTCAATAAGTAGGGTGTTTGATTAGAATGCAAGAGGTTATAGGTTTGAATCTTAGGTATGGCAGTATATTGAAATGTGTTATTTAATAAATGGTATTGTTACTGAAAAACAACAATGTGGGAGGGGGCATCATAGAATGGGCTTTCTCTGGGATCAGTCTTGTTATGAGCCTTATGTCCCTATTGATAAAAACTGGGAGTGGGGGCGCCAATTCCCTCTCTAGCACACGGCACCAAAAAGTCTAATTACGGCTCTGACTGAAGGCCCGCTGACGGGTTTCCGTTGCGGAGAGCAATGGCAGCTAGCATTACCCTGTAAAGCTTATGGGCTTCTAATTACAACGTTGCCATCAGAGGGATCCATTCGGATTCCTCCCCGCACACCCTGTGGCCCTGCGTCCCTGCACATCCCCAGATGGACTCCCAGGTCATAAACAAATAAGTCTAGGGACCGGTGACCATCACAAAGGGCAGGTATTATTGTGAGAGCTGCCCTTTGTGGTACTAATAGCATATGTTAGTTAGAGATGAGCGGGTTCGGTTTCTCTGAATCCGAACCCGCCAGAACTTCATGTTTTTTTTCACGGGTCCGAGCGACTCGGATCTTCCCGCCTTGCTCGGTTAACCCGAGCGCGCCCGAACGTCATCATGACGCTGTCGGATTCTCGCGAGGCTCGGATTCTATCGCGAGACTCGGATTCTATATAAGGAGCCGCGCGTCGCCGCCATTTTCACACGTGCATTGAGATTGATAGGGAGAGGACGTGGCTGGCGTCCTCTCCGTTTAGAATTAGAATAGATTAGAGAGACACTTGATTTACTAATTTTGGGGAGCATTAGGAGTACTCAGTAGTGTACAGTGCAGAGTTTTGCTGATAGTGACCAGTGACCACCACTTTTATTTATAATCCGTTCTCTGCCTGAAAAAAGCGATACACAGCACACAGTGACTCAGTCACATACCATATCTGTGTGCACTGCTCAGGCTCAGGCCAGTGTGCTGCATCATCTATTATCTATATATAATATTATATATATCTGTCTGACTGCTCAGCTCACACAGCTTATAATTGTGGGGGAGACTGGGGAGCACTACTGCAGTGCCAGTTATAGGTTATAGCAGGAGCCAGGAGTACATAATATAATCCGTTCTCTGCCTGAAAAAAGCGATACACAGCACACAGTGACTCAGTCACATACCATATCTGTGTGCACTGCTCAGGCTCAGGCCAGTGTGCTGCATCATCTATTATCTATATATAATATTATATATATCTGTCTGACTGCTCAGCTCACACAGCTTATAATTGTGGGGGAGACTGGGGAGCACTACTGCAGTGCCAGTTATAGGTTATAGCAGGAGCCAGGAGTACATAATATATTATATAGTGAGTGACCACCAGACACACAGTGCAGTTTATTTAATATATCCGTTCTCTGCCTGAAAAAAGCGATACACACAGTGACTCAGTCAGTCACATACCATATCTGTGTGCACTGCTCAGGCTCAGGCCAGTGTGCTGCATCATCTATATATATTATATATCTGTCTGACTGCTCAGCTCACACAGCTTATAATTGTGGGGGAGACTGGGGAGCACTACTGCAGTGCCAGTTATAGGTTATAGCAGGAGCCAGGAGTACATAATATTATATTAAAATTAAACAGTGCACACTTTTGCTGCAGGAGTGCCACTGCCAGTGTGACTAGTGACCAGTGACCTGACCACCAGTATATAATATTAGTAGTATACTATCTCTTTATCAACCAGTCTATATTAGCAGCAGACACAGTACAGTGCGGTAGTTCACGGCTGTGGCTACCTCTGTGTCGGCACTCGGCAGCCCGTCCATAATTGTATATACCAGTGACCTAACCGTGGTTTTTTTTTCTTTCTTTATACATACATACTAGTTACGAGTATACTATCTCTTTATCAACCAGTCTATATATTAGCAGCAGACACAGTACAGTGTGGTAGTTCACGGCTGTGGCTACCTCTGTGTCGGCACTCGGCAGCCCGTCCATAATTGTATATACCACCTAACCGTGGTTTTTTTTTCTTTCTTTATACATACATACTAGTTACGAGTATACTATCTCTTTATCAACCAGTCTATATATTAGCAGCAGACACAGTACAGTGCGGTAGTTCACGGCTGTGGCTACCTCTGTGTCGGCACTCGGCAGCCCGTCCATAATTGTATATACCACCTAACCGTGGTTTTTTTTTTTTTCTTTATACATACATACTAGTTACGAGTATACTATCTCTTTATCAACCAGTCTATATATTAGCAGCAGACACAGTACAGTGCGGTAGTTCACGGCTGTGGCTACCTCTGTGTCGGCACTCGGCAGCCCGTCCATAATTGTATATACCACCTAACCGTGGTTTTTTTTTCTTTCTTTATACATACATACTAGTTACGAGTATACTATCTCTTTATCAACCAGTCTATATATTAGCAGCAGACACAGTACAGTGCGGTAGTTCACGGCTGTGGCTACCTCTGTGTCGGCACTCGGCAGCCCGTCCATAATTGTATATACCACCTAACCGTGGTTTTTTTTTCTTTCTTTATACATACATACTAGTTACGAGTATACTATCTCTTTATCAACCAGTCTATATATTAGCAGCAGACACAGTACAGTGCGGTAGTTCACGGCTGTGGCTACCTCTGTGTCGGCACTCGGCAGCCCGTCCATAATTGTATATACCACCTAACCGTGGTTTTTTTTTCTTTCTTTATACATACATACTAGTTACGAGTATACTATCTCTTTATCAACCAGTCTATATATTAGCAGCAGACACAGTACAGTGCGGTAGTTCACGGCTGTGGCTACCTCTGTGTCGGCACTCGGCAGCCCGTCCATAATTGTATATACCACCTAACCGTGGTTTTTTTTTCTTTCTTTATACATACATACTAGTTACGAGTATACTATCTCTTTATCAACCAGTCTATATATTAGCAGCAGACACAGTACAGTGCGGTAGTTCACGGCTGTGGCTACCTCTGTGTCGGCACTCGGCAGCCCGTCCATAATTGTATATACCACCTAACCGTGGTTTTTTTTTCTTTCTTTATACATACATACTAGTTACGAGTATACTATCTCTTTATCAACCAGTCTATATATTAGCAGCAGACACAGTACAGTGCAGTAGTTCACGGCTGTGGCTACCTCTGTGTCGGCACTCGGCAGCCCGTCCATAATTGTATATACCACCTAACCGTGGTTTTTTTTTCTTTCTTTATACATACATACATACTAGTTACGAGTATACTATCTCTTTATCAACCAGTCTATATATTAGCAGCAGACACAGTACAGTGCGGTAGTTCACGGCTGTGGCTACCTCTGTGTCGGCACTCGGCAGCCCGTCCATAATTGTATATACCACCTAACCGTGGTTTTTTTTTCTTTCTTTATACATACATACTAGTTACGAGTATACTATCTCTTTATCAACCAGTCTATATATTAGCAGCAGACACAGTACAGTAGTTCACGGCTGTGGCTACCTCTGTGTCGGCACTCGGCAGCCCGTCCATAATTGTATATACCACCTAACCGTGGTTTTTTTTTCTTTCTTTATACATACATACTAGTTACGAGTATACTATCTCTTTATCAACCAGTCTATATATTAGCAGCAGACACAGTACAGTGCGGTAGTTCACGGCTGTGGCTACCTCTGTGTCGGCACTCGGCAGCCCGTCCATAATTGTATATACCACCTAACCGTGGTTTTTTTTTCTTTCTTTATACATACATACTAGTTACGAGTATACTATCTCTTTATCAACCAGTCTATATATTAGCAGCAGACACAGTACAGTGCGGTAGTTCACGGCTGTGGCTACCTCTGTGTCGGCACTCGGCAGCCCGTCCATAATTGTATATACCACCTAACCGTGTTTTTTTTTTCTTTCTTTATACATACATACTAGTTACGAGTATACTATCTCTTTATCAACCAGTCTATATATTAGCAGCAGACACAGTACAGTGCGGTAGTTCACGGCTGTGGCTACCTCTGTGTCGGCACTCGGCAGCCCGTCCATAATTGTATATACCACCTAACCGTGGTTTTTTTTTCTTTCTTTATACATACATACTAGTTACGAGTATACTATCTCTTTATCAACCAGTCTATATATTAGCAGCAGACACAGTACAGTAGTTCACGGCTGTGGCTACCTCTGTGTCGGCACTCGGCAGCCCGTCCATAATTGTATATACCACCTAACCGTGGTTTTTTTTTCTTTCTTTATACATACATACTAGTTACGAGTATACTATCTCTTTATCAACCAGTCTATATATTAGCAGCAGACACAGTACAGTGCGGTAGTTCACGGCTGTGGCTACCTCTGTGTCGGCACTCGGCAGCCCGTCCATAATTGTATATACCACCTAACCGTGGTTTTTTTTCTTTCTTTATACATACATACTAGTTACGAGTATACTATCTCTTTATCAACCAGTCTATATATTAGCAGCAGACACAGTACAGTGCGGTAGTTCACGGCTGTGGCTACCTCTGTGTCGGCACTCGGCAGCCCGTCCATAATTGTATACTAGTATCCAATCCATCCATCTCCATTGTTTACCTGAGGTGCCTTTTAGTTGTGCCTATTAAAATATGGAGAACAAAAATGTTGAGGTTCCAAAATTAGGGAAAGATCAAGATCCACTTCCACCTCGTGCTGAAGCTGCTGCCACTAGTCATGGCCGAGACGATGAAATGCCAGCAACGTCGTCTGCCAAGGCCGATGCCCAATGGCATAGTACAGAGCATGTCAAAACCAAAACACCAAATATCAGTAAAAAAAGGACTCCAAAACCTAAAATAAAATTGTCGGAGGAGAAGCGTAAACTTGCCAATATGCCATTTACCACACGGAGTGGCAAGGAACGGCTGAGGCCCTGGCCTATGTTCATGGCTAGTGGTTCAGCTTCACATGAGGATGGAAGCACTCAGCCTCTCGCTAGAAAACTGAAAAGACTCAAGCTGGCAAAAGCACCGCAAAGAACTGTGCGTTCTTTGAAATCCCAAATCCACAAGGAGAGTCCAATTGTGTCGGTTGCGATGCCTGACCTTCCCAACACTGGACGTGAAGAGCATGCGCCTTCCACCATTTGCACGCCCCCTGCAAGTGCTGGAAGGAGCACCCGCAGTCCAGTTCCTGATAGTCAGATTGAAGATGTCAGTGTTGAAGTACACCAGGATGAGGAGGATATGGGTGTTGCTGGCGCTGGGGAGGAAATTGACCAGGAGGATTCTGATGGTGAGGTGGTTTGTTTAAGTCAGGCACCCGGGGAGACACCTGTTGTCCGTGGGAGGAATATGGCCATTGACATGCCAGGTGAAAATACCAAAAAAATCAGCTCTTCGGTGTGGAGGTATTTCACCAGAAATGCGGACAACAGGTGTCAAGCCGTGTGTTCCCTTTGTCAAGCTGTAATAAGTAGGGGTAAGGACGTTAACCACCTCGGAACATCCTCCCTTATACGTCACCTGCAGCGCATTCATAATAAGTCAGTGACAAGTTCAAAAACTTTGGGTGACAGCGGAAGCAGTCCACTGACCAGTAAATCCCTTCCTCTTGTAACCAAGCTCACGCAAACCACCCCACCAACTCCCTCAGTGTCAATTTCCTCCTTCCCCAGGAATGCCAATAGTCCTGCAGGCCATGTCACTGGCAATTCTGACGAGTCCTCTCCTGCCTGGGATTCCTCCGATGCATCCTTGCGTGTAACGCCTACTGCTGCTGGCGCTGCTGTTGTTGCCGCTGGGAGTCGATGGTCATCCCAGAGGGGAAGTCGTAAGCCCACTTGTACTACTTCCAGTAAGCAATTGACTGTTCAACAGTCCTTTGCGAGGAAGATGAAATATCACAGCAGTCATCCTACTGCAAAGCGGATAACTGAGTCCTTGACAACTATGTTGGTGTTAGACGTGCGTCCGGTATCCGCCGTTAGTTCACAGGGAACTAGACAATTTATTGAGGCAGTGTGCCCCCGTTACCAAATACCATCTAGGTTCCACTTCTCTAGGCAGGCGATACCGAGAATGTACACGGACGTCAGAAAAAGACTCACCAGTGTCCTAAAAAATGCAGTTGTACCCAATGTCCACTTAACCACGGACATGTGGACAAGTGGAGCAGGGCAGGGTCAGGACTATATGACTGTGACAGCCCACTGGGTAGATGTATGGACTCCCGCCGCAAGAACAGCAGCGGCGGCACCAGTAGCAGCATCTCGCAAACGCCAACTCTTTCCTAGGCAGGCTACGCTTTGTATCACCGCTTTCCAGAATACGCACACAGCTGAAAACCTCTTACGGCAACTGAGGAAGATCATCGCGGAATGGCTTACCCCAATTGGACTCTCCTGTGGATTTGTGGCATCGGACAACGCCAGCAATATTGTGTGTGCATTAAATATGGGCAAATTCCAGCACGTCCCATGTTTTGCACATACCTTGAATTTGGTGGTGCAGAATTTTTAAAAAAACGACAGGGGCGTGCAAGAGATGCTGTCGGTGGCCAGAAAAATTGCGGGACACTTTCGGCGTACAGGCACCACGTACAGAAGACTGGAGCACCACCAAAAACTACTGAACCTGCCCTGCCATCATCTGAAGCAAGAAGTGGTAACGAGGTGGAATTCAACCCTCTATATGCTTCAGAGGTTGGAGGAGCAGCAAAAGGCCATTCAAGCCTATACAATTGAGCACGATATAGGAGGTGGAATGCACCTGTCTCAAGTGCAGTGGAGAATGATTTCAACGTTGTGCAAGGTTCTGATGCCCTTTGAACTTGCCACACGTGAAGTCAGTTCAGACACTGCCAGCCTGAGTCAGGTCATTCCCCTCATCAGGCTTTTGCAGAAGAAGCTGGAGGCATTGAAGAAGGAGCTAAAAGGGAGCGATTCCGCTAGGCATGTGGGACTTGTGGATGCTGCCCTTAATTCGCTTAACAAGGATTCACGGGTGGTCAATCTGTTGAAATCAGAGCACTACATTTTGGCCACCGTGCTCGATCCTAGATTTAAAGCCTACCTTGGATCTCTCTTTCCAGCAGACACAGGTCTGCTGGGGTTGAAAGACCTGCTGGTGACAAAATTGTCAAGTCAAGCGGAACGCGACCTGTCAACATCTCCTCCTTCACATTCTCCCGCAACTGGGGGTGCGAGGAAAAGGCTCAGAATTCCGAGCCCACCCGCTGGCGGTGATGCAGGGCAGTCTGGAGCGACTGCTGATGCTGACATCTGGTCCGGACTGAAGGACCTGACAACGATTACGGACATGTCGTCTACTGTCACTGCATATGATTCTCTCAACATTGATAGAATGGTGGAGGATTATATGAGTGACCGCATCCAAGTAGGCACGTCACACAGTCCGTACTTATACTGGCAGGAAAAAGAGGCAATTTGGAGGCCCTTGCACAAACTGGCTTTATTCTACCTAAGTTGCCCTCCCACAAGTGTGTACTCCGAAAGAGTGTTTAGTGCCGCCGCTCACCTTGTCAGCAATCGGCGTACGAGGTTACATCCAGAAAATGTGGAGAAGATGATGTTCATTAAAATGAATTATAATCAATTCCTCCGCGGAGACATTGACCAGCAGCAATTGCCTCCACAAAGTACACAGGGAGCTGAGATGGTGGATTCCAGTGGGGACGAATTGATAATCTGTGAGGAGGGGGATGTACACGGTGATATATCGGAGGGTGAAGATGAGGTGGACATCTTGCCTCTGTAGAGCCAGTTTGTGCAAGGAGAGATTAATTGCTTCTTTTTTGGGGGGGGTCCAAACCAACCCGTCATATCAGTCACAGTCGTGTGGCAGACCCTGTCACTGAAATGATGGGTTGGTTAAAGTGTGCATGTCCTGTTTTGTTTATACAACATAAGGGTGGGTGGGAGGGCCCAAGGACAATTCCATCTTGCACCTCTTTTTTCTTTTCTTTTTCTTTGCATCATGTGCTGATTGGGGAGGGTTTTTTGGAAGGGACATCCTGCGTGACACTGCAGTGCCACTCCTAGATGGGCCCGGTGTTTGTGTCGGCCACTAGGGTCGCTAATCTTACTCACACAGTCAGCTACCTCATTGCGCCTCTTTTTTTCTTTGCGTCATGTGCTGTTTGGGGAGGGTTTTTTGGAAGGGACATCCTGCGTGACACTGCAGTGCCACTCCTAGATGGGCCCGGTGTTTGTGTCGGCCACTAGGGTCGCTAATCTTACTCACACAGTCAGCTACCTCATTGCGCCTCTTTTTTTCTTTGCGTCATGTGCTGTTTGGGGAGGGTTTTTTGGAAGGGACATCCTGCGTGACACTGCAGTGCCACTCCTAGATGGGCCCGGTGTTTGTGTCGGCCACTAGGGTCGCTAATCTTACTCACACAGTCAGCTACCTCATTGCGCCTCTTTTTTTCTTTGCGTCATGTGCTGTTTGGGGAGGGTTTTTTGGAAGGGCCATCCTGCGTGACACTGCAGTGCCACTCCTAGATGGGCCCGGTGTTTGTGTCGGCCACTAGGGTCGCTAATCTTACTCACACAGCTACCTCATTGCGCCTCTTTTTTTCTTTGCGTCATGTGCTGTTTGGGGAGGGTTTTTTGGAAGGGCCATCCTGCGTGACACTGCAGTGCCACTCCTAGATGGGCCCGGTGTTTGTGTCGGCCACTAGGGTCGCTAATCTTACTCACACAGCTACCTCATTGCGCCTCTTTTTTTCTTTGCGTCATGTGCTGTTTGGGGAGGGTTTTTTGGAAGGGACATCCTGCGTGACACTGCAGTGCCACTCCTAGATGGGCCCGGTGTTTGTGTCGGCCACTAGGGTCGCTAATCTTACTCACACAGCTACCTCATTGCGCCTCTTTTTTTCTTTGCGTCATGTGCTGTTTGGGGAGGGTTTTTTGGAAGGGACATCCTGCGTGACACTGCAGTGCCACTCCTAGATGGGCCCGGTGTTTGTGTCGGCCACTAGGGTCGCTTATCTTACTCACACAGCGACCTCGGTGCAAATTTTAGGACTAAAAATAATATTGTGAGGTGTGAGGTATTCAGAATAGACTGAAAATGAGTGTAAATTATGGTTTTTGAGGTTAATAATACTTTGGGATCAAAATGACCCCCAAATTCTATGATTTAAGCTGTTTTTTAGTGTTTTTGGAAAAAAACACCCGAATCCAAAACACACCCGAATCCGACAAAAAAAATTCGGTGAGGTTTTGCCAAAACGCGTTCGAACCCAAAACACGGCCGCGGAACCGAACCCAAAACCAAAACACAAAACCCGAAAAATTTCAGGCGCTCATCTCTAATGTTAGTACATATTTCTGGATTTGGATTTGGGACTTATTCGTCATCCAGCTTTGGATTTGGTTTGCCTAACCGCAGTGACTGGTTTTGTATTAGTATTTTTTTTTATTTTTTTTTACAAAAAAAGATATAATCACATAATGTGGGCCTTTTGTTTGTTCCTAGAGTATAATTAAGCTCAATAACATTAATTTCCAGTCATTTTCAGTCAATTTTGACCACCTCACAGCTCACAATATTGTTTTCACCAATATTGACCAAAGGCTGCAGACAGCTGTCTTGTTACTAAGCAACAGAGCAGTGGCACAAGCACATGGCAGTTTATAGCACATCTATGATACCTTGCTACAGAGTACTGGGGTACAGTGCACATAACAGTGTAAACAATATATTCTGTATTTATCATGTTCTTTTTTTTGCTTGCAGCTCACTTAAAACTGCGTGTATCACAGCGCTTATAGGCCCTCATTCAGAGTTGTTAGCTCTGTAATTTTCTTCGCATCGCAGCGATTTTCCGCTAACTGCGCATGCGCAATGTTCGCACTGCGACTGCGCCAAGTAAATTTGCTATGCAGTTAGGTATTTTACTCACGGCATTACAAGGTTTTTTCGTCGTTCAGGTGATCGCAATGTGATTGACAGGAAGTGGGTGTTTCTGGGCGGAAACTGGCCGTTTTATGGGTGTGTGTGAAAAAATGCTGCAGTTTCTGGGAAAAACGCGGGAGTGGCTGGGCGAACGCTGGGAGTGTTTGTGATGTCAAACCAGGAACGAAACTGACTGAACTGATCGCAGATGCCGAGTAAGTGTGAAGCTACTCAGAAACTGCTAAGAAGTGTCTATTCGCAATTCTGCTAATCTTTCGTTCACAATTTTACTATGCTAAGATTCACTCCCAGTAGGCGGCGGCTTAGCGTGTGCAAAGCTGCTAAAAGCAGTTTGCGATCGAACAACTCGGAATGACCACCATAGATCAACATGAACAAAGCGCACCAAACAGTACAAACAAAAGATTTTTTTCCCCTGTTTTTTTAATTTGCAGCTCGGTTCAAACTGTGTGGCTCACAGGGCTTATAGATGCACATAAAAAAAGTGCACTAGGGTAAAGGGCGCCAAACAGACAAATTTACAGCAGACTAAGGCACAGCATACAGCAGCATGCCCCCTATACAGTCACTATATTATTATTATTATTATTATTATTATTATTATTATCATCATCATCATCCTTTATTTATATGGTGCCACAGTACATAATCAAATAAGCAAACAAGAAAATAGCACTTACAGTTCAAGACAATATAGGACGGGTATGGAAACCCAGGGGTTAGGTGCTATAAAAGGGAATATGGAGTAAAAGATAGTGTAAGTCAAAAGTAAAGGCACATGAAGAAAGAATGCCCTCCTCTTGCAAGCTTACTATACAGAGCCAATTGTGAGTCTGCACACAGCACAGCCAATACAGCTGAGTATAGCACATCCTTCAGCAGCATGCAGTGTGCCCCCATACACAGTCACTATACAGCACAGCCACTTGTGAGACTTTGGACACAGCACAGCCAGTATAGCGCAGCACACAGCAGCGTGCCCCCTATAGACAGTGACTATACAGTACAGCCACTTGTGAAACTTTGGACACAGCACAGCCAGTATAGCAGAGTCTAACACAGCACACAGCAGCATGCAGCATGGCCCCTATATACAGTCACTATAGAGCACAGCCACTTGTTAGAATATGAACTTAGGACAGCCAGTATAGCAGTGTCTCACAGCATACATCAGCATTCAGTGTGCCCCCATACATAGTCAATATCCAGCACAGCCATTTGTGAGACCGTGGACACATTACACCCACTACCGCAGATTATAGCGCAGCACACAGCAGCATGCAGTATTCCCCCATACACAGTCACTATACAACACAGCCACTTGTGAGATTCTGGATACAGTACACCCACTTCTGCAGAGTATAACGCAGCAAACAGAAGCATGCATTACAGTGAACTGGCGCCAAGTCCCAGCCGCAGTGCCTTTTGTAGAATCCAAGTCCTGCGAGAATATGACACCGGGAGGATGACTTTCGGTCTCGACGTGGGATTTGAGTCTGGCGGAAACACCTGAGCTGTGGCTTGGGTGGAATCGAATCCCCATTGTTCGAAGCAGTTTGGATTCCAAGGAAAACGGATAGTTCATCTCTAAAATATAAACGATTAGTGACGGCACGATCTTTACCGCAAGATGTGTACCACTAGATGATAGTACATACCGCCCTAAGTCTCCCAAATGTGCAATTCTGAAAACTGAAATGTTCCAAAAACCATAGGTTTTTGTGATCTGTGACAAGTCATCTGACTGAGGACATGGGTTGGCAGCAGATACTCCACTGTAATCTACATGGCTGTTGGATACTTCATGGGTCTTCCGCTTCTCTGGTTCCTGTGGCTGCTCTATGGGGCACCATTCCTGCGTGCTCTTCTCCCAGGCGGCTTCCCGCCATTACAGCTACTCACCGAGTAGTTCCCGGGTGCCTCTCCTGATGTCTACAGCTCTGCTCCCCCGGCCGAGTGTCTTCTTCCATCAGTGGCTCCCAGGTGGACCCAGCGCTAATCCAGCTGCCATTGGGACTCCAGGGGCTGCCTGCCTCCAAGATGCTCCACGCTCATCTCTTCCATGCTGACATGGTCCCTGGTACCCAGCAGAGTATCTACTCCTATCATTGGCTCCCAGCGGGACTCAGTGCTTACTCCACAGCCATCAAGACTACTGAGGCTGTCCGCGCTCCCCAGTGCCATTGCATGTCGCTGCTTCCACTCCCCTTGCAGAGCATCCTCTCTCATCAGCAGCTCCTGGCATGATCCAGTGCTGACCCCGCAGTCATTGGGACTTCTAGGACTGCTTGCTTCCCAGCTGCTCCATTTGGGTAAAGTATGTATTCCAAAATCTGGACAAGTCCGATATCAGATATGCTTTTGGTCCAAAGAATTTCAGATATCAGAGACTTAACCTGTGTAGATTTATTAACATTATTATTATTTTTTTAGTGCCAGCATACTCAGCATCTATTTATAATTGAAAACAAAGTATTTGCAAATAGACAAAGAGGTAAGAGGATCCTGCTTGAGTATTGAAAGAATATAAATGTATTTTGTGTGAACTCTGTAGAGGTGTGTTGACCGGGCAGTACGTCCTTTGACGTAAAAGAAAATATATTAAAAAATTGCATTCCTTGCCTATAGAGTTAGGTTTTTAGGGAAGCTGTTTTGGATTTCACTGGAGACATGCCCCGGCTAAAGGTGGCAGCTGTCCCATTGCAGCAGAGATGCAAGTGTCTCAGTTGCCACTCATAAACTGGACCACGGCCAGAGGATTGTGGGGCAGATTTATTAAGCCTGATGAAGTGATAAGTGGAAGGTGATAAAGCAACAGCCAATCAGCTCCTAACTTCCATGTTACAGGCTGGGTTTGAAAAATGACAGTTAGGAGCTGACTGGCTGGTGCATTATCACCTTCCACTTTATCACTTCACCAGGCTTAATAAATCTGCCCCTCAGTCACCATTTTGCAGCCCATGTCCTACCCTGTATTCTAATGCTTTCAAAGTACCCCTGATACCTGTCACCAGAGAATTACAATTGCTACAGCTGACACGGCATAAACCATGACTGCTTCAGTCATTGAATTACCTACTCTACTGCCATTCGTTGCTTTAATTGTAAAGGCTTTTACCAGTTTACAATATGTTTTATCTAGCACTTTTATGCTTTTTCACTACTATTGAATATTAGCAGTTATGTCACTGTTTGCCGCTGATTGCCTTAGCTCTTGTGTCTTGTCTAATCCATTTTTCTGCCAATTACTATCTTGTGCCATTTATTTTGGTTTTTTTCTCTCTCTCCCTTCAACCATTATATTCAACCATTGTATATAACCAGCTTATTCACATTTCATTCCCACACTTTATTATTTACCATAAATTACATTCTTCCTCTCTTACCTACCCAGCATCTAGTCACTGGGATGCTCAATATACTGTTTGGCAATCACTGGGAGGCTGTCTGTACTGTATAGCAGTCACTGAGATGCTGTCTGTACTGTATAGTGAATAGTGGCATACTATCTATACTGTATGGGGGTCACTGGAATACGCAATGTACTGTATGGCAGGTAATAGGAAGCTCAATGTACTGCATGAAGCTCACATGGATATTCAATGTACTGTACAGCTGTCAATGGGATGCTCCCTGTACAGTATGGTGGTCACTTTGATGCTATTTGTACTGTTTGGTATTCATGTACAGATGTGTCATCATACATATAGATTCAGTACGCAATGCAAAGCAAGACACCTGGCACGAGTAAACCATCCTGAATGTCTTTTTACCATCTATTTCTCACAAATGTGCATCTTACTTGCAATGCGACTGAGTCTTGATCTGTGTGGAAATGGGTGTGAAAAAGCTGCAGCCACTGGAATGTAGCACTTGTATACAGATTCTGTCAGTCACATACAGTTATATAAGTCACGTATGAAATTAATCAGTACAGTCTAGTGAAGCAGTTTTGTCGCATTGTGTTTGAGATGTACATTTGCAGGAAAAAGTTACAAAAAAGATGATTGGCACAATCTGAGTCACATGGGACCTGGTGCCCTATGAAGGGCTGTTTGACGCAACTGCAGCAATACGTAGTGTATAAAGACACGTCTCTAGTTACGTTTTGTATTTTATTGCCTGGTGGTCACTGGGATGCTCCATGTACTGTATCGTGTTCCCTTGGGTGCTATTTGTACTGTTTGGTAGTCATTTAGTTGCTCTACAGTATGTCCACAAACACCTTTCCCCAATTTAGCCATTTGGTCAAATTAGCCATGCAATTTATTCTGCAATTTAGCCACACCTTATGATTTTTGTTAAAATATGCTACTTTAATCTGCTACTTTATATGAATTCTTTTGTGGCAAAAAAAATTGGGACTCTATACAATCCTTATTCAATGTGGAGCGTCATAGCCATGCTAAACATTGTCATTGCCAGATGACGCAAAAAGGGGAAGGTGTATGAGGACACATCTGTGTGTGTGTATATATATATATATATATATATATATATATATATAGCAGCAACAGATTATAGATTAACATGATGTTGCAAGTGTAACTTTATTTTGGAGTCCAGTATGACCCTGAGGACGGGGTGATTACCCCGAAACATGTCGGAATAAACTGACCACAATACTTTTGTGCTAAAGACGTCTGTTTGAGTGCTGCCTCTTTCCTCACCAATTATCCAGAGGTTTTCACCTCCAGGAGGGCACCGCAGCATTTACCTTTCCTAAGAGGAGTGCCGGGAGTACTGCATTTTATTTATATATGTATATATATATATATATATATATATATATATATTAGTGATGTGCACCGGAAATTTGTCGGGTTTTGTGTATTGGTTTTTGATAATGCTGATTTAATTACCTTATAACCTTCACAATAATGGGTAAGATACACAGTACGCAATTGGCCTATGGGGTACCGTAAGGGTACGCACTTAGCGTAGCACACGCTCGGCCGTGATCGAGACGCACATGCGGCACGCTCGCTCACAGCTTAATGCGTGGTGTCGAGCACGCTATAGGCGAGCGACTACCGTAATGCTACGCTACCAGCGTAGCGGACGCTCGAGACCACGAGGAGATCACGAGCGGCGCAGACGCTTACAAGATGACAATCAGTAAACCTTGAATGATACACACAGAACGGATACTCTTATACTGTAAACCTTTGTACTGAAACACTGTAGCGATATAACGCTGCTTAACCTGATTAACACTAAAGCTGTTTGAGCGATCGAGACGCTCCTATTACCCACTGCAATGTAATGAACACACGATACCGTGCTAAGGATCCAACACCTTTACTAACAAGCTTTTAAGTTATATCGAAAAAGGTAAACAGTTCACAAGTCATACACTACAGACTAACATATAATTCTAACAGATTATCTAGACAGAAAATATACAATAGCGTCACAAACATACTATAACAGAGAGAAAGAGAATGGCCAATACACACAGAGAATAAGTTGGTTTGCAGAGAATTACTTACACACACTGGGAATGATCGCTGCGCAGCCTGGTACCAGCTCCGAGTTAGTCAATATGAAAACCGTTTGTGGAGTGAGAGAGCTGCCCAGGCTGGCTGATCTTATATACACTGAGTACAGTATACTACAAAGGGACCTATAATCTCATTGTTCATTGGACACAGGAATGTCTCCTCACATCATAACAAAAGGTCATAGGTTAGTTTGAACAGGTGGGCTGTGACTATATCAAACTGCTCAAGTGGGAGGGAATCTGAAGATTCCCGCCGCATGGGTAATGAATCGCAAATATATGAAATGTCCAGAATCTACTAATGGCCATAACTATACGCAGGAGCGATTAATCTTTACCTAACCAACACCGGATTGTTGCTATTAAAATGTTCTTTAGTTAGGTACCAGACACAGCTGTTCAAACCCTGTCTGACCCTTCGTACCATACAAAGAGGAATTCCTCTGTCCAGCGACCATTTACATTAAACAAACTTACAGTCATTATTAAGGGGAACATTATCTATAAAACATGCTATTTGGTTCTATTATTAAACGATTGAGTCGCCCGCTAGACGCACACAAACTCTACCGTAAATGCACATACCACGCGCTCGAGCGCATGGCCGAGGCGCCATCACGCGGCTGCGTATATCCGCACGCACGGGAGAGAATGTGCACGTGCAGCAGGCACGCGCATGAGGTGAATATATGGCAACGTGTAGCATGATATTTTTCTGACTTTGACAGTCCACCCTTTGGCAGTCATCAATAACTGCCACTTCCTAAAACAGTTCAAAAAGAGAAAAATATATGTCATGTATAAATACATTTCTATGATTGGGTAAGGGAGAAGAGAGGAAGGTGGGAAAAAGGTATGACCTAGTGAGATAGTAGAAGCATGTGTGTATGAGTCCATGTTTGAGGGGTCATGTATCATCGTGCCGTACATGTTTTAAATCAAGCTTCGAGGTATTGCGAAGTATACATTTGAATTCCTTCTTATCCCGTATTACGGGCCTGTGGATGGGCTGTCAAACTTTACCGAGCTCTTTTCGGCTTTTGGTTGCAACAAAATGGGGGAGCACATTTTAGTTGATGATACATGAATGGGGGGATATGTGGGTGCTGATATCTGTGCCTATTTTCCCTATCGACTATGTGTGTCATTACCTGAAGGTTGTAGAAATGAAGATAAGAAGCAATTATGGTAAATGCAGTCATAAACTATGTGAGTTTAATATACATTTGCCGATTTAGGTCTTGTCTGATGTCTTGTCTCGATGTACATGTTGACTGTAGTCTCTTTGGGCTTTTGCTATAATGCGAGCAAAGCCGTTTCAATGTCCATAAAATTTTAAATCACTAAAGTTCTGGGCTAGCGTTTTCATTAAAGTCACTAGGGATATTGGGGGCCAGCAACATAGTCCATAAAAAAAAATCTTTGTATAAATGTGGTCTTCAAATCCTTCTTCCAAGCGAGTCTTTGTACCTTGGAGAAAAACAAAGGAGAAACAGGTGAAAGAAACGGACCGTGGAATCACATTTTCATCACAACATTGTCTCTATTGTTGGGTCATACATCAAATTTGTTGTTGTTAGTACAGTGTCCTCGCTCCTTAGACTCATTACCCTGGTATTACTTTTACGCTTCGCTAAAACCTGAACGCATCTAAATATCAGACCGACCAATATGATGACACCCAGAATACACAAGAGAAATTTCCCTACATCCATAATAATACCTTGGGCCCATTCTCCTAAACCAGAGAACCAATTTCGTGGGTTCAACCATGACACCCAACTGGTCAGCTCATTACCCACAGCAGCGAGTGTGAGATTGTGTTTCCTTCGAAACTCCCACTTTAATTGTAAGATGTCATCCATCTTTTGGTCTATGACCTCGGCTGGGTCCTCCGTGCTGTTTGTAATGTACGTGCAGCATTTAATTCCGTATTGAGTTGCCAGGGTAACACAATACCCGCCTGTCACAGCTGTGAGGTAATTGAGAATCATCCTATGCTGAACCAGTTCTGTTTTGTAGGCTTGTAACTCTTTCCCAGTGTACCTAAATGTGTCGTCATACATTTCGGTGATATTGTCTAATAAATTTGCAAGCGCAGATATATATTTGTAATTTATCACTCCTCTGGCGGTACGAGTGATATCTAACGCGAGTAGGAATTGAATCCCGGTGGATTCATGGATCAGGTCAGAGGCCGAATGCTCTGTTCTTTCTATCAGGTGCCGTTTAACGATGTGCTCGTAATGAGTGTGAGTATAAGGAGCTTGGGCACTGCGGTGAATATCTTTTATTTTAGTGTGGGATACAGTCATTACCTCAGGCAGTACTTTTCCAATATAACATAACCCTTCTGAGTTTGGGGCAAGCCACTTATACGCCTTCCTCCCGCATATGAAATATGCATCATCGGGGAGAACATATGGGACGGAGTGTGACATAACCATATTACAAATTTTCCATATGAAATCTCCTAACCCTAATTCTCCCATCTGTTTAGTACACATATCTGTTTGTACGACATGTGCACAGTATCCTGGTGATACTTCTCCAACTCGCATGATCCTACTTCCTAAGGTGTACCTATACCGAAAGAATTTCCTATGGTCGGCTATCTGGCGTATAAGTTCTGTGTCTATGGGCAATCTGTCGGCTCTATGTGAGAATGTCATGGTTTGATTACTCCATGACACTTCCCAATTTCCCGGCTTTCGGGGATTGGAAATGTTAAAGCATACTAAGGACCTATCCACATGATATTGGTGGAGCTTCAAACTAGGAGGACTAGAGATATTAAACCTCTTGTCCATCGGCCTCCCACCACTTAGCTCAAGTACCTCTCCTACAGTTAAAGGGAATGGTACTAATCCTGATTTACTATGGCCTTGAGGTACTTGAGAGCATACCCAACAGTCTGTCTGATTTAACACTTTACCCACTAAGGAGTGATAGTCACTCAATGGATGCCGGTCCATGTGGACATTAAAACTGGACTGACATTTCTTTATGCATCCATCCTCAACTATATTGTCACAATGCCTACAGATGCAATTCTCTTCAGCTAACAATCCTTCACAATTCCTTCTATTGTCAATGCTACCAGATCGTTTTCTGATACTCGCCTTTACTCGGAGATTATGTTGTTCTTGGAAATCTACGCCTGCATCCTGATCATCAGAACCCATTCCCGATCCTTTCTCGACCTCCATGGTACTCTCACCGAAAACAGACTGCTCTGGTCAACATCAGGGTCAACAGGAAAATCCGGATCACAGTCTCTTGGGGCAAGTCCATCTTAGAGGAGTAAAAGGAGAAAACTAAGAAGGGGGAAAGGAAATAGGAGGGAGGTGGGAGCTGGAGAAAATAACAAATGGGAAAAAGAAATCTGGCTCGACAAGCTTCCGGTCTTGTTATTCTCAGCGCTCAGGTGTCGTCTCAATCCTCCCTGAACAGACACTCTAGTGATACAACCTCTACCGTCTGTTCTTTATCACGTGACCTCTCTGGGTCAGTAACCTTTTTACAATGAGACGAATGGACCCAAGTCTCTCTCTCGGCAACCTTCAAAGCAGTTGTGCTGGTCAATAAGACTTGATATGGTCCTTCCCATCTGTCAATAAGGCAACCTGAGCGTAGAAAATTCCGTATCATTACATAATCCCCAGGTTCAATGTCATGACAATTACTGTCTGGCAAATCAGGAATCACCAACTTTAGATTATCATTCTGATTCCTCAATTGCTTACTCATCTTAACCAAGTACTTTACAGTTACTTCATTGGTACATTTCAAATCATCCTGGGGGTTAATCATAACATGGGGTTGTCGACCAAACAGAATTTCAAAAGGAGACAGATTAAGAGGGGACCTGGGGGTGGTTCTGATGCTGTATAATACAATTGGCAACGCTTCCGTCCATAACAGTCCTGTTTCAGTCATTACCTTGCTCAATTTATTTTTAATAGTGCTGTTTGCTCTTTCCACCTTCGCGCTCGCCTGGGGGCGGTACGGAGTATGCAGTTTACTATTAATTCCCATCAACTTACACATTGTTTGAAAGACTTCACCTGTGAAATGGGTACCCCTATCACTTTCAATTATTCTAGGGATACCGTGCCTACACACAAATTCCTGCACAATTTTCTTTGCAGTAAATACAGCGGTATTTGTGGCTGCTGGAAATGCTTCAACCCAATTTGAAAACACATCAATACAGACCAAAACATACTTTAAATTTCTACAAGGTGGCAATTGTATGAAATAAATTTGTATCACCTGGAAAGGGCCATCTGTTGGAGGGATATGAGATGGCTCTGTCGGTATTGCCTTTCCGATATTCTTCCTCAAGCAGGTAAGGCATGTCATCGCTCTTTTACCCGCATGGGAAGAAAATCCTGGGGCGCACCAATAAGCTCTTACTAGCTTACACATCCCTTCTTTGCCCAGATGAGTCAGCCCGTGTGCTGCTTCCGCTAGACTTGGAAGGTATGCTCTTGGTGCCACTGGTTTACCATGTCCATCTGTCCAGAGTCCTGAGGACTCTGGCCATATCCTTTTGACCTCCAGACTGCCTTTTCCTGTGGGGAACACAAATTTTGCATTTCACACAATTTCTGTGTGTTTACAGTATTAAATACCATCAGTCGTGTACTATCTGTTTGTATGGGGTTACCAGCTGCTGATTTAGCAGCTTCGTCTGCTCGGCTGTTACCAAGTGATACCAGGTCTTGGCTATATGTGTGAGCTTTACACTTGATAACAGCCACTCTGTCGGGTTCCTGTATCGCTGTTAGAAGTCTTTTGATGTGGGCTGCATGCGCTACGGGTGTGCCAGCTGCCGTCATGAAATTTCTGAGGCGCCATAGGGCTCCGAAATCATGGACTACTCCGAATGCGTACCTAGAATCTGTGTAGATATTGGCTGACTTGCCCTTAGCCAATTCACATGCTCTGGTTAGGGCAACCAGTTCAGCAACTTGTGCTGAGTGAGGTGGGCCTAGCGGTTCTGCTTCTATGGTACCTTGGTCATCTACGACTGCGTATCCAGTACACAAGTCTCCCGAGTCCGTCTGTCTGTGACAACTACCGTCAGTGTAGAAAGTAAAATCTACATCTTCCAGTGGGTTGTCACTGATGTCAGGCCTTGCCGTGAAATTTTGGGTCAAATATTCCATACAATCATGCATGTCATCCCCCGTATTAAATCCTCCTTCACCACCACTCTCATCCTCCACCCTTTGTGCCTGTCCAGGCACACCTGGGAGATACGTTGCAGGATTTAATGCGCTGCATCTCCTTATGGTGATGTTTACGGGGGCCATCAATGCCAATTCCCATCTTGTAAACCGCGCTGATGAGACGTGCCTGGTTTGGGCAGAATTCAGCAAGGCTGACACTGCATGTGGTGTATGAATTGTGAGGTTGTGTCCTAGCACTACATCTTCACTTTTCGTAACTAGCAATGCTATCGCTGCAACACTTCGCAAGCATGTGGGGAGGGATCGCGCTACCGTATCTAGCTGAGCGCTGTAGTAAGCTACCGGCCTGCTGGCATCACTGGGTTAATACACCTGCTGCGCACCCAGCACTCTCTGTTCCGTACAGCTCAAAGGGTTTCCCATAGTCTGGCATACCTAATGCTGGTGCCTGCGTTAGGCACTGTTTAAGTTTCTCAAATGCCATCTCGGATTCGTCTGTGTGCGAAATCCGATCAGGTTTGCTTGATGAGACCATTTCCTGCAAAGGTAAGGCCAGTATGGAAAAACCTGGGATCCAGTTACGGCAATACCCACACATTCCTAAAAACGTTCTAATCTGTTGCTGGGTTTGTGGCAGGGTCATGTCGGTAAGGTGTCTCAGTCCTTGTGTTAGACAGTGTCCCAAATACTTCACACGGGTCTGGCATAATTGTAACTTGTCTTTGGAAACCTTGTGTCCTGTGTCTGAAAGATGAAACAGGAGCTGTTTCGTATCTCTCAGGGACGCTTCCAGTGAATCTGAACACAGTAGTAAATCATCCACGTACTGGATCAATACTGATCCACTCTCTGGTTGGAAAGACTGTAAACAATCATGCAGAGCTTGTGAGAAAATACTTGGACTGTCTATGAAACCTTGTGGTAAGCGAGTCCATGTATATTGAACTCCTCTGTATGTAAATGCAAATAAGTATTGACTGTCAGGGTGCAGAGGTACCGAGAAGAAAGCGGAGCAGAGGTCAATCACAGTGAAAAATTTGGCAGTGGGAGGGATTTGCATAAGAATGACAGCTGGATTTGGCACTACGGGGAATTGACTCTCAACTATTTTGTTGATCCCTCTTAGATCCTGCACTAATCTGTAACCCCTCCCCCCACTCTTTTTAACAGGGAAGATGGGACTATTTGCAGTGCTGGACGTCCTTACCAGAATGCCCTGTTGTAGCAAGCGCTCCATTACAGGGAAAACTCCTAACTCCACCTCTGGCTTCAGAGGATATTGTGGGATTTTTGGAGCTATCCTACCATCTTTTACTTGCACAACTACTGGGGCTACGTTTGCCATCAATCCAGTGTCTTGTCCATCCTTGGTCCAAAGTGATTCCGGTATCTGGGAAATCATTTCCTCTACCTTGGACGGACACCTATTTACAACAACAGTGTGTGACATTAATCTTGTTGGGGAGTCTAGCATATCCTGCGCTTCCTGAGCGTGGTTTTCGGGTATATCCAAGAACACACCTTCAGGAGTACAGTATATGACGCATCCCATTTTGCACAGTAAATCTCTCCCTAAGAGATTAGTTGGAGCCGATGCAGCCAGCAGGAAAGAATGCTTGGTATGCAAAGGCCCTATCGTAATCTCTGCAGGTTTGCTTAAAGGGTAGTGCTGTACTACTCCTGTTACTCCCATGGCTGGAATTGTTTTACCAGTGGTTCTCATGCCCACGGTCGAATTTATCACTGACTTGGCCGCCCCCGTCTCTACAAGGAAATTTAGAGATTTACCAGCTACATCAATTGTGACCTCGGGTTCACTTCCAAGGTTCGCAATTAATTTCACTGGCTGCAGATTACAGGTGTGGCCTCGTCCCTATGGTGCGTGGTGGCCTCCCTGCATTGCGCTGGCAGCTATTACCTGTGAAGGGGGTAAATGGGATCTATCAGTGACTTGCCAGTCTCTTTTTGGGGGATACCTTTTTGTTTCCCCTGCGTGTGGCTCGTAACTCCGTCTCTGCGGTCCTTGATCCCAATTTTGTGTGTCATGTCGTTGTCTAGGGGGTTGATATGATTTTTGTGCATTCTTTGATCTACAGTCTCGTGCATAGTGTCCCTCTTTATGACAGTAATAACAGGTTACCACATTTGACTTACCCACAGGGGTCGGAGATTTATACAGAGGTTGCCTGGTAGTCAGGGCCTGTATACTTACGGCCATTAACTTATCACTCTGCGACTCCCTGTGTCTGGTGATATTCCGTTCATGATCAACAGCGGCCTCTCTCAAAGTAGCCACCGACAGACCTCGCCAACATGGTTGGGTGGTCTGTACCCTTGTCCTCAATACTTCCTTTAAACCACCCATTAACACAGATACTGCTACTTCTCTATGATTCACATTTGTCTTAATGTCTTCTATGCCTGTATACTTAGCCATATCCTGTAGTGCCCGATGAAAATAATCAGCTGCTGTTTCTCCCTCTTTCTGTTTGATGGAGAAAATTTTGTTCCATCTGACAACAGCTGGAAAATACTCTTTTAACTGTAAATTTATTCTCTTTACATTATCTTGGTTGTACACATCCGTAAGGGGTACATCCTCATCTAATTTACAGTCAGCTAAAAATTTTGCTGAGTCGATATTGGAGGGTAAACATGCCCTCAGCAATATCTGCCAGTCTTTGTTATTGGGCTCTACAGTATTTCCTAGCTCTCTAATGTATTCCTGGCTTGCAACTAGATCTTTCCTAGGATCAGGGAATTCAGACACCATTGTTCTTAATTCCATTCGGGTAAAGGGGCAGTGCATGGCAATGTGTCTGAGAGGAGTGACTCCTGAAGTGTCAGTTTTTCCATTTTGCACTGCAATTACCCTAACGGGATTAAGTCCAATAACATCATTCTGAGTAGATTCTACAGCATGTGGTGAAATGGTTTCAGTATATTGTATGGTGCCGTACTTACCAGCTGATACGATCTCACCTGTCCCTCCACTAGGGGGCTTTGATACTAATCTTACGGGTTGGGCCGTGCCCACTGTTGTTTCTGCTATGGTGGCTGCTAGAGAGAGTGCCGATATTGTTGTTGGTTCATCCTCTTGGTCACAATCCTGGGGAAAGTTTAAAACAGGGTACAGCTTGCACGGGTTAACATTTGCATCAACAATCTTGGTTACATTAGGCTTAACATTTATACAATTACTAAGTGCATGTTTATCATTCACCAGTGTGCCATTCTCTGCAACCACCTTCTCTCCCGTTATGTATGGTGGTGGTGGCGCGGTGGCTATCAGTTTTCTGATAGGGTTAGATCCACCCGCTTGAGCCAATCCTCTTTGTATTTCACCTTCCTGTTGCCATAACTGTAAATAATCATAATGTTTGATCCGTCTCTTTGCAGATTTAATGAGACATATCCTTCTCCTTAGATTCTGTAACACCTCGGGACTAAAACTGCCTACCCGTGGGAACTTTTCCCCATCGTGCACAGTCATTCTTTCCCATTCATCGCACAAAACTTCTGTGTGTGAACCATATTTCTCACACATTACATACCTTGCCGACCCGATTGGTCGGTTTACTGAATCAACCCGAACCGAGGTTGATCGCCCCCTACCTGAACAACTGGCCCCCATCTTTGCAGGTGTTGCTTTCACTACCTCTGAACTTCAAATCAGGGTCTTCAGCGAACCCTTACAAAAACCAAGATGTCCGGGGTAGGCCGGCGGTGGCAGTTTACCGAGTACTCCACTCACTCGCCCACGTCGACCAATACGCCCACACACTGCTCTAGCGCTGGCGTACTCGACCTAGGGCCCCTGCGACCTGAACCTCTATTTACTGGAACATGCGGGTGCGATCCGAAGAGCACTTAACCCTTTCCAGTAACTATTGGTTGTTGGATAGTTCCCAAGTGACTAGCAAACTTCCCTTAAAATAAAAAAAATTACACAAATCACGTTAGAATGTACAAATAGCGTTTATGACCCCTCTAGCGTACGCAAATGGTACTGGGTCAAGTTACTAACTAATGCACACAATTACGTGCGGTACAATCGTTCTGCACGTAAGCAACTAATCTTATGTGCGGAGCGACCAGTGGAATCGAAAATTGTGGCTGCGAATTCCTTCAGCCTGAGCTTAATGGCCTAGATGGGTACCGCACCAACCCTTTCTGGTGTTGTGCTCCTTTACTCTTTATCTATAGCGGACTTCTTAGTCTGCTGTACCTGGACCTCCTGGTCTGTCTGGACCTCCTGGTCTGTGCTATAGTAGACCTCCTGGTCTGCTATACTCTAATGCTCTTTTTTAAATGTTTAACAAGGGATGCCTCCCAAGCCACCATGCAGTCACTTACACGTATGTACCTTCACGAGAACTCGATGATTTCCTTGGTTCAAACCCCAAAAATTAGAAACTTATATATATGTATACACACTCTTTCACCTCATATACTCTTTACTTTCGTTTCTGCGCAGAAATCCCTTTCATTCAGTATCGCAGGCTAATCCCGAGGAGTTACAACTAGAGAAGGATCTATTAGCTTAAAAATTTGGACACTGAGATCGATTTGCGCTATTTTCGCGTTGCCTCCTTATCGCCTAATTAAAACAATACTATCGTGTGATTTGTATTATGTGGGCGTACCCAGACGCTCCGTTGCGTAGTATACGCTCCGTGCGTCGGCACTTGCGTCGCGTACCATAGTCCCGCCCTTTGTTAGAGACACGTGTACGCCAGCCAGATATGTCCACAGAAATACAAATAACACGTTTATATCAATGTAGATGATCTTTAGATATAATCACCTACTGAACACCACACCAGACTTCCTTGTATTTTAGGCAAGCCGTGCGCGTATATTACAAATTACTCCTTAACGTATTATTTTTACTCTTTAACTACCAATAGCAAAAAATCTTTCTCAGCACGTTATCAATTGTGAAATGGCAACCAGGAAAGTGATATGTGAAAATACACAAGTGAAAAGAAATACAGGTGTGTGCGTGCGTGTGTACGCAAAACAGAAATAAACAGTTTTAAAAGACACTAGCGTATTGTTCTTACCTCCGGTTCCGGATTCCACCAGCACTCCTTCACGTAGCGAAACAGACGCTTATCTAGCCAGCACTACTGTATCCCGATACGAAGGGATGCTGCCTTCCCCCACTTGCTGACAGATAACGTTTGTTTTCGCAAGTGCGGATATGTGGAGGACGGACGAGCCGCCAATTGATAATGCTGATTTAATTACCTTATAACCTTCACAATAATGGGTAAGATACACAGTACGCAATTGGCCTATGGGGTACCGTAAGGGTACACACTTAGCGTAGCACACGCTCGGCCGTGATCGAGACGCACATGCGGCACGCTCGCTCACAGCTTAATGCGTGGTGTCGAGTACGCTATAGGCGAGCGACTACCGTAATGCTACGCTACCAGCGTAGCGGACGCTCGAGACCACGAGGAGATCACGAGCGGCGCAGACGCTTACAAGATGACAATCAGTAAACCTTGAATGATACACACAGAACGGATACTCTTATACTGTAAACCTTTGTACTGAAACACTGTAGCGATATAACGCTGCTTAACCTGATTAACACTAAAGCTGTTTGAGCGATCGAGACGCTCCTATTACCCACTGCAATGTAATGAACACACGATACCGTGCTAAGGATCCAACACCTTTACTAACAAGCTTTTAAGTTATATCGAAAAAGGTAAACAGTTCACAAGTCATACACTACAGACTAACATATAATTCTAACAGATTATCTAGACAGAAAATATACAATAGCGTCACAAACTTATACTATAACAGAGAGAAAGAGAATGGCCAATACACACAGAGAATAAGTTGGTTTGCAGAGAATTACTTACACACACTGGGAATGATCGCTGCGCAGCCTGGTACCAGCTCCGAGTTAGTCAATATGAAAACCGTTTGTGGAGTGAGAGAGCTGCCCAGGCTGGCTGATCTTATATACACTGAGTACAGTATACTACAAAGGGACCTATAATCTCATTGTTCATTGGACACAGGAATGTCTCCTCACATCATAACAAAAGGTCATAGGTTAGTTTGAACAGGTGGGCTGTGACTATATCAAACTGCTCAAGTGGGAGGGAATCTGAAGATTCCCGCCGCATGGGTAATGAATCGCAAATATATGAAATGTCCAGAATCTACTAATGGCCGTAACTATACGCAGGAGCGATTAATCTTTACCTAACCAACACCGGATTGTTGCTATTAAAATGTTCTTTAGTTAGGTACCAGACACAGCTGTTCAAACCCTGTCTGACCCTTCGTACCATACAAAGAGGAATTCCTCTGTCCAGCGACCATTTACATTAAACAAACTTAGTCATTATTAAGGGGAACATTATCTATAAAACATGCTATTTGGTTCTATTATTAAACGATTGAGTCGCCCGCTAGACGCACACAAACTCTACCGTAAATGCACATACCACGCGCTCGAGCGCATGGCCGAGGCGCCATCACGCGGCTGCGTATATCCGCACGCACGGGAGAGAATGTGCACGTGCAGCAGGCACGCGCATGAGGTGAATATATGGCAACGTGTAGCATGATATTTTTCTGACTTTGACATTTTGGATTCGGTTCCACGGCCGTGTTTTGGATTCGGACGCGTTTTGGCAAAACCTCCCTGAAAATTTTTTGTCGGATTCGGGTGTGTTTTGGATTCGGGTGTTTTTTTACAAAAAACCCTCAAAAACAGCTTAAATCATAGAATTTGGGGGTCATTTTGATCCCATAGTATTATTAACCTCAATAACCATAATTCCCACTCATTTCCAGTCTATTCTGAACACCTCACACCTCACAATATTATTTTTAGTCCTAAAATTTGCACAGAGGTCGCTGGATGGCTAAGCTAAGCGAGCCAAGTGGCCGACACAAACACCTGGCCCATCTAGGAGTGGCACTGCAGTGTCAGACAGGATGGCAGATTTAAAAAATAGTCCCCAAATAGCACATGATGCAAAGAAAAAAAGAGGTGCAATGAGGTAGCTGTGTGACTAAGCTAAGCGACACAAGTATCTCTATACTGTATGACGCTCACATGGATGCTGTCTGTACTGTATTGTGGCTAATGGTTTGCTTACACTGCCTACATTTGTTTTGGACATCACCTACTTTTGATTTGGTTCCTCGATATTTTGCCACTTTCAGAATTTCTTCCAGAGCCACTTTAAGTTCCCAGTCTTCCATTGTTTACAAGTCTTGGTTGAACACACAATTCATAAATAGAAAAAATTCTTTATGTGAGAAATGCATGTTATTTCTTGTACACATGGTTGCAAAAAATAAAAAGTAATTCTCATAAAATAAAATGTATTGTTAACTGATTTTCACAAATCCCTTTTTATCCAGACCAAATACTTGATCATCCTGCCATCCTATCCTGTGCATGTGCCATAAAAATTAGGGATGAGCGGGTTTGGTTCTCTGGGAACCAAACCCTACCGGACTTCACGCTCTGAGTCCAGTTCCGAGTCAGGCTCGGGTTTTCCCGCCTGACTCGGAAACCTGAACAAGGCAAAACGTCATCATCCCGCTGTCGAATTCTCGCGGGATTTGGATTCCTTATAAGGAGCCACGCATCTAGTGCTGTCCTGTGCTGCTCAGTCCAGTCCAGTGTAGTAAGTGTCTCATGCTGCATCAGTCCAGCCAGTCATAATGTTGGTGTCCTCTGCTGCTATATGTCCCCAGTGTTGCTAGCTGCTGTATAAGTCCCTTGCATTTTGTGCTGTGTTGTCTTGCATCAGACCAGGGGTAGTGTCTTGTGCAGCATCAGTCCAGTGACCAGTCACAGTGGTGGTGTCCTCTGCTGCCATATATCCAGTGTAGCTGTATTAGTCCCTTTCAGTGGTGCTGTGTTGTCCTGCATTAGACCAGGGGAAGTGTCTTGTGCAGCATCAGTCCAGTGACCAGTCACAGTGGTGGTGTCCTCTGCTGCCATATATCCAGTGTTACTGCTGTATAATTCCTGTGATACTGGCATATAATTCCCGTGATATTACCATATAATTCCCGTGATACTGGCGTACAATTCCTGTGATATTGCCGTATAATTCCAGCGATATTGCCATATAATTCCTGTGATACTGACGTATAATTCCTGGGATATTGCCGTATAATTCCAGCGATATTGCCATATAATTCCTGTGATACTGACGTATAATTCCTGGGATATTGGCGTATAATTCCAGTGATATTGCCATATAATTCCCGTGATACTGGCGTATAATTCCTGTGATATTGCCATATAATTCTCAGAATACTGGTGTATATGTCCTATGATATTTCTGTATAATTCCTGTGATATTGGTGTATAATTCTCGTAATAATGCCGTATAATTCCTGTGACATTGTCATGACTAAGGTTTTGTGAACCCGGTGCTAGCGAAGTCTGCGCGGGCGACTGGAGGACTACACGAATACCACCACTGGCCTGGTTTGGAAGTGTTGTGGACTCGGGGTCTCTTCCAGTGACTGGGAAGAGGAACCGCGGCAGAGATGGCCGAATCCAGGTTCTCCTCATGCAGGATGAGGTCGGCAGACAGGAAGCACGTGTGGGCGCTGAAGGTCTCCTGAAAGACAGAACTGGAAAGGCGCTGATGAATCAGTGAAGAATAACAGATACAACTGTGCTAAAGGGCACGGGGTGCTTGGGGACACTGAGATGCTTGGAGACACTGAGGTGCTTGGAGACACTGAGGTGCTTGGAGACACTGAGGTACTTGGAGACACTGAGGTACTTGGAGACACTGAGGTACTTGGAGACACTGAGGTGCGTAGAGGCACTGAGGTGCGTAGAGGCGCTGAGGTGCGTAGAGACACTGGGGTGCGTAGAGACACTGAGGTGCGTAGAGGCACTGAGGTACGTGGAGGCACTGAGGTGATTGGAGGCACTGAGGTGCGTAGAGACACTGAGGTGCGTGGAGACACTGGGGTGCGTAGAGACACTGGGGTGCGTAGAGACACTGGGGTGCTGAGGCACGGAGGTGCTGGAAGCACGGAGATGCTGAGGCACGGAGGTGCTGGAAGCACGGAGATGCTGAGGCACGGAGGTGCTGAGGCACGGAGGTGCTGGAAGCACGGAGGTACTGAGGCACGGAGGTGCTGAAGGCACGGAGGTGCTGAGGCACGGAGGTGCAGAGGCACGGAGGCACTAAGGCACGGAGGTGCTGGAAGCACGGAGGTACTGAGGCACGGAGGCACGGAGGTGCTGGAAGCACGGAGGTGCTGAGGCACGGAGGCACGGAGGTGCTGGAAGCACGGAGGTACTGAGGCACGGAGGCACGGAGGTGCTGGAAGCATGGAGGTGCTGAGGCACGGAGGTGCAGAGGCACGGAGGCACGGAGGTGCTGGAAGCACGGAGGTACTGAGGCACGGAGGTGCTGGAAGCACGGAGGTACTGAGGCACGGAGGTGCTGGAAGCACGGAGGTACTGAGGCACGGAGGAGCTGAGGCACAGAGGTGCAGAGGCACAGAGGCACGGAGGTGCTGGAAGCACGGAGGTACTGAGGCACGGAGGTGCTGGAAGCACGGAGGTACTGAGGCACGGAGGTACTGAGGTACTGGGATACGGGAGCTCTGGAGATCACAACCTTAGGGAGCTCAGCTAGAATGCTCACACATAGCTGTGTGTGACACAAGGAACTGGCCCCGTTTCTAACTCAGCCTCCTGATTTATACTTCCTGGTCCTTGGTGATTGGTGAGCAGGATTAGGTGATGCAGAGAGTCTCAGGCTGGCAGAGGATTGAACAACTCTGGGTCAGGTGAACAGTCACTGTCATGTGACTACTCTAGCCAAGGCTGTGATGTAGAATGAGGCCTAGCAGGCCGAGAGAACACTGAAGCCTGGACTTCTGCAAAACACAGGATGCTGGCTTTTAGACCTAAAGTTCAGATAACTGAATTCAGCCTCACACAGGAGATCACCACAGGTGGAGCTAATTAACTATTACCTCTCAGGCAGAGAACTCAGGAAAACTCAGTGCTGACAAGCTGTTTAACTCCGTGAGTGAAAAGACACAGGATCCAGGACAGATGGCAGGGGTAAGTCACCAAATATAAAACCTACAGTCAGGATTGTGACAGTATCCCCCTCTTCAAGGGTGGACTCCGGACACCCATCTTGAATCTTAGAGGAACTTGAGAAATTCATACAGAAGAATTTAGGACCTTCGTTGATGCAGATTCCAAAGGTTTTGGACTAAATTCTTTAACTACAGCGTTACTAAAAGTCTGTAAGTCATGGAACACAGGATCATTACTCTCAAAGAGCATGTTGGCCCACTCCAAAGCTCTTCCTCTGAATGCCAGGAACAGATATCGAGTAATGTTGGAAGGAGTTACTGCACCTGAAGGATCAGACTCCATCCGAGAGAGAAATTGTTCAACCAGAGCGGCATATTGCAATAAATCTCCATCAAAGTAAATAGGTGGAAAACCATCAGACGAAAGCTTAGAGGATGAAACTGAAGAAAGCTTTGGCTGGACGAGTAGGACTGGATTGGATCCGAGGATACTTGAATTGGCTGGAGCCAAAGGAGACTGACCAGGCTGGTCCTGGAGTATTGCTGGACCGGCTGGAACCGGGACGGACTGACCAGGCGGAGCCTGGAGTATTGCTGGACCGGCTGGAACCGTGACGGACTGACCAGGCAGGGCCTGGAGTATTGCTGGACCGGCTGGAACCGGGACGGACTGACCAGGCTGGACCTGGAGTATGGCTGGACCGGCTGGAACCGGGATGGACTGAGCCCTTTCTTCACGGGGCTCAACTAAGGCAGGAGCCCCCTCTTCACGGGGCTGGGCTGAGGCAAGAGCCCCCACTTCACGGGGCTGGGCTGAGGCAAGAGCCCCCTCTTCACGGGGCTGGGCAGCACTCTGTAGAATCTCTGGCTGGGCAGCACTCTGTAGAATCTCTGGCTGGGCAGCACTCTGTAGAATCTCTGGCTGGGCAGCACTCTGTAGAATCTCTGGCTGGGCAGCACTCTGTAGAATCTCTGGCTGGGCAGCACTCTGTAGAATCTCTGGCTGGGCAGCACTCTGTATACTCTCTGGCTGGGCAGCACTCTGTAGACTCTCTGGCTGGGCAGCACTCTGTAGACTCTCTGGCTGGGCAGCACTCTGAAGACTCTCTGGGGCTGGACGCTCTGAACCCCTCACTGGGGCTGGACGCTCTGAAGACGCCCCTCCTGGGGCTGGACGCTCTGAAGACGCCCCTCCTGGGGCTGGACGCTCTGAAGACGCCCCTCCTGGGGCTGGACACTCTGAAGACGCCCCTCCTGGGGCTGTGGACATGGACTCCTCTGTGACTGTAAATGGCTTGAACATTCTTCTCTGGACACCCAACTTGGGATAAGGTTTTTTAACCACCGGACCCCAGTCATAAATTTGAGTCTCTCTCAGAAGAGTAGCCTTCTTGATACCCCCGTCAGCAGCAGAAGGATCGGATACTGTGGATGACTTGTAGACATGAGCACTATGATACTGAGATTTGTCACTATTACCTGGCTTGCGAAGAATGCAGTCTTTAACAAAATGACCAGAATTTCCACAGTAAAGACAGAGATGTAGCTCCTTACGCCGCTGACGTTCAGCTTCAAAGAGCTTGGGCCGTGGATAGCTCTGATGAAAAACTTTCCCTTGCGCAGAGGAAGAGACTCTATTAACTGGATGGGACAAAACAGGATCAACAACGTTGGTAGTATTCCTGAGGAGATCAGGCATCACAGAGAGAATACTAGGCAAAAGTTCTTGTAACTGTAGTAACATCTGGTAGAAAATCTGCAGTTGGTCAGGAGTCTTAGAGCAGAAGGTCAGAGAATCTCTGGAGAAAGAATTCCGCTGCAGACACTGTGCCAATTGATGCTGAGTCGACTCCAGACCTTCCAAGCGTCCTGCAATATTGCTTAGGAGGTCCTGCGTCAGACAAACACTTTCGGCCGGGTCCATGTGGCCAGTTCCTACTGTCATGACTAAGGTTTTGTGAACCCGGTGCTAGCGAAGTCTGCGCGGGCGAGTGGAGGACTACACGAATACCACCACTGGCCTGGTTTGGAAGTGTTGTGGACTCGGGGTCTCTTCCGGTGACTGGGAAGAGGAACCGCGGCAGAGATGGCCGAATCCAGGTTCTCCTCATGCAGGATGAGGTCGGCAGACAGGAAGCACGTGTGGGCGCTGAAGGTCTCCTGAAAGACAGAACTGGAAAGGCGCTGATGAATCAGTGAAGAATAACAGATACAACTGTGCTAAAGGGCACGGGGTGCTTGGGGACACTGAGATGCTTGGAGACACTGAGGTGCTTGGAGACACTGAGGTGCTTGGAGACACTGAGGTACTTGGAGACACTGAGGTGCTTGGAGACACTGGGCTACTTGGAGACACTGAGGTACTTGGAGACACTGAGGTGCGTAGAGGCACTGAGGTGCGTAGAGGCACTGAGGTGCGTAGGGACACTGAGGTGCGTAGAGACACTGGGGTGCGTAGAGACACTGAGGTGCGTAGAGGCACTGAGGTGCGTGGAGGCACTGAGGTGATTGGAGGCACTGAGGTGCGTAGAGACACTGAGGTGCGTGGAGACACTGGGGTGCGTAGAGACACTGGGGTGCGTAGAGACACTGGGGTGCTGAGGCACGGAGGTGCTGGAAGCACGGAGATGCTGAGGCACGGAGGTGCTGGAAGCACGGAGATGCTGAGGCACGGAGGTGCTGAGGCACGGAGGCACGGAGGTGCTGGAAGCATGGAGGTACTGAGGCACGGAGGTGCTGAAAGCACGGAGGTGCTGAGGCACGGAGGTGCAGAGGCACGGAGGCACTAAGGCACGGAGGTGCTGGAAGCACGGAGGTACTGAGGCACAGAGGCACGGAGGTGCTGAGGCACGGAGGCACGGAGGTGCTGGAAGCACGGAGGTACTGAGGCACGGAGGCACGGAGGTGCTGGAAGCACGGAGGTGCTGAGGCACGGAGGTGCAGAGGCACGGAGGCACGGAGGTGCTGAAAGCACGGAGGTACTGAGGCATGGAGGTGCTGGAAGCACGGAGGTACTGAGGCACGGAGGTACTGAGGTACTGGGATACGGGAGCTCTGGAGATCACAACCTTAGGGAGCTCAGCTAGAATGCTCACACATAGCTGTGTGTGACACAAGGAACTGGCCCCGTTTCTAACTCAGCCTCCTGATTTATACTTCCTGGTCCTTGGTGATTGGTGAGCAGGATTAGGTGATGCAGAGAGTCTCAGGCTGGCAGAGGATTGAACAACTCTGGGTCAGGTGAACAGTCACTGTCATGTGACTACTCTAGCCAAGGCTGTGATGTAGAATGAGGCCTAGCAGGCCGAGAGAACACTGAAGCCTGGACTTCTGCAAAACACAGGATGCTGGCTTTTAGACCTAAAGTTCAGATAACTGAATTCAGCCTCACACAGGAGATCACCACAGGTGGAGCTAATTAACTATTACCTCTCAGGCAGAGAACTCAGGAAAACTCAGTGCTGACAAGCTGTTTAACTCCGTGAGTGAAAAGACACAGGATCCAGGACAGATGGCAGGGGTAAGTCACCAAATATAAAACCTACAGTCAGGATTGTGACAGTATCCCCCTCTTCAAGGGTGGACTCCGGACACCCATCTTGAATCTTAGAGGAACTTGAGAAATTCATACAGAAGAATTTAGGACCTTCGTTGATGCAGATTCCAAAGGTTTTGGACTAAATTCTTTAACTACAGCGTTACTAAAAGTCTGTAAGTCATGGAACACAGGATCATTACTCTCAAAGAGCATGTTGGCCCACTCCAAAGCTCTTCCTCTGAATGCCAGGAACAGATATCGAGTAATGTTGGAAGGAGTTACTGCACCTGAAGGATCAGACTCCATCCGAGAGAGAAATTGTTCAACCAGAGCGGCATATTGCAATAAATCTCCATCAAAGTAAATAGGTGGAAAACCATCAGACGAAAGCTTAGAGGATGTTTAACTCCGTGAGTGAAAAGACACAGGATCCAGGACAGATGGCAGGGGTAAGTCACCAAATATAAAACCTACAGTCAGGATTGTGACAGACATTGCCGTATAATTCTCGGAATACCGGCCTATAATTCCTGTGATACTGCCATATAATTCCCGTGATACTGCCATTTAATTCCTGTGACATTGCCCTATAATTCTCGGAATATTGGCGTATAATTCCTGTGACATTGCTGTATAATTCTCGGAATACTGGTGTATAATTCCTATGACATTGCCGTATAATTCCCGTGATACTGGCGTATAATTCCCGTGACATTGACGTATAATTCCCATGATATTGACATATAATTCTCGGAATACTGGGTATAATTCCCGCGATACTGCTGTATAATTCCTGTGATATTGCCATATAATTACTGTGATATTGACATATAATTCTCGGAATACCGGCGTATAATTCCTGTGATACTTCCATATAATTCACGTGATACTGGCATATAATTCCTGTGACATTGCCGTATAATTCCTGTGAATTATACAGCAATGCAGTCCACAAATTGCAGAATTTTAAAAAAAATGACAGGGGCGTGCTGGAGATGCTGTCAGTGGACCGAACAATTGAGCCCACTCTCGACATTCAGCCACTTCGTGACACTACTAGATGGGCCAGGTGGTTGTGTTGCTTACCATAGTCATACAGCAACCTCGGTGCACCTTTTTGTCTTCTTTGCATCATGTGCTGTTTGGGGCCTTTTTTTGATATCTGTCCTCCTGTCTGCCACTGCAGTGCCACTCCTAGATGGGCCAATTGTTTGTGTCGCTTGGCTTAGTCATACTGTTACAACTACCTCATTGCACCTCTTCTACATCTGTGCATGATGTGCTGTTTGGGGCCTAGTTTTTGAAAAGTGCCATCCTGTCTGACACTGCAGTGTCACTCCTAGATGGACCAGGTGTTTGTGCTGCCCACTTGTGTCGCTTGGCATAGTCATACAGCAGCCTCGGTGCACCTCTTTTTCTTCTGTGCATCATGTGCTGTTTGGGGACTAGTTTTTGAATAGTGCCATCTTGTCTGCAACTGCAGTGCCACTCCTAGATGGGCCAGGTGTTTGTGCCGCACATTTGTGTCACTTAGCTTGGTCATACAGCCACCTTGGTGCAACTTTTAGGCCTAAAAACAATATTGTGAGGTGTTCATAATAGACTGGAAATGAGTGGAAATGAATGTTATTGAGGTTAAAAATACCGTAGGAGCAAAATTACCCCCAAATTCTGTGATTTTAGCTATTTTTATGTTTTTTTCAAAAATCATCCAGATCCAAAACCAAAACCAAAACACGAAAGGGTGGAATTGGCAAAACCAAGCCAAAACCAAAACACGAAAGTGGAATTAGAACCAAAACCAAAACACAAAACACGAAAAGTGCCAGCTGCACATCTCTAAATATGCATTACTCCATAAAAAATGACAGCAAGTAAAAATAAAGAAATGGCTTTGTTCAGATCTAGTGCCAATGTTTGCCTTTTTACATCACTACCATTGGACACCAGTATTAGCACTTTACAGAAAATTGTGTTTGTGGAGTAGGATTAGCAGACTTCAAATTAACACTACGCATTGCCTATCTGCAGGCGAGGAAACAGGCAGGACTCTTGACTATGGGGGTCAGTCCGAGTTGATCGCTCACTAGCAACTTTTTGCAGCACTGCGATCAGATAGTCGCCGCCTATGGAGGAGTGTATTTTCGCTTTGCAAGTGTGCGAACGCCTTTGCAGCCATGCGGTACAAAAACAGTTTGTGCAGTTTCTGAGTAGCTCTGGTCTTATTCAGCCGCTGCGATCACTTCAGTCTTTTGGTCCCGGAATTGACGTCAGACACCCGCCCTGCAAACGCTTGGACACGCCTGCATTTTCCCAAACACTCCCAGAAAACAGTCAGTTGACACCCATAAATGCCCTCTTTCTGTCAATCACCTTGCGATCGACTGTGCGAATGGATTCTTCGTTAAATCCATCGTCCAGTATCGATCCTCTTTGTACCCAAACAACGCGCCTGCGCAATGAGGTGCAAACACATGCACAGTTTTGCCGAGCTTTAACCTGATCGCAGCGCTGCAAAAAGTTGCTAGCAAGCGATCAACTCGGAATGACCGCCAATGGCCTTGATAGCTGCATTTACTGCATGTAACATGCACAACACTCCTTCCTTCCTGATGGCTACAACCAGTAGATCTAGGACACAATTTTTTACCTGTCAAGTCTAGCTCCTTTCCACTGATCCCTACTGTACATCTGGTTCCTCTGCAGATGGTTCAGCTTCTCATTGATTACTAGCACTAACCAACAAGTCATCAAGCAATTCTAAGGCTAGGGCAACACATAGCAGCCAAGTGGGTCCTGCTGAACGGGATCCGCTTGGCCGGGAGGGGGGGTTTGTGTGCATATGGATACTTTTCTGCGGGAAGCTGCAGAACAGGATCCGGCCACTGCCACATGTGATTTCAATAGAACACAGTGCAGCACAGCCACACTGAGTGAACACATACATTGAAATGTATGTTTTTACATTGAAATCCCACCGTCCTGTCATCCGGGGTTGGATCCGGCGGCGGCGGGACTGCTGCATATGTGTGGGCGCCTGCATAGACGCCCATGTGCAGTATCCTTCTGGCCAAGCGGGTCCTACTGAACGGGACCCACTTGGCCACTATGTGTGGCCCTACCCTAAGAAGAAATCAGTATACTATTGATTCCTTCTAAGGGATAGTATACAGAAGTTCAATGAAGCCAGTAAGGTTATTAATAGGAACCAACATGAATTTGTGAAGGATAGATCATGTCAAACAAACTTACTAGGCTTTTATGAATCGGTTAGTGCGAACCTTGATAAGGGTAAGCAGTTGGATGTAATCTCTTTAGACTTTGCTAAAGCTTTCGACACAGTACCGCACATGAGAATTATCTATAAGAACTAGGACTAGGGAGCACAATATGCACTTGGGTCAGAAATTGGTTAGATAATAGGGAGCAGCGCGTTGTGGTAAATGGAACTTTTTTCAAATTGGACTGAAGGTTCTGTGCTTGGTCCTCCTCTTTTCTCTCTCTATACGTCCTCACTAGGTAAGCTCATTAGTTCTTAAACTTAACATGTCTAAGACCGAGCTGATCATCTTCCCTCCCTCCCGCATAACCTCACCTCCTGCAATCTCATTATCTATTGATGGCACTACTATCTCCTCTAGCCCCCAAGTGCGCGATCTTGGAGTAATCCTTGACTCCTCTCTCTCCTTCAAACCACACATTCAGCACCTCTCGTAAACCTGCCATTTTCATCTAAAAAATATTTCCAGGATCAGACCCTTTCTGACCCAGGATGCTACTAAAACTCTTATCCACTCACTGGTCATCTCCAGACTGGACTACTGTAATCTCTTGACTGGCATTCCTGACAAATACCTCCCTCCACTCCAATCTACAGTATCCTCAAAGCTGCTGCCCAGCTCATTTTCCTCACCAAATGCACTACGTCCACCTCTCCTCTCTTACAAGACCTTCACTGGCTCCCCTTCCCTTTCAGAATCCATTTCAAGTTTCTCACACTCACTTACAAAGCCCTCACCCACTCCTCTCCCATCTAAATCTCTGACCTTATCTCCCTTTACACTCCCACCCATCCTCTTCGCTCTGATAATGCACGCCGACTCTCCTGCCTACTGATTACTTCCTCACACTCCTACCTCCAAGAATGTAAGCTCTCATGAGTTGGGCCCTCTTCCCTCATGTGCTTATCCTTTTTCTTACTTTAATAATCTTTAACTGCCCCAAATCCAGAAGTCTTCTGCCACCTGATACTTATTCCAGTGTCATCTGGCGATGTAGCTATGTTTGTATTTGTCCTATATTGTCTTCAACTGTAAGTTTCTGTTTTCCTGTTTTGATGATTTGTTTATGTACTCTGTAATTGGGCACTGCAGAACCCTTGTGGCGCCATATAAATAAAGGATAATAATAATAATAGTACTAAGTCGTGTTCCACAAGGGTCTGTACTTGGACCACTATTGTTCAACATTTTCATTAACAATCTAGCAGTAGACTTCCGGTTCCAGGTTGATAGCATGAGGTAGCTGGTCCCGGAGCTCCGCCATGACCCACCTGCCTGGCCTCCAATTGCCCTGCACTGCTGCCTCCCACTCCCACGATCACCATGGATCATTTTTTCACCCCTGCTGCCACGGCTGGTGCACAGCCACAGCACCAGAAGAAACACAACGCGACGGGGACAATGGCGCCGGAGGTAGGGTCTGACCCTGTCTCCCCTGCTCCTAAGAAGGCAGCTGCTGAAGCGCTGCCTCTCCCGGTGCGCTCACCTGATGCTCCGGTCTCATATGCTAATGTGGTGGACATCATATGGTCCACCATGACCCCCCTCCTTACTCAGGCTGTCTCTGACATCATGCAGCAACTATAGCACCTCCAACTGCGAGTGTCTCGAAATGAAAGTCAATTGGGAGCTTCCATGCATGATATTGATGGACTGCATCAGTCTGTGAAAACACTGACTTCTGACAATTACCATATACTGTACTGTATGAAACAAACTCGACGACATCGAGAATTGATTGCGCAGAAACAACATCAGGTTGGTGGTTCTCCCTGAATCAGTTAAAGGACTGGCACTTGCTCATTTTGTTCGTAACACGCTGACTAATCTCTTGGGGATTGAACTGGAATGCCGTGATTTGGTGATTGAGAGGGTACACCGGGTAGGTCCTGCCCCTACCCCCAACAAACCCTGTCCGAGGGTTATGCTGTTTAGTTGTTTAAATTATCTTCACAAAACTGCCTTTTGGTCTGCATCCTGCCATGTCAAGAACCTTCAATGGGAAGGCCATAAACTTTTCATTTTCCAGGACTACTCTGTGGAATTGACTAGGGCCCGGAAAGCCTTTTCACCGGTTTGCTTACAACTAGTTGCAGAGGGCCGCAAGTTTGGCTCGTTATACCCGGCCCGTTTATGTGTGTATGACAGTACCTCCTATAAAGACGTCATATCTTCTGCGGATGCCCAGGCTTATCTGAGAAATCTTCCTAAGCCCTCGGATTCCGACATCAGTGACCCTCCAACTTCCTCTGAAACCTGAAGGTTTTTATTTTGGTCTGCCGACCATCAATAGTGTTCACCTGCCTCCTCTCATATATGCTCTTTGTTTATGTTTTTTACCTTTTTCTGTATATTCCAATAGTATCTGAAGATGTATTGTGTTTTTCTCTTCTTTATGACTATTATTACTGTCTGCAGCTTTGTGCTCTCATATACCTGGCCCTGTGACTGCTAACACATGTCTGGTTTAATTATGGGGTCTCCATATTGCTTTATTGTCATTATGACTGTGGACATTGGGGGTAATTCAGAGTTGATCACAGCAGCAAATTTGTTAGCAGTTGGGCAAAACCATGTGCACTGCAGGGAGGGCAGATATAACATGTGCAGAGAGAGTTAGATTTGAGTAGGTTATTTTGTTTCTGTGCATTGTAAATACTGGCTGCTTTATTTTTACACTGCAATTTAGATTGCAGTTTGTACACACCCCACCCAAATCTAACTCTCTCTACACATATTATATCTGCCCCTCCCCCCCCCCTGCAGTGCACATGGTTTTGCCAAACTGGTAACAAATTTGCTGCTGTGATCAACTCTGAATCACCCCCATTGTTTACTCAGTTCTTTATTACATGCCATTTGCTTTTGAACTACTGTTCCCTTCCATGCTCTCATTTAATGCAGGGTATTGTTATGTTTGATCATTCTCCAACGTTCTGGTGGGAATGGGCGGAGCTCCTCCCTCACAATCCGCTACTGGTTTTGTACCTTACTGTGGTTGTGTGGTTAGAGGCGCTTTACCTGTTCTTAGGAAGTTCTGAGTCCTAATATCTTGTTGTTTTTGCAATGTATCGACCACTGATTCACTGGACTTTTGTTGCTCACTTGATGCTTGTTCTTTGTTTGTCTCCCCTTCCTCCACCCTTCTCCTCCCTGTCTTTCCTACCCCCCCTTCCTTTCCTCATATTAAGGTATTTTGTTATTGCTATATATGACAACTTCATCTATGACACGCTTGTCTCCCTTTTTGCTGAGGAATACCAAAGCTAACTGTTGGCTCGTGGAATGTGGGTGTTGGTTTAATTCACCAGGAAGATTCTTATTTACCTTAACAAGCAGAATGTTGATATAGCATTTCTTCAGGAATCCCATTTAATCCCTGAAGAGATAGCTAATTTGAATACCCTTGGTTGGTCTGTTTTAGGTTTTAGCTCCTATAATTCCAAATCGAGGGGTGTAATCATTTTAATCAAGCGATACATTCCCTACGAGGATTTAACTATTCACTCCGACTCGTCAGGTCATACTGTTTTATTATCCCTCAAAATATTTGGTCATCCTTTGGTACTTTGTAATGTTTATGCCCCAAATACTTACACTACACACTTCCTGCAATCGTTACTAGCCTTGTTAAGCGCACACCTTTCTTCTTCTTTATCATGTGTGGGGATTTCAATATAGTGCCCTCTCTCCTCTTAGATAAATCCTCCCTTCCCAAACTTGGTATACCCTTATTAGCAGACAAACTTTTATTGATTGACGTATGGCAGGGTTCTCCACCCCACAGACAGGGAATACACCTGTCTATCCTCAGCTCATCATACCATGTCTAGAATCGACTATATATTTGTCTCTCATTCTCTATTCCCTAGTGTGGTAGATGCTCACTTGCACCGATTTGTTTGTCAGACAATGTCCTTGTGTCCACCTCTATTCAGATCACAGATACACAAGATTCTCCCAGATTGTGGAAATTTCCCTCTTACCTTTCTAAATCCCTTAAATTTCATAATAGGCTCGAATCAGCCTGAGAGATGTTTGCCTTAGATAATGCTTCACATGCAGAGTCCGACCCTATGCTTTTTTGGTTATCTGTCAAATCTGTTCTTCGGGGTGAAATAATCTCATATGTGTCCAGCTCTAACAAAAAATATGCAGCCAAATCTAGAGTTTCAGTCCGCCCTGACGTCAGCCTCTCAGCAGTTCAAATCCAATTCTGATGATCATACTAAACATGATTATCTTCTGGCGAAAACACATTTTGATGAATTTTTACAGACTATGGGGGATAAGTATATATTCAATGTCAGTTATCGGTTTCATAAAATTCGGTAACAAGACCGGCATATTGTTGTCCAACTTCCTCAAAGGTTCTCACCCTCCCTTGACTAAATGGCCATTAATGACCCCTACGGGTAATCTAACCCAGACTAATGCTGAGATTTCTGTGGTCATGCACTCTTTTTATTTGGATCTCTATACTTCCACTGTTCAGACCTCTCCCCCACTTGATCCTCTCACGTCATCTCAAAGTCCTAACCTGTGGGACACCTTACCTAATCCCACTCTCTCCCCAGATCTTTGCCAACCCCTTATAGCTTCAATTTACTGGCGATTTTTATAAATTACTTTTACCCAAAATTGAGACTCCCATGATGAACGCTCTTAATTCTTTGCTTTCATCTGGGACCCTCCCTTTACATTTTAATACCGCAATTATCAAGATTCTCCCGAAACCTTGCAGAGACCTCACCCTCCCGGGATCCTATTGCCCCATTTCCCTACTGAACCTAGACTATAAATTGTTGACCAAAATGCTACCTGACAGTGTGAACATTCTCCTACCCCATATTATACACCCCGACCAGACAGGCTTTATTTGGGGTAGACACTCTGAGGTCAATGTTCGACGTGTCCTTTCTGTAGTTCATGCCTCCTCTACTACACAACAGACAGCTTTTATTCTTTCTCTTGATGCCGAGAAAGCCTTCGATCTGGTCCCATTTGTTTTGTTCCCTCGCCCGTTTTAGTTTTCCAACTGTTTTTCTTGACTTGATTAGGTTATTGTATCTCAACCGACAAACCCAAGTTTCTTGTAACGGCTTCCTATCTGCTCCTTTTACTATTGGTAAGGGCACCTGGCATGGTTACCCACTATCCCCATTGTTATTTGCCATAGCCCTGGAACCCATGGCGATAGACTTATGTGCATCCACATTGTTTAAGGGGATTCGAATTGGTGACGTTGATCTCAAGGTGGCCTTGTTCACCGATAATATGCTCTCTTTTCATATCTGACCCTGCTGCCACTATCTCGGAGATTCTCTGCTTGATTTCCTAATTTGGAGCTACGGCAGGTTATCGTATCTACATCACCAAATCTGAATTACAGCCCTTGGGGACCTCCTATGCCGTTCCTCCTAATATAACCTTGGCATACCCTTTTAAGATAGTTTCCAATAAACTTACTTATCTTGGGATTCAAATCCCGTCGGACCTCTCCTCTTTCTATGACATTCATTTTACCCCTATGTAGGCCAAACTCACTGCTTCGTTGGAATCTTGGTAGTTGTTACCCCTTTCAATTTTGGGACGTGTGACTATCCTGCAAAGTGTGATATTTCCTTGGTTATATTACCTCATGCAGATGTTGCCCATTGGTCTCTTTAGAAAATACTTACTTTATCGCCGTAAAATTTCATCCAAATTTCTTTGCAAGGGGAAGAAACCTCTTATCACTTTTGATAAATTAGCTGCACCACACACTGCTGGTGGAATCAGTTTGACTGATTTTTCCTCGTACTCCTTGTCAGTTCTTTTTCGTTGTGCTGCTGACTGGCTGACTAATGGACATTCCTTAATGGACCCTGCATTGGATAATGCATTATTCTACCCTGTTTCTCTCAGTGCTCTCATACACTGCCTCCCAAAAAGTATCCCTCCACATATTTTACATTCCCCATTGTTTCATGACATTTATTATTTCTGGCTCAAGCTGAATAAAAAAAACTTCACAGAAACCATATATTTACATTACTCATTCCTCTCTGGAGCAATCCTGCGTTCCCGCCCTCTCTCACCAATTCTACCTTCAAAATTTGGAGACACAAGGGTTTGTCTCACTCGTCCAAGGTTTTTGACCCTGGAGGGAAGATTCTCCAATTCTGTGATCTTCGAGATAAATATGATATCGCACAAACACATTTTTATATGTACTTGCAAGTTCGTCATTACCTCTCAGTAATACATTATCCTTTCTCTCTGGCCTCCATCTCCTCCGGCGCCTCTGACCCTTTGCAATCTGTGATCTCGTTATGTGAGTGCATACCATTCCGCACCAGATTGATTTATACCCTCCTTACTAAACTCCCCTCGGATTCTAGATGGTGTAAATTATTGTTGCAATATCAATGGGACATCCCCACCCTCACAGACCGCTCAGCCTTCAGTAAACATTACTGCTCCACTATGAAAATGTTATCTTCAGCCTATCTGCAGGAAGAACATCTCCGTACTCTACAAAGAGCATTTGTACCCCAAATTCAACATGCCCATTACAATCTTTTGATCACAGGTGAATGCCCTAAATGCCATTATCACTCCGCAACCTTTTACCACAATTTGTGGTGTAAAGTCCTAGCATTTATTAATACCCTCCTACATACCCATATTTTTCCTGATCCTTTCTATGTGCAAATTTCTCTCATTGGGACCTGGGTGCGAGTAAAAATAATGTTATACCGTTCCTGACTATATTAGTCACAGTGTCCAGGAAGCTGCTCCTCACATATTAGGTTTCCAAATCTAAACCCTCAATGTTAGAAGTTCATAGGAAACTGCTGCAAATTTTATACTATGACCATAAAACTGCTTTGACAGATATTGAAACTAGTGTTATAAAAAATTTAAAGCGTTGGGAACTATATATTAACTCACTCCCGATATCCACTCAATCTCAAATATTAAAAGTCTTTGAGAAGACTGAATGGTATCTTCTCAGACAGATCTCGTCCAGTTCTTAAATGTTATAGATGATTGTTTTGTTTTTGTGATTCCCCCCCCCCTCCCTTTTTCCTCTTGTACCTTCCCCCCTCCTTTGTCTTGTCTTTCTTCACTGTTTGTTTTATTATTTTTCTTATTGATATCTGATTAATGAGATGGGGTGACTGGTTCATCTCTTCTCGGCTTCAAATTCTGATTTTTAACTGATTATTCTTCATGGGCTTTTTGTCTACTACAATTATTCAACTGTACTGTGCTGATATCTTGTATTCTCTGACCTTGCGGTCTTGTATTTTTGCACGGATTGTCTTTCTGTACCTGTCATTTTCTTATATTGATAAAACTTTAATAAAAACAGGTTTTAAAAAACAACAACAATCTAGCAGTAGATCTAGAGAAGATGGTGTAAATTTTTGCAGACAGTTACCAAATTGTGTAAGGTTATAAATACGGAGGGAGATGCTGAGTCTCTTCAGAGTGACTTAGGGCGTTATTCCGAGTTGATCGCACGCTTTAACTTTTTGCAGTTCATGCGATCAACTAGACGCTGCCTATGGGGGAGTGGATTTTTGCATAACAAGGCTGAGAACGCTTGTGCAGCCAAGCTATGCAAAAACACTTTGTGCAGTTTCTGGGTAGCTCTGGACTTAGTCACCCACTGCGATGACATCAGCCTGTTCATTCTCGGAATTGCCGAGACACTCGCCAGACACTCGCTCTTCAAACGCCTGGACACGCCAGCGTTTACCTCACCACTCCCAGAAAACGATCATTTGCCACCCAGAAATGCCTTCCTCCTGTCATTCTCGTTGCAATCGCGGCAGCAATTGTTTTCTTCTTTAATTCCATCGTTGTCCAGCGATCCCGGTCGCCGGGCAGCGACGCTCAAACTGACTCATTACAAGCTGCCTGAGCGAGGAGAGGAGCAGCAGCTCCGGGGACAGTGGAGAAGGAGGAGGAGGGAGCCGCAGCAGCACACTGTAATTGGTGGCGGCGCCACTGCAGCTGTCCCTCTCCTTCCACATAGGCTGGCTGCCGCCACTGTGAATCCAGCATTCACAGTGGTGGCAGCACAAATAGGTTGAACTTGATAGACAAATTGTCTCTTTTCAACCTCAGAAACTATGTTACTACCAAAGGACTGAGCTAAGAAAAAAAAGAAACACACATGTCCCTGCAGACTAGTATTACAAGCTTCTAACTAGCCAGCGGCCACATAAATACATAATTGCTAACTATTGGTGCACTGTATTTAAAACAATTTCTAACCTTCTTGCCTTTAGTAAAATACTTGCAGTCTGTTCACACTTAGGGGGTCATTCCGACCTGATCGTAGCACAAGTACAAAAGGTGGGCGATGCTTTTGTACTTGTAGAGTAACTCCCAGCCAGTGCAACTTCTGCGGCTGGCTGGAAGTTACTTGTCACTGCCAGGGTCGCAGCGACGTCACGCAGCTGCTGCGGCCCGCCTCCCCGCACAGTCTGGCGAAAAAATGCAGCGTGCGATCGGGTTGGAATGACCCCCTTAGTTCAAAGTTCTTACAGCTATTTACACTCTTGGTAAAACTGGAATGAAGTTGAGCTAGAGTACCCTCTCCCTTCTAAGGTAAACACAAGTTATAAGGTAATGAAAGGTTGTTGGCTCATACTACATCGCCAGCACTGCAAGTAAGGAGAGCTCAGAGGTGGAAGAACTGGATTCACATAAGTCACATCTTCCAATTGTAGTAATACATTGAAAAATGAGGAGGTTTGACTGTAAAACTATTTATTTTTTTGGCCTGCAGTGTACATTTAGTTTGCACACAGCTGCAGTCTGCATTAAAGTCTTATTAAAAAACGTTGAGTTTATTGCTTAGAATTTTAGAGAAATGTTTCATCCAAAAATGAAGAATTCTTTTCATACCCTTCCCTAATAATATTGGTAATAACACTGGTATTTCATTGATCACATGTTGTCATAGATTCTTCAACTAATACTTGCTTTAAATGAAACCTTAGATTAATAGTTTGCCTGAGCTGGAATTGAAAAACATTGCATACCTTGAAGTAGATAAAGATTATTTTAATCACCACTTTGTACAGTAAGTATTTTTTCTTTTCATGCAAATGACCTGCACTGTTTTTCGGAAGGCAATCAATTTGCCGGCTGTTGGTATCCCAGTGGTCAGTATACCAACTCCGGAATCCCGACAGCCGACAATGACGACAGCCGGAATACTGGCTCACGGTGGCTATTCCCACTCGTCCAGAACACCCATAGAGTGGGAATAGATCCTGTGGTGAGCACAGCGAGCCACCAAGCCCGCAGAATGGCGAGCGCAGCGAGCCCGCAAAAGGACTCGTAACACTCGTCCCGTTGCTGGCATTCTGGCGGGTGGGATGCCACTGTCGGGATACTGACAGCCGGCATCCCATCCATCGGCAATACATATATATTCCTGTTTTTCAGCTATCAGCATTTTATATTATAAATTGGTTGTCTGAGTACTGTAATGCTATTTATGAATCCTCCACAGCTACGGAAACTGGTGATAAATGGGTGTTACCCATAACAACCTATCAAATATTTGCTTTCATTGTCTAAGGTGTATACTAAAAAAAAACAGAATTCTATTTGTTACTATGCTATGAGCTACAGCCTCACTTATGCACAATTGTAGAATGTGATTGTAAATGTTTATTACATAAAGTCTGTACTTAACAATAATTTATTCATGTGATTTCAACAGTGCTGAGTTCAGCTATGAATACTGGGCTGGTACCGGCTGTGTTGAATATCAGGATGGGACCGGCAATGCTGAGTACCATGCTGGAAGTGGCTGTGCTGACTACCAAACTGGATCCGGCTGTGCTGAGTACCGAGCTTGGAACGGCTATGCTGGGTAACGGGCTGGGATTGGCTATGTTGAGTATCATGCTGGAACTGGTTATACTGAGTACCGAGCTGGGTACTGGACTGAGATCAGTTGCACTGTGTACCAGGCTGCTGGCTGAGTACCGGGCTGGAACCAGCTGTGCTGAGTACCTGAGATGGGACCGGCTATACGGAGTACCAGGCTGAAGCTGGCTGTGCTGAGTACCGTTATGGGACTGGCTATACGGAGTACCAGGCTGGAACTGGCTGTGCTGGGAAATAGGCTGGGACCGGTTGTGCTATGGACTGGATTGGGGCCGGTGTCAGGAATAACCAGACTGGGACTGGTAACTGAGCTAGGACCAGTAATGCTGTGGACCAGGTTGGAACCAGTATCAGAATTAGCCAGGCTGGGACTGGTAACTGGGCTGAGATCAGTAGTGCTGTGGACCAAGTCAGAAATGGTGTCAAGCGTCAGTAGTACTGTGTCAGAATGCTGATCTGGGAGATTTGGAGACAATGGATGCTGGTGAACAGTGAGCACTTTTATAGAACTTACAGGGCTCTGACTGGTACTTGGAGTCATGTGGCATGGGGCTGATGGATGGATGGATGGATGGATGGATGGATGGATGGATGGATGGATGGATGGATGGAGGGAGGTCAGAGGAGGAATGGTCGATTTAGATGGTATTGAAATCTAAAGAAGCTGATGATGTCTCTAAGAGAGGAGATGGAAATGAGGAAAAGTAGGGGGACAAAACAGACCCTTTGGGAATGCCAACAGGTAGGGGGAGAGGTGGGAGGTGGAGTCAAAGGAGGAGACAGATAAGGATCAGTTAGAAAGGTAGTAGGTGATACAATAAAGGGTAGATTAATGGAAACAGAAGGAGTGGAGAGTATGAATGAGTAGAGGGTGGTCCACAGTATCAAGAGCCATAGATACTCTAGGCCCTGCAGGATAAGCAGAAAGACAGTATCATTGGTAAAGTCTATTTCTGTGGAGTAGAAGAAGTGGAAACCAGATGAAAGTGGTTCAAGGAGGGAGTGGGAGGAGAAGAAAAATAAGAATTTACTTACCGATAATTCTATTTCTCGTAGTCCGTAGTGGATGCTGGGGACTCCGTCAGGACCATGGGGAATAGCGGCTCCGCAGGAGACAGGGCACAAAAAGTAAGCTTTTAGGATCACATGGTGTGTACTGGCTCCTCCCCCTATGACCCTCCTCCAAGCCTCAGTTAGGTACTGTGCCCGGACGAGCGTACACAATAAGGAAGGATATTGAACCCCGGGTAAGACTCATACCAGCCACACCAATCACACCGTATAACTTGTGATCTGAACCCAGTTAACAGTATGACAAACGTAGGAGCCTCTGAACAGACGGCTCACAACAATAACAACCCGATTTTTTTGTAACAATAACTATGTACAAGTATTGCAGACAATCCGCACTTGGGATGGGCGCCCAGCATCCACTACGGACTACGAGAAATAGAATTATCGGTAAGTAAATTCTTATTTTCTCTAACGTCCTAAGTGGATGCTGGGGACTCCGTCAGGACCATGGGGATTATACCAAAGCTCCCAAACGGGCAGGAGAGTGCGGATGACTCTGCAGCACCGAATGAGAGAACTCAAGGTCCTCCTCAGCCAGGGTATCAAATTTGTAGAATTTTGCAAACGTGTTTGCCCCTGACCAAGTAGCAGCTCCGCAGAGTTGTAATGCCGAGACTCCCCGGGCAGCCGCCCAGGATGAGCCCACTTTCCTTGTGGAATGGGCCTTGACAGATTTAGGTTGTGGCAAGCCTGCCACAGAATGTGCAAGTTGAATTGTGCTACAAATCCAACGAGCAATCGTCTGCTTAGAAGCAGGAGCACCCATCTTGTTGGGTGCATACAATATAAGCAGTGAGTCAGACTTTCTGACTCCAGCCGTTCTTGAAATATATATTTTCAATGCCCGGACCATGTCCAACAACTTGGAATCCTCCAACTCGTTAGTAGCCGCAGGCACCACAATAGGCTGGTTCAGGTGAAACGCTGACACCACCTTAGGCAGAAAATGAGGACGCGTCCGCAGTTCTGCCCTGTCCGTATGGAAATTCAGATATGGGCTCTTATATGATAAAGCCGCCAATTCTGATACTCTCCTGGCTGAAGCCAGGGCCAGTAGCATGGTTACTTTCCATGTAAGATACTTCATCTCCACCGATTTGAGCGGCTCAAACCAATGGGATTTTAGAAAATCCAAGACTACATTAAGATCCCACGGTGCCACTGGGGGCACAACTGGGGGCTGTATATGTAGTACTCCTTTTACAAAAGTCTGGACTTCAGGAACTGAAGCCAATTCTTTCTGGAAGAAAATCGACAGGGCCGAAATTTGAACCTTAATGGACCCCAATTTGAGGCCCATAGACAATCCTGTTTGCAGGAAATGTAGGAATCGACCCAGTTGAAATTCCTCCGTGGGGGCCTTCCTGGCCTCACACCACGCAACATATTTCCTCCAAATGCGGTGATAATGTTGTGCAGTCACCTCCTTCCTGGCCTTTACGAGTGTAGGAATGACCTCTTCCGGAATGCCTTTTTCCTTTAGAATTCGGCGTTCAACCGCCATGCCGTCAAACGCAGCCGCGGTAAGTCTTGGAATAGACACGGTCCCTGCTGAAGCAGGTCCCGTCTTAGAGGTAGAGGCCACGGATCCTCCGTGAGCATCTCTTGAAGTTCCGGGTACCAAGTTCTTCTTGGCCAATGCGGAGCCACTAGTATCGTTCTTACTCCCTTTTGCCGTATAATTCTCAGTACTTTTGGTATGAGAGGCAGAGGAGGGAACACATACACTGACTGGAACACCCACGGTGTTACCAGAGCGTCCACAGCTATTGCCTGAGGATCTCTTGACCTGGCGCAATACCTGTCCAGTTTTTTGTTGAGGCGGGACGCCATCATATCCACCATTGGTTTTTCCCAACGGTTCACAATCATGTGGAAGACTTCTGGATGAAGTCCCCACTCTCCCGGGTGTAGATCGTGTCTGCTGAGGAAGTCTGCTTCCCAGTTGTCCACTCCCGGAATGAATACTGCTGTCAGTGCTATCACATGATCTTCCGCCCAGCGAAGAATCCTTGCAGCTTCTGCCATTGCTGTCCTGCTTCTTGTGCCGCCCTGTCTGTTTACGTGGGCGACTGCCGTGATGTTGTCCGACTGGATCAACACCGGCTGACCCTGAAGCAGGGGTTTTGTCAGACTTAGAGCATTGTAAATCGCTCTTAGCTCCAGTATATTTATGTGAAGAGACATCTCCAGGCTTGACCATACTCCCTGGAAGTTTCTTCCTTGTGTGACCGCTCCCCAGCCTCTCAGACTGGCATCCGTGGTCACCAGGACCCAGTCCTGTATGCCGAATCTGCGGCCCTCTAACAGATGAGCACTCTGCAACCACCACAGAAGAGACACCCTTGTCCGTGGCGATAAGGTTATCCGCTGATGCATCTGCAGATGCGATCCGGACCATTTGTCCAGCAGATCCCACTGAAAAGTTCGTGCGTGGAATCTGCCGAATGGAATCGCTTCGTAAGAAGCCACCATCTTTCCCAGGACTCTTGTGCATTGATTCACAGACACTGTCCCTGGTTTTAGGAGGTTCCTGACAAGTTCGGATAACTCCCTGGCTTTCTCCTCCGGAAGAAACACCTTTTTCTGAACCGTGTCCAGAATCATTCCCAGGAACAGCAGACGTGTCGTCGGGGTCAACTGAGATTTTGGAAAATTCATAATCCACCCGTGTTGTTGCAGCACTAGTTGGGTTAGTGCTACTCCGTCTTCCAGCTGTTCTCTGGATCTTGCCCTTATCAGGAGATCGTCCAAGTAAGGGATAATTAATACGCCTCTTCTTCGTAGAAGGATCATCATTTCGGCCATTACCTTGGTAAAGACCCGAGGTGCCGTGGACAATCCAAACGGCAGCGTCTGAAACTGATAATGACAGTTTTGCACCACGAACCTGAGGTACCCTTGATGTGAAGGGCAAATTGGGACATGCAGGTAAGCGTCCTTTATGTCCAGGGACACCATAAAGTCCCCTTCTTCCAGATTCGCTATCACTGCTCTGAGTGACTCCATCTTGAACTTGAATTTTTGTATGTACAGGTTCAAAGATTTGAGATTTAGAATAGGTCTTACCGAGCCGTCCGGCTTCGGTACCACAAATAGCGTGGAGTAATACCCCTTTCCCTGTTGTAGGAGGGGTACCTTGACTATCACCTGCTGAGCAAACAGCTTGTGAATGGCTTCCAATACCGTCGCCCTGTCTGAGGGAGACGTTGGCAAAGCAGACTTTAGGAACCGGCGAGGGGGAGACTTCTCGAATTCCAACCTGTAACCCTGAGATACTACCTGTAGAATCCAGGGGTCCACCTGTGAGCAAGCCCACTGTGCGCTGAAATTCTTGAGTCGACCCCCCACCGTTCCTGAGTCCGCTTGTAAGGCCCCAGCGTCATGCTGAGGGCTTTGCAGAACCCTGGGAGGGCTTCTGTTCCTGGGCAGGGGCTGCTTGCTGCCCTCTCTTACCCCTTCCTCTGCCCCGAGGCAGATATGACTGTCCTTTTGTCCGCTTGTTCTTATAGGAACGAAAGGACTGCGGCTGAAAAGACGGTGTCTTTTTCTGTTGGGAGGGGGTCTGAGGTAAAAAAGTGGATTTTCCGGCAGTTGCCGTAGCCACCAGATCCGATAGACCGACGCCAAATAATTCCTCCCCTTTATACGGCAATACTTCCATATGTCGTTTGGAATCCGCATCACCTGACCACTGTCGCGTCCATAAACTCCTTCTGGCAGATATGGACATCGCATTTACTCTCGATGCCAGAGTGCAAATATCTCTCTGCGCATCTCGCATATAAAGGAAAGCATCCTTTAATTGCTCTATAGTCAATAAAATACTGTCCCTATCCAGGGTATCAATATTTTCAGTCAGGGAATCCAACCAGACGACCCCAGCACTGCACATCCAGGCTGAGGCGATGGCTGGTCGCAGTATAACACCAGTATGAGTGTATATACTTTTCAGGGTAGTTTCCAGCCTCCTATCAGCTGGATCCTTGAGGGCGGCCGTATCAGGAGACAGTAACGCCACTTGTTTCGATAAGCGTGTGAGCGCTTTATCCACCCTAGGGGGTGTTTCCCAGCGCGCCCTAACCTCTGGCAGGAAAGGGTATAATGCTAATAACTTTTTTGAAATTAGCATTTTTCTATCTGGGTTAACCCACGCTTCATCACATACATCATTTAATTCCTCTGATTCAGGAAAAACTACAGGTAGTTTTTTCACCCCCCACATAATACCCCTTTTTGTGGTACTTGTAGTATCAGAGATATGCAAAGCCTCCTTCATTGCCGTGATCATATAACGTGTGGCCCTACTTGAAAATACGTTTGTTTCATCACCGTCGACACTAGATTCAGTGTCTGTGTCTGGGTCTGTGTCGACCGACTGAGGTAAAGGGCGCTTTACAGCCCCTGACGGTGTCTGAGACGCCTGGGCAGGTACTAACTGGTTTGCCGGCCGTCTCATGTCGTCAACTGATTTTTGTAATGTGCTGACATTATCACGTAATTCCATAAACAAAGCCATCCATTCCGGTGTCGACTCCCTGGGGGGTGACATCACCATTATCGGCAATTGCTCTGCCTCCACGCCAACATCGTCCTCATACATGTCGACACACACGTACCGACACACAGCAGACACACAGGGAATGCTCTTATCGAAGACAGGACCCCACTAGCCCTTTGGGGAGACAGAGGGAGAGTTTGCCAGCACACACCCAAGCGCTATAATATATATGGGAACAACCCTATATAAGTGTTGTTCCTTATAGCCGCTTAAATATATAAAAATATCGCCAAAATATGCCCCCCCTCTCTGTTTTACCCTGTTTCTGTAGTGCAGTGCAGGGGAGAGTCCTGGGAGCCTTCCTCACAGCGGAGCTGAGCAGGAAAATGGCGCTGTGTGCTGAGGAGAATAAGCCCCGCCCCCTATTCCGGCGGGCTTTTCTCCCGGAGTTTTAGACATTTGGCATGGGTTAAATACATACATATAGCCTTAATGGCTATATGTGATGTATTCTTTTGCCATAAAAGGTATTATATATTGCTGCCCAGGGCGCCCCCAGCAGCGCCCTGCACCCTCCGTGACCGTCTGGTGTGAAGTGTGTGACAACAATGGCGCACAGCTGCAGTGCTGTGCGCTACCTTCATGAAGACTGAAGAGCCTTCTGCCGCCTGTTTCCGGACCTTCAATCTTCAGCATCTGTAAGGGGGGTCGGCGGCGCGGCTCCGGGACGAACCCCAGGGTGAGACCTGTGTTCCGACTCCCTCTGGAGCTAATGGTGTCCAGTAGCCTAAGAATCCAATCCATCCTGCACGCAGGTGAGTTGAAATTCTCTCCCCTAAGTCCCTCGATGCAGTGAGCCTGTTGCCAGCAGGACTCACTGAAAATAAAAAACCTAAAAAACTTTTTCTAAGCAGCTCTTTAGGAGAGCCACCTAGATTGCACCCTGCTCGGACGGGCACAAAAACCTAACTGAGGCTTGGAGGAGGGTCATAGGGGGAGGAGCCAGTACACACCATGTGATCCTAAAAGCTTACTTTTTGTGCCCTGTCTCCTGCGGAGCCGCTATTCCCCATGGTCCTGACGGAGTCCCCAGCATCCACTTAGGACGTTAGAGAAATTGTGAAGCAAAGATTAAAAGCCACTGAAGTATCATGCAGGCAAAGGGAAGGAGAGAGATAGGGTGATAGCCTGGGTCAAGTGAATGATTTGGGATATTTGGTGAAACAAGAACATGTTTTTGGGAGGATCAATGGGACCAGAAGAGAGGGACAGGATGAAGAGGTGGGCAAGGTTGGAGCAAGCATTGCTAGAGAGCGAGCCAAGGAGGTGAGAGGGATGTGGGAGAGGATGACAGAACGGTGTGTACAACCATCATCATTCTTTTCCTAATGCGTTCAATGATTGTTGCTCCGTTAAAGTGTTAAAGTGTGCAAACACCTTTATAAGGGATCCAAGGTTATTTCTGTTAGTGACAACAGTACTAACAGTACTGAGAAATAAAATAAAATTTGAATGAACTGTGTCATCCATTTTGTGTTTTTATGATAGAATGTGGCAGCAGTCTGAACTATATTAGCAAGACAAAAAGGCTGTTAAAGATACATATTCTTGATATTAAAATGCTGCTGACAAACAAAGTGCCTTAGCATTAATGCCACAAACTAGTGTCCAGCATGATAGTGGTCTATGTATTGGTATCCAGACTAATGTAGAGAAGAAGCAGGTAGGCAGCCACCACTCAATGGAGTTACCTTACATTTCCAAGCTGTAGTAAGAGATGTATGCAGTGACATCATCAAATATATCTAATGCCCCGACAGCTAGTATAAATATCCGGCAACCTACATTCTCAGATTAGTGATTCATACCTGTGATAATTTTGTCTTTCTGCTCTGCCTGATAACATTGACTGTTCGGCTTGCCTGATTATGTTCTATAATTTGTACTGCTTAATTACATTTCCTTGACTGTTCTAGATAAATTAGCGCTTGAGTCATATTCGTTGCTAAGGGCAACATCTATACTTTTCCTTTTTTGACATTTGAGGCCCGATTCAGGTTGGATTGCAATAGGCGAGCCAACCACAAACATAACTAAAAGGATATGGGCGCATGCGCAGGGCCTGTCCCACACATGTGCCCGCATTTTCTGCGGGTTGCTGCAGAAAATGCATATGCCCTGTCTGTCAATCAGGCAGAGGCGTTCACGGGGCAGGGGGGGCGACAATGCTTCGTTTCCTAGGCAAGGCGTTGCGGGGCGGAGGCGGAGAAATGGGCGTGGCGTCATCCAAACGGGGCATGGCATGGGTGTGATCGCAGAGGCTGTATGACGTTACAAGCAGCCACCACGATCAGAAAGATGGCGGTGGGCCCCTGTGGGTGCAGCCGAGTTGCGCCGGCAGGAGGCAACCCTAATTTCTACGATCAAGCAGAAATTGCGTTGTGATCGCAATTTGTGCTTGATCAAGGGGGGAGGGGGAGCGGCAGTCAGCATGCTGGGCGGCACCTAGCATGCGATCACAAGGATTGCAAATGATGCTACTTAGCAGAATTTGCAATCCAACCTGAAACAGGCCCTTAGTACAGTTGTGGCCACTTACTATACAGTATATGGAATCTCTTGTAAAACACAATACACAACCAAAATCTGAAAAATATCAGTGTCTTTTCTTCAACAAGTAGAGCTTACTAACTTTGGGGCTTATTTACATTTGGATATGTTATTTTTATGACACGAATCTCAGATAGCCATACACGTACACGCAGATAGGTGGTACTTTCACAATCTCCCTGAAATGCTTTTTCTAAAGTAGGCAAGTATGCAGTAAATATACCCCATTGAGTGCGTTTCACCAGATAATAGATGCATTGATAGACTGAATAACCTGTCTAAGCAGAGAATTCTTCTAGATTTTGTCCTTACATACTGTATTTATATGATATGAAGTTTATCTTTTTGACTTAGGACATTATGAAGAGGCAATTGGTACTGTATATAATTTATGGCAAATAGAAAAAAATGGTTATATGTATAGTATAAGGTCCGTTTCGATCCTGCTGGATCTTTTAAAAAAACAAAAAACAGCAGTATCTTGAAAAAGATCCAGAAGAATCAAAATGTGTTGGTTGCAAAGCTGAGCCTTCTTCTGTAACACATATGCTATTCAACAGAGATTTTGTTGCCACCAGCGGTCTGATGGGAAGGAGGTCTGGACTCTTGTCCATTTAACATCAGGGTTATTTTTTTTACACCAGCTTCCTCTGTGGTCTCCCTCTTTTGACATATGTGAAGTGCACCCTGTTGCCATATTGAGTTTTTATTGTTTTACATACAGTTGGCTGACCATACTATCCCTTTAACCTGGGACACTCCTGAATTACACAGGTCATGTGGTTGGCTGACTACAAGCCTGCATTTCACCTGGTTTTAAGCAGCCACAGAACCTGTGTAATTCATGAGTGTCCCAGGTTAAAGCAATAGTATGGTCAGCCTATTTTACACTATATTTAGATTAACTTTTTTTCATTTTCTTTTATGGACTTATGTGTATAATAAATATTCGTATGTTTGTGCAAATCATATGATACCCATTTTTTCCTGATATTGAAACTTGTGGAATATAAGGAATTTTTATGGATATATCCCAGTGCCACTGATTGTGAGTTGGGTACATTATGCCTGTCCTGATAACATGTTTAAAGTAAAGAAACCTTGATATGTATGCGGATACTTTTCGTGCTGTGAGTTGGGTATGCTTTACATTTTGAGTGATAGCGGTTTTGAAAGAAACCTTTATATACACAAATTACTTATAAATTCTTTTGGGTAATGGTACGCACATCTTGATCTTGTTTAAACGGTGTAGGAACATTGGACCTACTATCATGATTCAATGTTAATAATCTTCACTGTGGTGGAACTCACACCAGAATTTGTGACATACTACACCGTTGTATGTTTTCCTCTTCTTTATATGACACTATTCACGAGAGGATCACAATGAGAAAAACCTGGATTGAATGACCAAAAGGACTTAATTTCCTTTGAGACAACCGTTCAATACAAGGAACATCACTGTGGTATTATTTTCCTGTAGCGCTTCTACTATACATATGCCATCTATACTTTATGTCATAAAATTCAGAGACACCTTACACATCTAAATGTACAGACACTTCTTCTATATGTCATAGTATACAAACACTCCTTCAAACTCTGCAGTGCGCTGCTGTCACCGTCCAACGTCCAGTGGCTAACACTTGTTCTCAGCTCCCAGTCTGCTCCTCGCCTAGCATGTATCCAGCACCTCCTGTGTCAACACTGCTCCACCTCCTTCTTCCCACCAGGCTCCTTTTTTCTCCAGTCTATGTGATACCCCCAAAACAGGTCATTAGTTAATGGGGCAGGCACAAAGACAGAGCTGAGGCTCAGCAGGGGCACATCCCTCTAAATAAAAGCTATGGGAAATATACTGTGAAATTATATTGGATGACTCCTTTGATTCTCAATGTCAGAGAAAGAGGGGCGGAGTAATACAGCTCTGTGTGATTTACCCTGCCAGACAAAAAGGGGTGGAGTGATACAGTTCTGTGTGACTTGCACTGTCGGAGAAAGAAGGGTTGAATGATACACATGGGAGAGCTTTGGTTATTCCTATTAGTAAGGAGGCACGGCAGCTGTGCTGTAAGCCACACTGCTGAGTGACATAGTATGTGCCGGAGTCTACGTCAATTTATGTAGCCAGACAGCGCCATAGAGGAAGGTGGTCCCATGGCTGAGGAGGAGACAGAGACAAGGTCTGCCTCAGCTGTTCAAAGCTATCCATGGGGTCCCATCCTTAAGCAGAGGTCAGGTCTGTAACAACGCATAGCACCACTTACAGCAATCTATTCTACACACTGACCATTTCTGGGGGAGTTCAGCTTCAGGACCAGAACAGTGCTGGTTATACTGTCACCCAAAATAGTTTCAGTGAAGCTACAGCATAAGAGATGGGACATGTATTAAGCAGTGAAAAAGTGGAGAAGTGAGCCAGTGACTCACTTCTCTACTTTTATCACTGCTTAGTACAGGTTCCCCATAGAGGCATCCACACAGCCAGCAAAGCACAAGTACGGTATAGGCGTTAGAAGCTAGATTTAAGCATTTGGTAGAGAATTTACACCTAAATAGTATTTGCCTTTCACATAGTCCTACTAAACAACCATTAGCGATGGAACTGTAGAACAGTGTAGCTACTGATGGGATGAATTAATTGAAAGCTACTTAATTTCCTAAGAACTACACCAAACCCGCCAGCTGTAAAAACAGTATTTCAACAACTGGAGAATGGAAACCTAACTGCAAGAGTCATGCTCCAATGAGATATTTGACCACATTAAATATAGATATAAATATATATATTATATATTTTAGAACCATATAGGTTTCTGGGGAGCACCTATTTTATAATATATGGAGGTTAACCTTAACCATATTCTTTTAACAAATACTTTATTTAGAAAGATGATGTGGGTATATAGAATTCCTCATATAATAAAACCTGAGTTCACTCAATATTAATCCAATCGGATACAGAGATAAAATAATTTTTAATTTACAAATTCAAATAGTGACAAAAAACTTTTTCACATATGTATCTGTGCATTAAAACAAATAATTTATTTCATTTGGAAGCTGCCCTTGCGTGGGCAGAGCAGTTGTTAGCCACTCTATTCCGTTCTTGTCCACTCTATGTGTCACCCAACGTGTTTCGTTGATAACGACTTCCTCAGGGGTGTCTAGTCTGTAAAATAAGAAATGCATATTTCCTCTTAATACTTCTGTTCTGGAATTACTTTTTATTATAAATATAGTATAATATTATAAAGTCATTCCAGAACAGTGCAGATCAGTTGCAAACAGAAAGGATTCTGTGATGCTACTACCTATAAGCCGTATCAGTACTTCAATAAATTTGATTGGACTATATAAAGTAGTTACACCTAATTCTAACTAAGTAGTAACCAGTCCAACATGAATATGTACTAGAACTCCAGGCTAGTGTTAAGTGTCTCTTGACAAATTGAACTCACTCAACAATGAGGGTCTTTTGGTTAAACAAACTCAGTCTCTCTCTCTCGCTCTCTCTCTCTCTCTCTCTGTTACAGAGCTTTACTTATACTTGCAGAAACAACTCAGTCTTTTCATAACAAATGTCTGCCTTGCACTTGTAATAAAACTCAGTCTTTGATATCTCACAGTATCAATGTGGAGGAAAGGGCTTTCTGTAAAAACCTCTTTGCGGGGTTAGCTTGTGGAATACGGCGTTATGCCATGCGCGCCCTTCAAAACCTGCACAGCTGGTGACAATGGTTAATTAAGATAGATATCAAACTTGCCCTGGGCTTTGGTCAATTATTTTCCAATGTACTCACTTAGTCCCTTAGAGCAGAGGATTTAACTTGCTGGACCAGTTTTCAACAGTTCCTCACTGATAGAAGATGGCCGTGGCTTTCACTAGGCCTCACGGTGTCTGGTCTCTGGCTGCAGCATCTCAACACTCGCTCACCCGGCACTTGGGTCTCCAGCAGCACCCTGCTGCTTACACTGTGCAGCGCTGCTCTCACCGCCCAACATCCATTGGCTGACATTCGTTCTCAGCTCCTACTCTGATCCTCGCCTAGCATGCGTCCAGCACCTCCTGTCTCAACACTGCTACACCTCCTTCCCACAAGGCTCCTTTTTCTCCAGTCTGCTCCCCAATCAGCTTTTCACGGTCAGCCCACGTGATCGGACCAGGGTCCCCAATTAACTCCTGCTGTGCCAGCACCCTTCTCCGGTGCTGCTGTGGACTTGTCAGTGATCTTACAGGGCACATTCACACCATTTTTCTGGAGTATCACACAAGTGCCATGTGCCCTGCCCAACTGCACTGTTGACACACCCGTAGTCATGGCACTGGCTTCTGCATTTTATATATATATATATATATATATATATATATACACACACCTATGATGGACTGAATAAACGTTAATTAATGAAGACTGATGAGTGCACCCCTGGTTTCTTTTATATTGAATAGGAGTGACCTCCTTTCCTTGAGTTGACACCCCAGCATTGACTCCACAGAATACGTGGGTGTGGACTTTAAAAACTTGTTTATTGCCAACTTGTGATCATGTTTTGTTGGACGTGCAACCTGATATGCTCCCTCTAGAGAACTATTATTCATAATTACACAGCATTTGCAGTAGCAAGTTCATCTGTGAAAATTGCTGGTATGTTCAGTTCCAAATGTGAAGTTTGTGCTAACAGTCTGTCCCCAGCTACACTTCAGGGTAGGATAGGCATATTGTTTATGTATTTTCTTGGTAGGTTTAAAGTAAGCTTATCATATTTGGGGTGGGATGTACTATGCATCACATTTAGGATGCACTACATCCCACCACTTATCGGGTACATAATGGCGTTAATAATGCCAGTATGTATAGTACCTCTCCCGATATGAGCTATCCTTTGCAATACTAGTCTATGACCCAGAAGTCCTTCTGTACATTCTTCGGATGACGCTTACAGCAGGTCCCCTGTCTGTGTGCCCCCCCCCCCCCCCTTTAGAACGTAAGCTTTCACGAGCAGGGCCCTCTGCTGTCATGTGCTTTTATGTCACTTAATTAACCTATCTTCTTTTCAATACTCCCTTTCACGGCACCAAATCCCTCGGTTTTCTGCCACCCTGACTCTTATTTCAGTGTTGTCTGCTGATGCAGCCATGTTTATATACCCTGTACTTGTCATATATTGTATTGAAATGTAAGTCACTATTTTCTTGTTTTTATATAAAAAGAAGAACAATTGGGTGCGCTATCAATAGCGGCTGGTAAGGGGATGGTAAGTCCCCAAATGATGAACAACGAGAAAAGAAAAAATTACCAGCGCTGGCTGATCATGTAGATAATGAAACAATCCAATAACCAAAAGGCTTAAATATAAAATATCACATTTATTATACAAATGTAAATGAATAATTGAACAATAAAATTAAATCATAAGAATAAAAATAGGAATAAAATCGTGTATCAGTTTTCAATAGGAATGCCACAAGGTGCCTGAATTATTAAAAAGTCCACATTAGGCAATTTATTGACACTCAAAAGGACCTTGATCACTGGAGATGTCCATCACTAATCGGTTATTTTTGCATAAACCGAAAAATTGCAAATGTGAGGTAGTTACCAGTGATCCTTGGAGCAGATAGAGTCCACCTGTAGTTAACTGGATCAGTTGTCCTCTTTGGCATGGAGGGATATGTCCAGAATAGTGGATACTGCTAGATGATTGTCCCAATTGTTATATTGCCGAGTGTCAGAAGAGCCAGTGGTGCTGATGAATATCAGGATGAAATGGTAGCTCTTTTAACGCGTTTCGCTGGTTTTAAATGGTCCAGCTTCCTCAGGAGCAAGTAAGATAGTGGCTGTCATGAGGCCCTTTTATACTGATGTATGTGGCAATAATTGATTACACATGTTGTTCACTCATAATTGCAATATATAAGCCTTTTGGAAAAATATACTCTAATATATATATCTATAAACTAATTGGTCCCACACACTCAAATATCGTAATAGATTATAAAAACGAGTTTGCACTAGAGAGATTTAAGTATTTTCTTTATTAAGATATGTATACAAATCTAGAAGGCCCCGATCACGTGACTGGTAAGATCACATGATCGGTATCCCATCCAATGGAAGTATATTATCCTTATCATGTGACACAACAGGTGACTACAACAAAATCCGGTTGCTAGGTGATGTGTGTCTGTATAGTAATCTAGAAGGCCCTGATCATGTGACTGGTAGGGTCACGTGATCGGCATCCCGTCCAATGGAAATATATTGTCCTTGTCATGTGACACACCAAGTGACTACAACAGATTCGGTTGCTAAGTAGTGTGTGTCTGTATGGTTATGTCCGGTATCGTGACGTGAAATGTCACGTGACCGGACTCATCTTACCATATTTAGCTTATCTCAGCCGTCTTTACGGCTGACGGCATAACGTAACGTGTCTTTTATTTCAGTCACGTGATCGGAGAAAATGAATGAAGGAGTGTTTATATGGAAAGCGAGCTTTATAGTTTCCATGGTACCTATTATATACCTCTAAGGGAGAATTTCAACGCTAACATTGATAACATATACATATAAAAGAAAGAGATAGCTATGCAAGTTAATTGATAAGTGGATAGTGTTATTCATATCTATTTGAAAAGATCATATAACGATTTATATAGAGAATAGAGCAAATCTTTCTTGACACTAGAAATGTCAGAGAATTGAACAAATAAAAATTGGGCATTAATAAAAAATAAAAAATGAACTAATTGAACAATAAATTAAATTAAATTAAATAGGATAAAATAAAATGAAATAAAATAAACATATGGTAGGAGACAGAAATTCATTAATAAGGTGCTTCCCAAGCATGTCAGAGTAATTATATTAGAAAAAGAGACAAATAATATATATATATATTTAAATGACAGAGTTTAGTTCCACAGTTTCATTTAGACCTACAGGATGTAAAGAATTGAATTTCAGCATCCAATATACTTCACGGCTACACAATCTCTTGAATCTGTCACCCCCCCTGGAAGTTGGGGCGATCTGTTCAAGACATATCACAGATAAACAGGATGGGTTGGAATCATGTTTTATAGAGTAGTGTCGTGAGACACTATGAGTTTGACATTTATTACTGATATTTCTCCTGTGTTCCATAAAACGAACACGTAATTTTCGGGTTGTGCGTCCTATATAATTAAGTCCGCAACCACAGGTTAATAAATAAATAACAAAAATTGTCTCACAATTCATAAAAGTTTTTAATTCATAGGTCTCATTGAAATATGGAATATTAATTGAATTAATCTTGCGTTGTATGTGTGAACACATAGTACATCTAGTTTGGCCACATTTATGGAAACCCAATGGTTTCGTGGTAAGCCATTCTACCCCTGTTTGGATACTCGATTCTTTGATGTTTCTTAAATGGCTCGGAGCCAATATAGTCTTTAATGATCTGTTTTTCCTGTAAGTCATTTGTAATTGAGTAGGTAAAATAGTGCTAAGTATATTGTCTTGTTTTAGTATTCGGTAATTGCGTGAGACTATAGATTTTATTTCTCGAGCGCATCTGTTATATTTACAGAAAAAGGAAAAGTCTCTGTTACTCTGTCTTCCAGTTTTGTGTGTAGATGAATTCTTCTGATGAAAAAGAAGTTGTCTATCCATGTTGTAGACTTCTATGTATGCCTGTTGTAACAGCGTCTCTGGGTAATCTCTAATCCTAAATGAATTGATCAGTTCTTTGGCCTGTGAGGCAAATGTCTCAATGGTAGAACAGTTCCGACGTAGTCTCATAAATTGACCTTTGGGGATATTATCCTTCCAGGGTCTATAGTGTGAGCTAGTGTAATGTAAATAAGAATGGGTGTTCACAGGTTTAGTGTAATTAGAAGTGGTAACTTCATTATTGATTATTTCTAGTGTCAGGTCAAGGAAGTCCACACGGTTCTTACTAAAGGTGTGAGTGAAGGATAAATTAAATGAATTAGTGTTAAGATTAGAAACAAAGTGGTTGGCAGATAACTCGTCCCCATCCCAAATAATAAACAAATCATCAATATAACGGCCATAGAAGACCAGGGACGCCCCCCACGGACTACTCCATATATGTTGTTGCTCAAAGTCGCCCATGTATAAATTGGCATAGCTGGGGGCGAACCTGGTCCCCATGGCCGTACCCATCACCTGTAAATAATAACGGTCCAAAAACGTGAAATAATTGTGAGTAAGAATGAACTTAATACACTTTAAAAGAAAAAGTCTGTGATCCACACTGAGATCACTATCCAATTCCAAACGTCTAAAGATGGTATCACAGCCCAATACATGAGGGATATGGGTGTATAATGATTTGACATCAAGGGTCAGGAATGCAAAAGAATCCTGCCATTTTATATCTTTTATTTTAGTGAGAAAATCAGTCGTATCCTTTAGATGTGATCTCAGTGTGGAGACCCGTGGTTGAAGGAAAGTGTCAACGTAATGGGATAAATTAGATGTGAGGGAGTCTATACCGGAAACAATAGGACGACCAGGAGGTGCAGTGAGGGATTTGTGAATTTTGGGTAAAAAATAGAAAGTGGGAGTGATGGGATATTGTGGTAGTAAGAATCGGTGTTCTTCCTTAGACAGGACACCCGACTCTAATGCAGGATCAAGAAGCTCCTTTAACTCCGTCAGAAAAGTGGATGTGGGATTGGTGTCAAGAATTTTGTAAAAGTTTTTATCTTCTAGTTGATTATAAGCTTCTTTAACATAATCACTACGGTTCATAATAACGAGACCACCACCCTTGTCGGCCTCTTTAAATACCAAAGAGTTGTCCTGTGTTAATGTGCGAAGTGCCTTATGTTCCTGTTTAGTTAGATTGGAAGGGGTTTGAAACTTATCCTGGTTGCGTTCTACCATTGCTTTAAAATCATCCAGAGTAATTCTATAAAATGCCTCTATACTACTGCTCTTGGCTGATATTGGGAAGAATTCGGATTTATTTTTAAATGAGCTAGATTCTCTTTTAATATCATAAATCTTTTCCATTGTCAAGGGTATTCCATGAGAGGTGTTATTTTCCTCCCATAACTGTTCTAGCATTGATATCATAATATCATCTGTGCTATTGAGAACAATGGGTATAGAATCATCATTTTTTGCATTTAAGTTCTTTTTAGCAAAATATCTCTTTCTGCATAATGTACGTACGAATCTATTGAGATCCACATATAACTCAAAAAGATTAGGATTATTCGTTGGGGAAAATTTCAAACCCTTCTCTAATAGTGATAACTCTGAACCACTGAGAATTTTGCTAGAGAGGTTAAAGACACTAGATTTTTTATTTTCATGGTCTCGTGGGATATTTGGGTTGATAGATTTTAATATTTTCTGGGGGTTTTTCTTTCGGTTTCTACCTCCTCTAATTCCTCTAAACTGGAATCTCTTCTTCTTTTGGGTGTCGCTCTTGGATTTCTGGAATTTAGCCGCCACTGAGATGTCTTTGGGCGGGCCCCTAAAAAATCCCCCCTATTTTCATAGTAATCAGAGGTATCATTGTGATATGGTCTTTTTCCTCTGAAAGATTGATCTTGTTTTTGCTTATTTGTTTATGTGCTCTGTAATTGGGCGCTGCGGATCCCTCGTGGCGCCATATAAATAAAAAGATAATAATAATACAGGGGACACTAGGAGGGATCCAATTAGATCTCTTTCAGTGCACATTGCGTAGAGCAGCTCATAGGCTTCTATTAGGTAACACCATCTACAGATGGTGTTGCCTTCCGGGTCCAAGCTCCAGAATGGATCACATTCCTTGCAATAATCACAGTGTCTTAGAGGCATTATTTATTAAATAATATTTGTGGGATAATCCCAAAAAACACCCATTTTTGGGGAATACCTGAAAATATAAAGGATCCACAGAATGTACTATAGTGATATTTCCGATATATGCTGTAGTCCCTCTGTTTCCGTCAGTAGCCACAGCCCCCATAGGTTTCTGTGGGGGCTGAAAGCTGTCAGATTTGCCAAGCTCCAGAAATCACAGGGACGGGCTACTTTTGGAGCCCCTCTCCCTGCACGTGATTGGTAGTACATTACTGTGAATGTTAATTTGTTATAAGACATTCTAATTATCAGGTCAAAACCCTGATAATTAGTAAATATGGAATAATAGAAGTGACCATATGTACAGCAGCAAAGGAAAATGTGTGTGTGTGTATATATATATACATATATATATATATATACATATATATATATATATACAGTGTGTGTGTATGTATATACTGTATATATATGTATATATATACATATATATACACACACACAGAGTGTGTGTGTGTGTGTGTGTGTGTGTGTGTGTGTGTGTGTGTGTATATATATATATATATAGAGAGAGAGAGAGAGAGAGAGAGAGAGAGAGAGAATGTGAACATTTTAGTATCTGATATATCTTTGTTTCTAAGTAAGATTTCCATTTAACACTCGCATAGGAGGACTCCAAGTGGCAAACTAAACTGTGTGGGAATTTCTGCTGCATGCCTTCTCACAGCTGTGTGGGGCCATTACAAGTTAGCGCCAGTCCACAAATACAATAAATTGATGGCTAGTTACAGTACTGTATGTCATTTTTCTACTTGGAATGGTTGTATGTCTGAAACAAATTAGCAGGTGGCAAAAGTTGACACTTGGTTTATTTCTGAATAAGAAAGAATAAATGTAACAAGAAAGGCACATATTACTGGTTTATTCTTGCCCCCAGTAACAATAATATAATTCTACATTTGGCAACCTAGTGCTGAACACATAAAAAAGTCTTTGGAACACTTATCCAAAACAAATGCACAATTTCGCTTATCTGGACTGACTTGTGATGTACTGACGGAATTATATAACCAGTAGCATTTTGTTCAGGACATGCAGTAGCAGCTGTTATCATGAATGGCACTTTGTTTCCTGTGCTCAAACTACCCTTTACAAATGTTTCCTCAATAGTTAAGAATATAGCCTACATCACAACTCTCCTGAAATCTTGGAATATTAAGATTTCTCTAATATAAAATCCATAAACCCATACTGGTGTCATTGAGCCTTATTCAGGTTTATTAGCAAACCAAAAAAGTACAAATATAGGACAAACCAAGATGCACTGCAGGTGGGGGAGATGTAACATGTGCAAAGAGGTTTAGATTTTGGTGGGATGTTCAAACTGAAATCTAAATTTAAGTGTAAAAATTAAGTAGACAGTATTTACCATGCACAGAAACAATATAACCCACCTAAATCTAACTCTCTCTGCCCATGTTACATTTGTCCCACCTGCAGTGCAATTTGGATTTGCCCAGTTGCTTGCTTTTTTAGTTTGCTAACAAACTTGAATAATCCCCATTGTCGCTTCTACTTAGGAATATTTTGTAATTTGTTTCTGACTAAATCTATTTCTTTAACGGTACCCCCCCCCCCCCCCCATTAGAATTTTATTGAAGATGGTAAGAAAGAACCTAAACCCCTTTAATATAATTGATGCAGTAAGATCCTTTACTTAACAGAACCTATTTGTTAGCACAGCTAGAATGAATGATTAAAGTGCACTCTAGGGGGGAAATTTACTAAGAAATGTGTTTGGATGCGATTTTTGATTACCCCTTATCGCCGGAATATTTTGCGCCCCAAATTGCACATTTACTAACAATTGAGTTGACTTGACTTGTTGTCATTTGATGGTGTATTTACTCACTTTGTGGTGTGTGTGAGATCAGATGAATTGGGTGTTTGCACATGAATGCACCAAAACTCGCATAACAAATCACCATGAAATCACCATGAATGCATTGGAAGTTGCTTGTCAACTGATTTCACACCTGAATTTGCCTAGGAAACTGCAGTTAATCAGTGAAAATCATAAATATTCATGCTACAGTGGCGTCACCATGTTGTTATATAAACGCCCTCAAACTGCCAAAAACATGTTCATTGGTGGAATTTGTGGTGGATTGAGGTGTTGGAGTTTGCTCAGTGGTTGGAGAGGAGAGTTTGGTATTTCAATTTGTGATTGTTGTCTGTAAATTGTCTTGTCTATTTCTGTTGTCTTGTTAGGTTTTAAAGTCTGTCTTTTTTTGTCCTGTGTAATTTTTATTTTGTCATTATTTGTGAATGTCTGTGGTGTGTGTGACAAGTATGGGAAGTGGTAAGCAGAAAGGTAAACTGCACTCACTGTGGTGGGGAAATATACTTTCGGAGCATCTATACTAGAGGGTGTCCTACCTTCCTTTGGATTTATATATGTGGTGGATTGGTATAGTGCTGCACAAGGTAGGGTGAATAGGGTAGTGTGGTATCTATATAATTTCTTGTTGTTGGACTAAAAATTAGGATGTGAACTAATGTTAAAACATAATAACATGGCAATGGTGTAAATGTCTAAAAGTAAGATTTATTGAACAGGTTTACATATTAGAGAGACTTCATGGGCTCTCTAATAATGACCCTTTTATTCTCTGTATACCCTCCTGGTTGGTAAACACCCGCTGGTAAGGGGGATCTAGGTTGTCTTTTAGGTACACCTTTGCATAGGGTCCTAATTCCGGAATCCTATGTTCTACCAGGTTGATTCACAGGAGAGGTGTTACTAACTTTGGGCAAATCAATAGACTTGACCAGATGTCAAAGTGTTGTGTCACTCTGGGGCAGTGAGGTGACTCTTTTGGGAAAGTTCAATTTTTTTTCTAGCAGCAGTAGTTGTAGAAGGAATTGAAAGAGCACATCATTGTGTCATGTGCCACTTAAGCTGCCAACTTGCTAACAAGGAGCTCTTTGCATCTCTTAAGATCTGTGTAAGTTGGAAAGAAAGACAATGTATGATTTAAACCTAGGATCAAATATTGTCGCAAAAATGTAGTGATGTGATTTCAAGATGTTAACAACCATTTGATCCAGGAGAAGTAAATAAAGAACTTGATCTGCAAGTCCAACATACTTAGTGAAATCGCTTTGTTTCATCTCCTTCAGTTTCTCAAGCTGCTTTTCTATTAGTCTAATTAAGTGAGTCACCTGACTCAAGCTGGCAGTGTCTGAACTCACTTAATAAGTTACTACTACAATGGTTTCAGCACCTTGCATAAAATGGAAAGTATTCTCCACTGTACTGTACTAAGGTACATTCCCCTCCTTTTACTATGTTATGGCTTGTTGCATATGCTTGGATGGCTTGTTGCTGCTCCTCCAGTCACTGAAGCAGCTAAATGGTGGAATTCCACCTTGGTGCTATCTCTTGCTTTAGTTGATGGCCTGGCAAATTGAACTGTTTTTGCAGCCGCTTCAATCTTCTACATGCTGTTACTGAATGCTGAAAATGTCCCAAAAAATTTCAGGGCCACAGACAGCATTTCCTGCATGCACCTGTTATTTAAAAAATTAAATTCTGTACCACCAAGTTAATTGTGTGTGCAAAACATGGGATGTGTTCAAATTCACCCAGTTGTAATGTAAATAATCACAGCATTACTGGCATCATCTGAATGACAAATCCTGAAGAGAGTCCTAGCGGGGTGAATAGTGGATCCAATTGCATTTTGTATGCCAAGAGTTCATTAAAGAAAATCCTGGTACCGGCATGGAATTGCTTTCCTTGTAAAATCAAACCAAGATGGAATTTGGTAGCGAGGACACACCTCGATTAACTGTCTAAAACCAGATGCATTAATATGATGCAGATATAATACTAGCATAGCCATCATGGCTTCAGTGATCCACTGTGCAACTGGATGGCAGCTTTCATACTTGCTTCATCTTGCAAAGGCTTGTTTCACAGTCAATTTCTGTTTAAAACTACTGGTAATCTTCTTGATCCCATTCTGGTATGAAGCTAACTCTCAGCAGCAGCAGGCCTAGCGCTCAAGGATTCTTCTGAGCAATCTTGGATAGAGGAGGAGTCATTTAGCCTTAGCAAATTGGATGCAAGAAGATGACTTCCGATCATTAATGGGACGATTGATTATGAAGGTGTTGATGTAGGAGATTGCAGGTGCTTGGATCTAGCTGAGAAATGGGATCTAGCTTATGCTGGACTGCTTGTTATTATTTTTTCAGTATGTTTCTGATTTTCTGAAAATCTTTACATGACCTTGTTGCAAATGACTAACACAAAGTAGGTTCCTAGATGGTTAATGTCCCTACCTCTACTTACTTTGCCTTTACAAAAGCTACAGATGGCTTGTCAAGGCTTCTCAGGATTTGGGTAAAAATAATTCCACACACATGTTTGGTCATGGGCCCAGGCAAGAAAATTGCCTACTTTTTATCTTTGGCAAGAACTGCTGCCACTTGTGCCTGACTTACACAAACAACATTCTTATCATCAACATCCTCATTAACGGTGTCCGCTAAACAAATATCCCCCTCATCTTGTTGCACTTCTACAGTGGCATCCTCAATTTCTATATCACCATCTATACTTGTGCTGCTCATGCCCAAATTTGCAGAGGGTGCAGCAATGGTGAAATGAGGTTTCTCTACAAGTACAGTTTCATAAATGGGAGACTCACACATAGCTAACATGGACCCCCTTAGATTCTCCTCAGGTATTTTTGACATTTCTGAACACAAACTTTGTTCTTCAGCCTTAGTGTTTTTTTCTACACTGATTTGCCTGTTGTACATTAGACACCTCTTCTACACCCTGAGTGAGAAAGTGTTGCATAATCATATGAGGTTACAGAAGAGGATGCATGACTGACAGAAGATCTAGAATCACAAATCGCAAATAATGGCCAAGGCAGTAAACTTTCCTTGTATTAGAGGTGATTTGTTTTTTCATTAAAATTGCATTGCAAAGTATTGTTTTGAATTCAAGTTCCCTTTCTTAAACCCTCTATGCCCTTGAGCACCAGCTTTCATAGATGCTGGAGTAATAGTACTTTCTTGACTGGCAGCAGCACAGCACTAGTTCTTGGTTGCTGGTCCTGCTCTTCTATCAACTGATCATAATCTATATTGACTCACAACACTTATATTATTTATGCAGTGTCAAGTCAACTACTGAGCATTATTGTTTAACACGGGGCCACTGCCTGGTCCTGAACACATCCAAGTTTTAGAAATCAAACGTAAAAAATTCTGTATTTAACAAATGACAATAACTTCACACTGTGACTCACAGTGCTTAAATTATTAATGCAATGGCATGGCACTTACTGAGCTTTACTGCTTAACACAGTGCCACTGCCTGGCCCTAAGCACACACAAGATTTTGTTTGTTTATTTACAAACTGCTGTGACTCTCTGCACTTATAGGTACACTTGCACCTATTGAATTTTTATTATTTTAAAGCACAATGCCTGAACCTGAACAATACACACAAGTTTTTGTATTATTATTTTACATACTGCTGTGACTCACTATGCTATAGTAATGGTGACACACTGGCAACTAATAAACAGTATTATTTTACGGTTGAACCTGAACAACACACACTATTTTTTTTACATATTGCTGCGACTTACTGCGCTTATAGTAATGATGGTACACTGGCACCTAATGAACGTTATTTATTTTACAACACAGTGCCTGAACCTGAACAACACACACAAGTTTTTGGTTTTTCTGTTTTTAAACACACTGCTGTGACTCACTTAGCTTATAGTAATGGTGGCACACTGGCACCTTTGGCACACAACAAAAATGTTTGCAGTTAGTTACTGCACCAGTGTGCACCATTAAAGGGTTAATGCTGCCCTGTATTAGGAGCTCTGGGCTGTACTGTGGGCAGTTACACCACAAGTGTGCACCAGTAAAGGGTTAATGCTGCCCCTGTAACAGCTGATATCGCTCAGTTGCCTATGTTTTCACATCTTATTCATGTACAATTTCTTTGCAGCTTATAGTTTACTTTAAATTATTTTGGTGTCATAAATTAATTGCAGTTAGGTTAAAAAATGACACTGCAGAGCTTTGTATCACTGAAATGTTATATGTGCTTGTAGTTTATATGTGATATGCTTGCTGGTTTAGATAATGTGTGTGCACTGACTGTTTCTTTAAATCACATATTTATTTGCAAAAGCATCAGTGTGTGAGAATATATATTTGCATCTCCGTAACTATAGCTAGGTTGAGTCTCCTGTTCATAACCAGCTAAATTAAATTTGGATATCAATCATAGTGTTAAGTGGCCATCCACTCGTTCTGTGACATAATGTAGAAAGCAAAATACACTTCTATGTTCTAAGACTGTGGGCACCTGCTTTTGCAGCCGACGATTGTTTCACTCAAGCTTTGTCAGGGCCAGTGTGCTCTCTGGTGGTCCTGTGTGAAATGGCGTACAAATCACCATGAGAGGGACTTTTATCGAATCCAGAACATTCAAGATCCAACACTGGGAAGATGACATTTTGCCTCATTTTGGATGCTAGAATAACCCGAGCCATGGCTCAGATTCACTGAACCCACACATCTCTACTACAGACCAATATCAAAGCTTCCTTTTCTAGGAAAGGTAATTGAGAAAGTGGTTGCAACTAAACTAGACAGTAGACACCCATCTGTCAATCCATGATTGTATCATCCATTCCAGTCAGGATTCAGGAAAAGACATAGCACTGAAACTGCCCTGGTGCAGTATGTGTGCGGAATGATCTTCTGATGGCACGAGACAGCGGTGACTGTCCAATCTTAATCCTACTGAATCTCTCTGCAGCATTTGATACTGTGGACCATGGGATCCTGATTGCGCACCTGAAACATTTCTGTAAGCTGGATGGCACAATCCTTAGCTGGTTCAAGTCATTTCTCACTGGCAGCCGACTTACACGTGAGGAATCAGAATTAAAATCACTAAACATGTGCAGAATCTTGGTATTGTCTTGGAAAGTGTCTTGACACTTAAACATCAGGTTTCAGCCACAATCAAATCCTCATTCTTTCATCTGAGGAACACAACCAGAATCAAGCACTTACTTCCCTCAGAAGATCTGCTTAAAGTCATACTATACTGTACATGCATTTGTATCATCACACATAGACTACTGCAATGCCCTCTACCTGGGTCTACAAGCAAAAGAATTCCACCGCTTACAGCTGGAAAAATGTGCAGCTGCCACGATATTAACCAACCAGCCCTGTTGCAGCCACATAACACCCATTTTCTACTCCCTTTACTGTTTCCAAAGCCATATGTCACAAGGTCCACGATACCTGAAGCAGCTTCTCATCCCTTACTGTCCCTCTTGATTCCTGCGATCTATAGATGAAGGACTAATAGCAGTACTTTGAATCTCCCTGAATCATCTGAAGGATGGCGCTTTCAGTTTTGCAGCTCTGACTCTATGGAACTCGTTGCCCTGCACTGAGGCCTCCCCTCTAGAATCCTTCAAACACAGGCTCAAGACTTACCTGTTTGCTGAAGCAGTCACTAAAGTCCATTTAGTTCCTAAAAAAATACAACTGAAATGCCTAGTTATCTCTCCTGTTAAGCGTATTTTGTATAGTATCTTGTGCTGTAAATGCAAATGTAAATCACTTTGAAAGGGTATCCGATAAGAGGAGAAAAAACATTGTTTGCAAAAAACGTCTAATTTTCGCACTTTTTTCAGATGTTTCACCGATATTTTTTTACAGGCTATCCAATTAGGATCACCCATAAAAAAAGCTTTCCTTCCAAAAACACAGGTTCACTGAAACCTGTGTGTTTTCGGTAGAAACAGCTCTGTTTTCGCTTGAAAACGGGGCTGTTTCCGAGGAGGCAGGTGAAACAAAATCCCCGATAAGACGCGTCTCACGCCAGCATATCAGGGCTAACTGGATAGCCCCCAGCAGGACAATTAGCCGCGGTAAGCTAATTGGATACCCCCTTAGTGTCCTATTGGGAGAAAATAAAATTATTATTATTATTATTATTACTACAGGTTGAGTATCCCATATCCAAATATTCCGAAATACGGAATTTTTTGAGTGAGTTTGAGATAGTGAAACCTTTGTTTTCTGATGGCTCAATGTGCATAAACTTTGTTTAATGCACAAAGTTTTTAAAAATATATAAAATTACCTTCAGGCTGTGTGTATAAGGTATATATGAAACATAAATGCACTGTGTGCTTAGACTTGGGTCCCATCGCCATGATATCTCATTATGGTATGCAATTATTCCAAAATATGGAAAAATCCAATATCCAAAATACTTCTTGTCCCAAGCATTTTGGAAAAGGGATACTCAACCTTATTATATGTACACAGTGTTGTAGGTGCTGGAATATCCCAAAATGGTGAGTATTGCTGGAACATACTAATATCCATTATTACCTACAAAGGCAATGCGGAGTATGAAAAATATGTATATACTGTAGGTTAAACTTTTGGCTTGCTCCTAAAGTATTGGGGCAGATGTATTAAGCCTGGAGAAGTGATAAAGAAGTGATAAGTGGAAGGTGATAACACATTAGCAAATCAGCTCCTAACTGTCATTTTTCAAACCTGTAATGATTGTCTGGTGCGTTATCACCTTCCACGTATCACTTCTTTATCACTGTTTTATCACTTCTCCAGGCTTAATACATCTGCCCCTATGAGAAATGTTACGTTATAACAGACCTGAAGTATAATAAACGGGTTCAGACGTAATATTTTCAGACAACTCTTGAACTTTATTGTGATTTATATGTTCACATTTCATCTATTGATTTATGTATTTACTGTATTTTGTAACAGGTAATTGAATACATGTGAACTAGCTGAAGTAGGCAGTAGTAATTTCACATCTGGAGGGAATCCCATACTGAGATGGTGACATCACAATTTAGCCTTTTCATCATTCCATGTGAGATTTGAGACATTTATTTCAATTGACTTTTCTTGCAATCATTTGAGAACATGTTTAGTGCTACAGAAAATGTTCATTATCATATAAAATTTATTGTAATATAAGCTTCACCAGCAGCTATTTGTTTACAAGATAATTCTACTAAGAATGTCTTTGTTGTAGTTACTACTGTGCTATATACGTACGAACGTACAAATGTACATACAGAATAATAATAATACTGTATGCATGTAATGATTTAATTGTGTTAGCATAGTTCTATATAGTCCCTTTAACATTTTTGATCTGCCTTGCTCAGAATAGAGCAGGGTCAACGCTTGTTTGGTATGTTGCTTTTAAAAGTACATAAAATGCAAATAAATACTGTTAAAAGAGTACACTACTGCGCAGGGCCGGCCCAAGCTTATTTTTTTAGTAAGCAAAAATCCATTTTGGCGCCCCTTGATGGGATAAAAGGGGTGTGGTCTTACAAGAAAGGGGTGTGGCTACACAATTGTACTCCCCGTAGTACAGGGTGATAGTGGATGACAGGGAGATAATAGGTTACTGGTGAGGTAGGGGTGACATGGAGATGGTGGGTGACTGAGGTAGGGGTGACAGGGAGATAATGGGTGACTGAGGCAGGATGACATTGAGATAGTGGATGACTGATGTCCCCAGTGCCAGATACACATGTCCCCACAGTGCCAGATATACCCCCAGCGCAGATACACATATCCCCACAGTGCCAGATATACCCCCAGCGCAGATACACATATCCCCACAGTGCCAGATATGCCCCCAGTGCAGATACACATATCCCCACAGTGCCAGATATGCCCCCAGTGCAGATACACATATCCCCACAGCGCCAGATATGCCCCCAGTGCAGATACACATGCCTCCACAGTGCCAGATATGCCGCCAGTGCAGATACACATGCATCCACAGTGCCAGATATGCCCCCCAGTGCAGATACACATATCCCCACAGTGCCAGATATGCCCCCAGTGCAGATACACATATCCCCACAGCGCCAGATATGCCCCCAGTGCAGATACACATGCCTCCACAGTGCCAGATATGCCCCCAGTGCAGATACACATGCCTCCACAGTGCCAGATATGCTGCCAGTGCAGATACACATGCATCCACAGTGCCAGATATGACCCCCAGTGCAGACACACATATCCCCACAGTGCCAGATATGCCCCCAGTGCAGATACACATATCCCCACAGCGCCAGATATGCCCCCAGTGCAGATACACATGCCTCCACAGTGCCAGATATGCCCCCAGTGCAGATACACATGCCTCCACAGTGCCAGATATGCTACCAGTGCAGATACACATGCATCCACAGTGCCAGATATGCCCCCCCAGTGCAAATACACATATCCCCACAGAGCCAGATATGCCCCCAGTGCAGATACACATATCCCCACAGTACCAGATATGCCCCCAGGGCAGATATGTGCTACCCTGCCACTGGGGTACCCCTGATTTAATTATTTGGGCCACCACAGATGCCAGAGCAGCCTAAGGAGGCTCCCTTAGTGGAGAGACTGTGGGGGTTAATCTCCCTATCCCGGTTGCTAGGCAACCACAGCACCCAAAGAGAATAACCAGTGAAGCATTAGGACCCAGGACCTGTGGAAAAGGTCCCTGCCGCGCGGGAAGCCTGTTCCCGCTTGGATTGGCTGGGCAGCGCGCGGGAAGGGAGAGGAGGACCCGGGATAAAAGAGAAGGCGGGCTGGCGCGAAGAGGAGACGGGCGGACCCTGACCGGAAGTGGCCGCAGAGAGGGAAACACCAGCCGCAGCAGTGTGCAAGAAGCGACACGGAGGAGACCCGCCAGCCCCAGCCGGGACCTGAGAGGCATGCTGAGTGGGTGCACAAGCCAGCCGCTGACGCCAGCCGGGACCCGCTGATCACTCCCCTGCCTACTAGCCGTTGGGAGGAGAAACCGCCAGCCGCTGTCACCAGCCGGGACCCGCTAACCATTCACCCCCGCCTGTCAGCTCGGAAATGAGAGGAGCCGCCAGCAGCATCACGGGGTCCTCCGTGGGGTGATCATTCTTCTGTCACAGGCTCCTGAAGAAGAAGTCGGGAGAAGTCTTAGAACCGCAGGCGTCGATTGAAGAAAGCAGGTACGATTGCACTCACACTCACAGGGGTACTATTACAGATACACATATTCTCACAGTGGCAGATATGCCCCCAGTGCAAATACACATATCCCCACAGTGCCAGCTATGCCCCCAGTGCAGATACACATATCCCCACAGTGCCAGCTATGCCCCCAGTGCAGATACACATATCCCCACAGTGCCAGATATGCCCCCAGTGCAGATACACATGCCCCCACTGTGCCAGATATGCCCCCCAGTGCAGATACACATATCCCCACAGTGCCAGATATTCCCCCAGTGCAGATACACATATCCCCACAGTGCCAGATATGCCCCCAGTGCAGATAGATATATCCCCACAGTGCCAGATATGCCCCCCAGTGCTGATACACATGCCCCCACAGTGTCTCCCACAGTGCCAGAAATGCCCCCAGTCAGGCTTGGACTGGCCCACAGGGGTACAGGGGAAACCACCGGTGGGCCCCACTACCTGGGGGCCCACCTCCTGCTCTAAGTATCAGGTTCTATCTAGACTGCGCACTTGAATTATACTTATGTCACCTTATACTGGACTATTGTGTTTTTTCTACATTGCTGTTATTAATCTGGTACATTATCATGCATGCAGCAGCTGAATTTACTGTGTGTGTGTGTGTGTGTGTGTGTGTGTGTGTGTGTGTGTGTGTGTGTGTGTGTGTGTGTGTATATATATATATGGGCCTAGACGTTGCATTCTCTAATGGTTAATCAAACCAATGAGGTGGCAGGCCACACCCCATAGCAGACTGGTCACACCCCTAAACATGGGCCCCTACCACCGCATTCCCCGGTGGGCCCTACATGCCCCAGTCCGACACTGCCCCCAGTGCTGCTAGACATGCCCCCACAGTGCCATATATGCCCCCCAGTGCCGATACACATGCCCCCACAGTGCCAGATATGCCCCCAGTGCTGATACACATGCCCCCACAGTGCCTAAAACAGTGCCAGATATGCCCCCAGTGCTGATACACTAGCCCCCACAGTGCCAGATATGCCCCCAGTGCTGATACACATGCCCCCACAGTGCCGCCCACAGTGCTGATTCACATGCCCCCACAGTGCCTAAAACAGTGCCAGATATGCCCCCAGTGCTGATACACTAGCCCCCACAGTGCCAGATATGCCCCCAGTGCTGATACACATGCCCCCACAGTGCCTCCCACAGCGCCAGATATGCCCCCAGTGCTGATACATGTCCCCACAGTGCTTCCCACAGCGCCAGATATGTCCCCAGTGCTGATACATGTCGCCACAGTGCCTCCTACAGTGCCAGATATGCCCCCATTCTGATACATGTCCCCACAGTGCCTCCCACAGCGCCAGATATGCTCCCAGTGCTGATACATGTCCCCACAGTGCCAGATATGCCCCCAGTGCTGATACATGTCCCCACAGTGCCTCCCCCCCTGAAAAAAAAAGTGCTGCTCACCTGCTGCTGCTGTGAGGGGAGGAGAGCGCAGCATGCGCCTCTCCTACCCCTCCATCTCCAGCGGCAGTGTCTATATTCAATTCGCAGCCGGCCCGTGAGCCAATTAGAGTTAGCGGCCCAGCAGCCAATCAGGAGCCTCAGCTGCCGGTCCGCGAGCTCTGCTTGGCTCACGGCCGGCGCCGAATTTCAGATAGACACCGCCGCTGGAGACGTCAGTGCGCGCCGGGCTGCGGTGGCTGGGAGCGGATTGAGCCGCTTGCTAGCCACTGCTGCTATAGAGAGTGAGTCACTGTGACTCACTCTCTGCAGCAGCGCCCTCTACTGCCCAGCGCTCAATGCGGCTGCATAGCCCGCGTATGCGTCGGGCCGGCCCTGCTACTGCGGTTACTCCAGTTTTCCTGTTCTCCGGGGAAGCTGCATGCCATATCCCAATATTGTCACCAAATCACTGAGCATGAGCAGGGGCCATCTTGTCTTTATTGTGTGAGACTGTGAAGAGTGACATGGTGGGAGACAGAAGTCTCCTACATAGCTGCAATGAGAGAACTGGTTAATTACCTGCAATAAAGCTGTTCCAGCATCCTGCATCACTACCTAGCATGTGGTGAGCGGTATGAAACTACAATCCACAAAAGCTCCGCTCCATCACCAGTATACATATAACAGTGAGTATGACTGCGCTTGCTATCTATCAATAAACAAACACTACTGGTTACGTAACTGCAGTGCCGTAACTAGACATTTTAGCGCTGTGTGCAAGAAACAGCACTGGCGCCCCCCACACATATATAAAATAGGGCCAGTGCCAAAAATATAGGGGAATGGGCATGGCCACAGAGCTCCCTTTTGCACATTACAGCAAGCAGAGCTCCATTTTACACATTAGGGCAGGTAGAGCTCCCTTTTACACATTACGGATGGCAGAGTCCCCCTTTTACACATTATGGCAGGCAGAGTCCCCTTTTTACACATTACGGCAGCAGAGTCCCCCTTTTTACACATTATGGCAACAGAGCCCCCCTTTTTTACACATTAGGCAGGTGGAGTCCCCCTTTTACACATTAGGCAGGTAGAGCTCCCTTTTACACATTACGGCAGGCAGAGTCCCTTTTTACACATTACGGCAGCAGAGTCCCCTTTTACACATTACGGCAGCAGAGTCCCCCTTTTTTACACATTAGGCAGGCGCGCACCAAAAGTATAGGGACGTGGCTTTATGGGGACGGGGCATGGCCACAGATTTGTACCAATTCACATTACGTCACGCAGTAGCATCCGTCAGTCACAATGCACCGCGCAGCAGCATCCGTCAATCACTTTAGACAGCGTAGCAGCGTCCATCAATCACATTAGACAGCGCAGCAGCGTCCATCAATCACATTAGACAGCGCACCAGCGTCCGTCGGTCACATGACACAGTGCAGCATCTCACATTACACAGCTCAGCAGCGTCCAACAGTAACATTACATTGCACAGCAGAATCCGACAGTCACATTACACAGAGTAGAAGCGTCCGTCAGTCACATTATACAGTGCAACAATATGAATGGAACATATAAATAGTTGCGCAATGAACAAATGAAGCAGCCCGTATTTCTGTTAACAAAAGGTTTCTCAAATAACCTTCAAAGATACAATGGTAAAAGAAGTTGTAACAAAAACACAATGGCGCTAGATCTGAACCATAAAGAGTAATATGGATAATCACCCTTAGAATGATCCTCAAATTGGGTCAGATCCTATATGAGGGAGGACAGTCCATACGATAGTTGGATATTCTTCTTATAAGTAATCTGACAAAACAAGAAGAAACTGTGCCCACTCGGTGTCAAAGCTCAGTTTGAGACAGAGTATGTGAAAGGCACAGAAGGCAGATAATCGTGTAGTAACGCAAATATAGCGGTGTTACTTCATTAATAAACCAAAACACTCACAATATTCAGGTGTTTTTAGAGCATATCAATCCATCCTCAAGTAGTTTCCAAGATCAGGATGGCCAAATTATAGGTGTAACCCTGGTTTTCCCAAAAACCTAATAGAATGAAGCAAAACCTGTGTCCACCGTTTTCAAAGCAAAATATGGTGGTTACACAGAAAGCTCAAGGTCAGCATGCTTCTGACGAAGGATCGAGGAGGATCCGAAACGCGTTAAGCACGGTGTGGTTCGTGAGTCCTGGACGGGTTTCCTGTGGTGATCTCCGGTGATTGACACTTTTACCCGGGCTGTGTCAAATTCCTTTTCCATCTTGGGAACACCTTGAGCTTTACCCTTCAGACCAGAGAGGACTCTCGTATTGGAGTGATGTATTACATGTTTTCATTCATTTTTTAAATTGTGAGTGCGTTATTGTTAATAAAAATTATCCCTTTTTTACGAAAGGTATTGCACCATGATTTCTCTTTCTGTGTAACCACCATATTTTGCTTTGAAAACGGTGGACACAGGTTTTGCTTCATTCTATTAGGTTTTTGGGAAAACCAGGGTTACACCTATAATTTGGCCATCCTGATCTTGGAAACTACTTGAGGATGGATTGATATGCTCTAAAAACACCTGAATATTGTGAGTGTTTTGGTTTATTAATGAAGTAACACCGCTATATTTGCGTTACTACACGATTATCTGCCTTCTGTGCCTTTCACATACTCTGTCTCAAACTGAGCTTTGACACCGAGTGGGCACAGTTTCTTCTTGTTTTGTCAGATTACTTATAAGAAGAATATCCAACTATCGTATGGACTGTCCTCCCTCATATAGGATCTGACCCAATTTGAGGATCATTCTAAGGGTGATTATCCATATTACTCTTTATGGTTCAGATCTAGCGCCATTGTGTTTTTGTTACAACTTCTTTTAACATTATACAGTGCAGCAGCGTCCATCAGTTACATTACACCGCGCAGCAGCATCCGTCAGTCACATTACATAGCGCAGCAGCGTCCAACAGTCCCATTACACAGCGCAGCAGCGGCCGGCAGTTCCATTACACAGCTCAGCAGCGTCCGACAGTCCCCTAACACAGCGCAGCAGCGTCTGGCAGTCACCATAGAAGAGCCCCTTATACACATTACGCTACTAAGCAAAGAGACTTTTCTCAAAGTATATTCTGTGTATTATTGGAAAGAGTATGTGTGTGTGTGTATATATATATATATATATATATATATAGAGAGAGAGAGAGAGAGAGAGAGAGGGAGAGAGAGGGTGTGTTTTGCACTGCTTATTTATCTATTCAGCTAGCGACTTCTGTTCTGTCCTCTCTCACTCTCCACATACTGCAAGACGAGCGGCGCGGGTGGAGTCGGTGAGCGCATGAGAAGAAGCTCTCTTTCACTGCCTGGTGCTGTAATTTACATACAGCAGACAGATATTGGGGTGGAAGTCACGAGGAAGTGGGCGGAGCTTCGGGCGGCAACTGATTCTAGTGTAATAGGAGCAGGAGGAGCTGCGAATTAATATGGGGAGCGGGGGGGGGCAACTGTAACGCCGTGGTTGTCGCGGCAATTGCGGGAGCAGGGGTCGGGCGTACAGTCTCTTACCCATCACCGCTGGCAGTGCTACAGCGCCGGTAGCCACGGCCCCACGGTTTTTGGCATTGGTCCTGCGCCCACAGTGCTTTTGCGCTGTATGCCAGGCACCGCTGGCCCATAGGTAGTTATGGCCATGCGCAGAGGCAGAACTCTGGGAGGCAACGGAGTCATCTGCCGCCGGGCTCCTGCTCTAAAGGGGGGCACCTCTCCTCCCATTCTGTGACACTATTGAGTTAAGTTAATTGATAGCTGCCGCTGTCTTTTCAGTGGCCGACTTCCTCACTGGTCCCTGCACCTTACCAATCACACCCTCTTTATTATACTGAATATACATATTTTACAAGTATCACACCCAGGATTAGAAACCACAACCTATTACACTGGAAGCAGACACCTTACTGATGAAGCTATTTGCTCCTGTATAGGAAATATGAGAATTTTAACTATATGAAGATACTTCTCTGACAATTACACATATAGGGGGTCATTCCGAGTTGTTCACTCGCTAGCAGATTTTAGCAGCATTGCACACGCTAGGCCGCCGCCCTCTGGGAGTATATCTTAGCTTAGCAGAATTGCGAACGAAAGATTAGCAGAATTGTGAATAGAAATTTCTTAGCAGTTTCTGAGTAGCTCGAGACTTACTCCTACACTGCGATCAGCTCAGCCCGTTTCGTTCCTGGTTTGACGTCACAAACAGGCCCTGCGTTCGGTCAGCCACTCCCCCGTTTCTCCAGACACTCCCGCGTTTTATCCTGGCACGCCTGTGTTTTTCTGCACACTCCCAGAAAACGGTCAGTTTCTGCCCAGAAACACCCACTTCCTATCAATCACACTCCGATCACTTCAACTATGAAAATTCTTCGTTCGGACGTGAGTAAATCTACTAAGTTTTGTGCTAAAATACTTAGCGCATGCGCACTGCGTACCATACACATGCGCATTTTTGCCTTAATCGCTCCGTTGCGAAAATCGGCAACGAGCGAACAACTCGGAATGACCCCCATAGTTAGAATTCTCATGCTTCCTCTACAGGAGCAAATTACTCCATCAGTAAAGTGTCTGCTGTTAGTGTAAAAGGTCATGGCTTCTAATCCTGGGTATGACTGCTAAGAAACGTGTGATTTAAAATAAAAGACAATTAAATGTATTAAATACAGTATATACATTTTTTTCAGAACACTACATACACACACACACACACACACACACACACACACACACATATATACATACGCACACATACATACATATATTTATCTTAATATAGGAAATAGGGGGGCACCAATATTTATCTTGCCTCCGGGCAACTGCTACAAACTTACGCCACTGGCCCTGCGTAATTGGGCTGTTTATAGTCATCCGCTGGTGTGTGCAAGAGCAGATCAACCCTACCCCCCCCCTCCATAAAGTTTCCCGGTGGGCCGGTGTGCACATGGGGCCTGTTGTGTTTGACAATTGAGGGGTGGTGCTGCCACTATGGTTACACAGTATACCTCTGGTGCTGCTCATGTGAAGCCAATTCTACAAATTTCAGTTCCACTTTCAGTTCCCAATCTGCCCCTGCCCAACTTTGAAAGAAAGTACAACAGAATATGCTATTGCTACATAAATGTTAATACATAAATAATATTATTATTATTATTATTATTATTTTCCTGTGGGGGCCAATTTGTTTTAATGTTTTCTGTGGGGTACAATGTGTGTGTTTTCTCCTGTGCGGGTCAATGTGTTTTATTTATTTTTCTTGTGTAATGTTTTTCATCTGCACTTGCATCTGAGTTGCACTGCTCATGGGATGCACTGTAATATTCGTACAGAGTTGCAGTATAGAGTCAGACACTTGCACCAAGAAGTTTATAAGAAATGTGTTGGGCATTCCTGAGTGGTTACAGAAGGTTGACTAATCAGATGCAGATGTAATGTAGTGTGGTCGTGCTGCTGAAAGTGGTTGCGTATTGAGACACTGAATTGCTCACATTGGAGGCTTTACTCAGACAAATGATCTGCACCTAGCATAGGGCTGGTGAAAGTTTCAATGGTGCGACCTATGGTGGCGCCTAAAGTCGCATAAAGCATTATTACAGCGCCTGTAGACACTGAAAGTGGGTGTCTCAGTCCTTACATATTTGGTTGCACGGATGTACACTAGGGAACTGCATTGTAGACTCATAAGCATAAAGTCACAGATGCAACTGCAACAAAAGATGCAAGGAAGACCGCAACCGTGTACAACTCAGAATCTGACCCTATGAGGAGGAGTCCCCACAACAGACCTCATCCCCACAACAGGCCCCGCCCCCATTAGGGCTGCTTCCATAAATTTCCCAGGCTGGTTTTCCATCCCAATCCGCCACTGGGTGTGTGCTTATATTTCTTAACACCTGCACACACATCACACATTTCCAAGGCCATATCAAGGGGTGGGTGATGCCACTACCCGAGATCTAGAGGTCAGCACAGTCTCTACCCAGTTGCATGATTATTTGGCATGTAGGGTGCCTAGAACCAGCACCCAAGTGAGCAGTTGCTTGGTGCATCCTTAGAATGCTCAACTTCTCTCTGGTCCTGGCATTTTCAGTGTGCTCTTAATGCTCAGCTATTCCATGGTTCTGGCAGCCTCACTCTTTCATTCTGACATCATAGCATCACATGTTTGTGGGACTTGGGCGGCACAGGATACATTTTCACCCTGCTATGGCCTGCACATTTCGCTCCATGTAACAAAGTTACACCACAGTCAGATAATTATATTTAAATAAGCAGTGTTGTAGTGAAAATGTACACTTTGTATGATAATGATGTTGAGGATCTGAATCCATGTTAGCTGAATTAAACTAATTATTAAACCAAGTATTACCATATGGATACCCTTTTTCCAGCCTCTGTTGTAGAACATCAGGATGTTTTGGTATCAGAGTTAAGCTACTTTTAATCTGGTATTATTAACATTAATAAATACCATCTGATGCGTAACCTTACTAACCAGTAGTTTTGGGTCTATTTTAAAAATGACAGTTCGTATAGATGGCATGTTGCTTTTTTGTTTTATATGCCTTGACTTATATCCGCTATGCCCTTGAGCATCGACTTTAGTAGATGCTAAACTATCATCATCATCATCATCATCATTACTGGTGGCAGCAAGTTAGTGTTCTCTAAACTGATTGTTATCCATTTTAACTGCATGAATCACAGGGTTAGATGCACATGAAGAAAGCGCATTAGGGTACAGCACACCAAATAGTACAAACAATAGAAATGTATAATATATATTTTTTTATAACTTGCAGCTCCTTTCAAACTGCGTGAATCACAGGGTTAGATGCATGTGAGGAAAGTGCACTGGGGTACAGCGCACCAAACAGTACAAACAATAGAATTTAACAATATATTTTTATATAATTTGCAGCTCCTTTTAAACTGCGTGAATCACAGGGTTAGATGCACATGAGGAAAGGGTTCTAGGATACAGTGCACCCCCTTGTGAGACTCTTAGTCTCTGGAGTGGACACAGCACAGTTATATAAGTAACTTATATTAACAGCAGAGTAAAAACAGTGTACCCCCTACAGTACAGCTACTAGTGAGACAACAGTTGCAGGCTGGCAGCAGAAGTGCATCCCCTACATGTCATATAATGTATACTACTGAGCTGACAGTAAATGTCTCCCTTAATTTACATTTTTTAATGCATACTTTTATACAGTGTCCAGACTCAAGTTTGGTTAATGCAGAGTACGCACAGAAGACTTCAGCGAGAAATGGCGAAGAGTCCCAGTCGCGGCGCCTTTCATAGAATCCAAGTCCCGCGAGAATTCAGACACTGGTAAGATGACATTCGGCATTGTTGGGGAATCCGAGTCTAGCAGGAACACCCGAGCCTCTGGGTGCTCAGATTCCCTAGCTCGAAGCACGGATTCCTAAGAATCCGAACCGATCATCTCTAATTGCCATCAGTTTGCAAACTGTACTAAGGATGTACATCTGATTTAGACCTGTTCCAATATTGACCCCTGTAAATGTGCTTTGAAATTGGAGTCAGATATTTCTGCAGCTGTGTAGTCATATCAGTCTTCTCTGTTATTCAGTACTACGGTCTGTTAAAGGTCTTGTTATTGAAAGTTTCCATCCTAAGGCAAACTAGATATCAATTAAGGTGCTGACCCCATTTCTTTTAACTATTCATCTTCTGCTGCATAGAAATTTGGGACTTTGCATCTTCTGGTAATATGAAAGACACACAATAGTTTGTGCATGTTGTCTTTACAATATATGTACAAATCTTACCTGCTAAGAACTGCAGTATTCAGTGTCTTTATATGTGTACAGTAGATGTGATTATGGCACTGTCTTCATTTTCTTCTTTTCAGTGTCATGGTACAAGTCTATAAAAAAATGTGTAGGTTTTGATATCGCAGCCACAATAATAATGATAAATAGCATGTAATAATAGAGCAGAAATACAGATGTGTACTCATACACTTAGCCTTAATATGCCATATGGTGCGAGATGCCCCATGTGACTGAACTACGCTGAGCAGTGTAGCGTAGCAACTTAAAAAAAAAAATGTATGCATCCTATTCGCATCACAGCGAAACACAACTTAAAATGTACTACAGACAGAGCCGGCCTTAGCTATAGGCAGGCTAGGCATTTGCCTAGGGCATTCAAGCATGTCTAGGGGCATCCAAGCATGTCCCTGCAGCATCTCATGCTGAGAGGGACAGTCCGCAAACTAACTGTTACTTTCCAAATGTATTCAATCAGTACTTGTATACACTGCTGTTTACATTTGTCAAAAAAAATGCACACTGTGCCTTAAACTTCCTCTGACATGCTTGAATGCCCCTGACTTGTGAGACCTCAGACAGACAGCAGAAGCCCAGTAAATGCAATTCCTGGACCTGTGACATTTTTACTGACTATATAAGATGGCTTCTTATGATAACACATGTGTATTTTGGAAGACTGCTTCACAGAAACCTGACATCACCTATACTGCTTGTGCACATGGGGGAGGGGGACCCTGCCATCCTGTGTGTGTCCCTTATCCCTGTGCAAACCCCAGGTGTCTGGACATAACATGGGCAGTGTTCTCCCCACACTTTATTTCCTAGTCAGTCCATACCGTAAAATTCCCCTGCCATCTAGCACTGTAACGTGGTCAGTAAGTTGCGTTGTGCTATTTCTATATGAAACATCAGTGCAGCGTGACTTTTGGACACATCAGACTGGAGGGCAGAGCATTTAGCTCCCACAGTATAAAGTAGAGATGAGCGCCTGAAATTTTTCGGGTTTTGTGTTTTGGTTTTGGGTTCGGTTCCGCGGCCGTGTTTTGGGTTCGAACGCGTTTTGGCAAAACCTCACCGAATTATTTTTGTCGGATTCGGGTGTGTTTTGGATTCGGGTGTTTTTTTCCAAAAACACTAAAAAACAGCTTAAATCATAGAATTTGGGGGTCATTTTGATCCCAAAGTATTATTAACCTCAAAAACCATAATTTACACTCATTTTCAGTCTATTCTGAATACCTCACACCTCACAATATTATTTTTAGTCCTAAAATTTGCACCGAGGTCGCTGTGTGAGTAAGATAAGCGACCCTAGTGGCCGACACAAACACCGGGCCCATCTAGGAGTGGCACTGCAGTGTCACGCAGGATGTCCCTTCCAAAAAACCCTCCCCAAACAGCACATGACGCAAAGAAAAAAAGAGGCGCAATGAGGTAGCTGTGTGAGTAAGATTAGCGACCCTAGTGGCCGACACAAACACCGGGCCCATCTAGGAGTGGCACTGCAGTGTCACGCAGGATGGCCCTTCCAAAAAACCCTCCCCAAACAGCACATGACGCAAAGAAAAAAAGAGGCGCAATGAGGTAGCTGACTGTGTGAGTAAGATTAGCGACCCTAGTGGCCGACACAAACACCGGGCACATCTAGGAGTGGCACTGCAGTGTCACGCAGGATGTCCCTTCCAAAAAACCCTCCCCAAACAGCACATGACGCAAAGAAAAAAAGAGGCGCAATGAGGTAGCTGTGTGAGTAAGATTAGCGACCCTAGTGGCCGACACAAACACCGGGCACATCTAGGAGTGGCACTGCAGTGTCACGCAGGATGTCCCTTCCAAAAAACCCTCCCCAAACAGCACATGACGCAAAGAAAAAAAGAGGCGCAATGAGGTAGCTGTGTGAGTAAGATTAGCGACCCTAGTGGCCGACACAAACACCGGGCCCATCTAGGAGTGGCACTGCAGTGTCACGCAGGATGTCCCTTCCAAAAAACCCTCCCCAATCAGCACATGATGCAAAGAAAAAGAAAAGAAAAAAGAGGTGCAAGATGGAATTATCCTTGGGCCCTCCCACCCACCCTTATGTTGTATAAACAAAACAGGACATGCACACTTTAACCAACCCATCATTTCAGTGACAGGGTCTGCCACACGACTGTGACTGATATGACGGGTTGGTTTGGACCCCCCCCAAAAAAGAAGCAATTAATCTCTCCTTGCACAAACTGGCTCTACAGAGGCAAGATGTCCACCTCATCTTCACCCTCCGATATATCACCGTGTACATCCCCCTCCTCACAGATTATCAATTCGTCCCCACTGGAATCCACCATCTCAGCTCCCTGTGTACTTTGTGGAGGCAATTGCTGCTGGTCAATGTCTCCGCGGAGGAATTGATTATAATTCATTTTAATGAACATCATCTTCTCCACATTTTCTGGATGTAACCTCGTACGCCGATTGCTGACAAGGTGAGCGGCGGCACTAAACACTCTTTCGGAGTACACACTTGTGGGAGGGCAACTTAGGTAGAATAAAGCCAGTTTGTGCAAGGGCCTCCAAATTGCCTCTTTTTCCTGCCAGTATAAGTACGGACTGTGTGACGTGCCTACTTGGATGCGGTCACTCATATAATCCTCCACCATTCTATCAATGTTGAGAGAATCATATGCAGTGACAGTAGACGACATGTCCGTAATCGTTGTCAGGTCCTTCAGTCCGGACCAGATGTCAGCATCAGCAGTCGCTCCAGACTGCCCTGCATCACCGCCAGCGGGTGGGCTCGGAATTCTGAGCCTTTTCCTCGCACCCCCAGTTGCGGGAGAATGTGAAGGAGGAGATGTTGACAGGTCGCGTTCCGCTTGACTTGACAATTTTGTCACCAGCAGGTCTTTCAACCCCAGCAGACCTGTGTCTGCCGGAAAGAGAGATCCAAGGTAGGCTTTAAATCTAGGATCGAGCACGGTGGCCAAAATGTAGTGCTCTGATTTCAACAGATTGACCACCCGTGAATCCTTGTTAAGCGAATTAAGGGCTGCATCCACAAGTCCCACATGCCTAGCGGAATCGCTCCGTGTTAGCTCCTCCTTCAATGCCTCCAGCTTCTTCTGCAAAAGCCTGATGAGGGGAATGACCTGACTCAGGCTGGCAGTGTCTGAACTGACTTCACGTGTGGCAAGTTCAAAGGGCATCAGAACCTTGCACAACGTTGAAATCATTCTCCACTGCACTTGAGACAGGTGCATTCCACCTACTATATCGTGCTCAATTGTATAGGCTTGAATGGCCTTTTGCTGCTCCTCCAACCTCTGAAGCATATAGAGGGTTGAATTCCACCTCGTTACCACTTCTTGCTTCAGATGATGGCAGGGCAGGTTCAGTAGTTTTTGGTGGTGCTCCAGTTTTCTGTACGTGGTGCCTGTACGCCGAAAGTGTCCCGCAATTCTTCTGGCCACCGACAGCATCTCTTGCACGCCCCTGTCGTTTTTTAAAAAATTCTGCACCACCAAATTCAAGGTATGTGCAAAACATGGGACGTGCTGGAATTGGCCCAGATTTAATGCACACACAATATTGCTGGCGTTGTCCGATGCCACAAATCCACAGGAGAGTCCAATTGGGGTAAGCCATTCCGCGATGATCTTCCTCAGTTGCCGTAAGAGGTTTTCAGCTGTGTGCGTATTCTGGAAAGCGGTGATACAAAGCGTAGCCTGCCTAGGAAAGAGTTGGCGTTTGCGAGATGCTGCTACTGGTGCCGCCGCTGCTGTTCTTGCGGCGGGAGTCCATACATCTACCCAGTGGGCTGTCACAGTCATATAGTCCTGACCCTGCCCTGCTCCACTTGTCCACATGTCCGTGGTTAAGTGGACATTGGGTACAGCTGCATTTTTTAGGACACTGGTGACTCTTTTTCTGAGGTCTGTGTACATTTTCGGTATCGCCTGCCTAGAGAAATGGAACCTAGATGGTATTTGGTACCGGGGACACAGTACCTCCAACAAGTCTCTAGTTGGCTCTGCAGTAATGATGGATACCGGAACCACGTTTCTCACCACCCAGGATGCCAAGGCCTCAGTTATCCGCTTTGCAGTAGGATGACTGCTGTGATATTTCATCTTCCTCGCAAAGGACTGTTGAACAGTCAATTGCTTACTGGAAGTAGTACAAGTGGGCTTACGACTTCCCCTCTGGGATGACCATCGACTCCCAGCGGCAACAACAGCAGCGCCAGCAGCAGTAGGCGTTACACGCAAGGATGCATCGGAGGAATCCCAGGCAGGAGAGGACTCGTCAGACTTGCCAGTGACATGGCCTGCAGGACTATTGGCATTCCTGGGGAAGGAGGAAATTGACACTGAGGGAGTTGGTGGGGTGGTTTGCGTGAGCTTGGTTACAAGAGGAAGGGATTTACTGGTCAGTGGACTGCTTCCGCTGTCACCCAAAGTTTTTGAACTTGTCACTGACTTATTATGAATGCGCTGCAGGTGACGTATAAGGGAGGATGTTCCGAGGTGGTTAACGTCCTTACCCCTACTTATTACAGCTTGACAAAGGGAACACACGGCTTGACACCTGTTGTCCGCATTTCTGGTGAAATACCTCCACACCGAAGAGCTGATTTTTTTGGTATTTTCACCTGGCATGTCAACGGCCATATTCCTCCCACGGACAACAGGTGTCTCCCCGGGTGCCTGACTTAAACAAACCACCTCACCATCAGAATCCTCCTGGTCAATTTCCTCCCCAGCGCCAGCAACACCCATATCCTCCTCATCCTGGTGTACTTCAACACTGACATCTTCAATCTGACTATCAGGAACTGGACTGCGGGTGCTCCTTCCAGCACTTGCAGGGGGCGTGCAAATGGTGGAAGGCGCATGCTCTTCACGTCCAGTGTTGGGAAGGTCAGGCATCGCAACCGACACAATTGGACTCTCCTTGTGGATTTGGGATTTCAAAGAACGCACAGTTCTTTGCGGTGCTTTTGCCAGCTTGAGTCTTTTCAGTTTTCTAGCGAGAGGCTGAGTGCTTCCATCCTCATGTGAAGCTGAACCACTAGCCATGAACATAGGCCAGGGCCTCAGCCGTTCCTTGCCACTCCGTGTGGTAAATGGCATATTGGCAAGTTTACGCTTCTCCTCCGACAATTTTATTTTAGGTTTTGGAGTCCTTTTTTTTCTGATATTTGGTGTTTTGGATTTGACATGCTCTGTACTATGACATTGGGCATCGGCCTTGGCAGACGACGTTGCTGGCATTTCATCGTCTCGGCCATGACTAGTGGCAGCAGCTTCAGCACGAGGTGGAAGTGGATCTTGATCTTTCCCTAATTTTGGAACCTCAACTTTTTTGTTCTCCATATTTTATAGGCAGAACTAAAAGGCACCTCAGGTAAACAATGGAGATGGATGGATTGGATACTAGTATACAATTATGGACGGACTGCCACGGTTAGGTGGTATAAAAAAACCACGGTTAGGTGGTATATAATACAATTATGGATGGACGGACTGCCTGCCGAGTGCCGACACAGAGGTAGCCACAGCCGTGAACTACCGCACTGTACACTGGTTGATAAAGAGATAGTAGTATACTCGTAACAACTAGTATGACGACGGTATAAAGAATGAAAAAAAAAAACACGGTTAGGTGGTATATATTATAATACAATTATGGTTGGACGGACTGCCTGCCGAGTGCCGACACAGAGGTAGCCACAGCCGTGAACTACCGCACTGTACACTGGTTGATAAAGAGATAGTAGTATACTCGTAACAACTAGTATGACGACGGTATAAAGAATGAAAAAAAAACCACGGTTAGGTGGTATATATTATAATACAATTATGGTTGGACGGACTGCCTGCCGAGTGCCGACACAGAGGTAGCCACAGCCGTGAACTACCGCACTGTACACTGGTTGATAAAGAGATAGTAGTATACTCGTAACAACTAGTATGACGACGGTATAAAGAATGAAAAAAAAAACCACGGTTAGGTGGTATATATTATAATACAATTATGGATGGACGGACTGCCTGCCGAGTGCCGACACAGAGGTAGCCACAGCCGTGAACTACCGCACTGTACACTGGTTGATAAAGAGATAGTAGTATACTCGTAACAACTAGTATGACGACGGTATAAAGAATGAAAAAAAAACCACGGTTAGGTGGTATATATTATAATACAATTATGGTTGGACGGACTGCCTGCCGAGTGCCGACACAGAGGTAGCCACAGCCGTGAACTACCGCACTGTACACTGGTTGATAAAGAGATAGTAGTATACTCGTAACAACTAGTATGACGACGGTATAAAGAATGAAAAAAAAACCACGGTTAGGTGGTATATAATACAATTATGGTTGGACGGACTGCCTGCCGAGTGCCGACACAGAGGTAGCCACAGCCGTGAACTACCGCACTGTACACTGGTTGATAAAGAGATAGTAGTATACTCGTAACAACTAGTATGACGACGGTATAAAGAATGAAAAAAAAACCACGGTTAGGTGGTATATATTATAATACAATTATGGTTGGACGGACTGCCTGCCGAGTGCCGACACAGAGGTAGCCACAGCCGTGAACTACCGCACTGTACACTGGTTGATAAAGAGATAGTAGTATACTCGTAACAACTAGTATGACGACGGTATAAAGAATGAAAAAAAAACCACGGTTAGGTGGTATATATTATAATACAATTATGGATGGACGGACTGCCTGCCGAGTGCCGACACAGAGGTAGCCACAGCCGTGAACTACCGCACTGTACACTGGTTGATAAAGAGATAGTAGTATACTCGTAACAACTAGTATGACGACGGTATAAAGAATGAAAAAAAAACCACGGTTAGGTGGTATATAATACAATTATGGTTGGACGGACTGCCTGCCGAGTGCCGACACAGAGGTAGCCACAGCCGTGAACTACCGCACTGTACACTGGTTGATAAAGAGATAGTAGTATACTCGTAACAACTAGTATGACGACGGTATAAAGAATGAAAAAAAAACCACGGTTAGGTGGTATATATTATAATACAATTATGGATGGACGGACTGCCTGCCGAGTGCCGACACAGAGGTAGCCACAGCCGTGAACTACCGCACTGTACTGTGTCTGCTGCTAATATAGACTGGTTGATAAAGAGATAGTATACAATACTACTAATATACTGGTGGTCAGGCACTGGTCACCACTAGTCACACTGGCAGTGGCACTCCTGCAGCAAAAGTGTGCACTGTTTAATTTTAATATAATATTATTTATCATGTACTCCTGGCTCCTGCTATAACAACCTGCAGTGCTCCCCAGTCTCCCCCACAATTATAAGCTTTATATACAATACATTGATGTGCAGCACACTGGGCTGAGCAGTGCACACAGACTGAGTCACTGTGTGACTGTGTATCGTTTTTTTCAGGCAGAGAACGGATATATTAAATAAAACAAACAACTGCACTGTCTCTGGTGGTCACTGGTCACTGTGGTCGTCAGTCACTAAACTCTGTCTGCACTCTCTTCTAATCTACAGTATCACAGCAATCTCTCTCTCTCTCTCTCTCTTCTAAATCTAATCTAAATGGAGAGGACGCCAGCCACGTCCTCTCCCTATCAATCTCAATGCACGTGTGAAAATGGCGGCGACGCGCGGCTCCTTATATAGAATCCGAGTCTCGCGAGAATCCGACAGCGTCATGATGACGTTCGGGCGCGCTCGGGTTAACCGAGCAAGGCGGGAAGATCCGAGTCGCTCGGACCCGTGAAAAAAAAAGTGAAGTTCGTGCGGGTTCGGATTCAAAGAAACCGAACCCGCTCATCTCTAGTATAAAGTAAAGTGCATGCAGTTAACGGGAGTAACAGACACCAGCAAACACACTGAATAGTGAAGAGAATGGACAGTTTCTACATGTTTGATACTGATCTTTTTGTATAACCAGCAAGTGTGGCAGTATCTGTGGCAGTATATGTGTATTATGGGCATTACTAATGTGGGGCATATGTGTAAGGTTCCTTTACTGTGTGGAATTATATGTATTATGGTCATTACTGTGTGGCATTGTGCAGAGTTGAACTGGCCCACAGGGTAACTCCCCGGTGGGCCCCACTACCTGAGCATTGCAGGTACAGATGCAGAACTAGCGGCTAGGGGGCACCAGACAAAATTTTGCCTAGGGCATCAAATTGGCTAGGGCCGGCTCTGACTACAGACATGGGGCCAGTGTTGGACTGGGGTATGAAGGGCCCACCGGGGTAATGCAGTGGTAGGGGCCCATGTTTAGGGGTATGACCAATCCCATCACATTGGTTTGCCTAACGTTTAGAGAGTGCATGGGCTATATAGTTAATACAGTGCATGGGTGGTGAGGATGGCAGAAAAGATACAGTAGTTGGGACTGACCTACCCTCTGTTCAAGAATTGTACCTGTCCAGAGCTAAGAAGCGTGCAGCGAAAATTGAAGGGGATCAGTTACATCCTGGCCACGACTTGCTCAGATTGTTATCATCAGGCAGGCGATATTGGGCGTTACCTGTAAAGTTAGCTAGAAGTTTAAAAATTGTCTTCCCGCAAGCAATCCACCTGTTGAACAACTTCTAGGAGGCTCTAACTAAATCTCCTTTTAATGTAATATTGCACTGAATTGCTGCTGGATGGTAGACACTCCCATTTTATGGTATTGTAGTCTTTCGTGTTAGGAATTGTAGTTTACAGTATTACTGTATTTCACTGCATTGTGTACTTTATGTATGTCATATGTGTTTACCCCTTCTATGTGAATACCTGGCTGATGCTCTGGAAACCGAAAACAAATTCCTAGTATACATGTGTATACCTGCCCAATAAAATTGATTCAATTCGATTCAATTCAGTGCCACAATGCACTATAGAAAAATACGGGAGGTACTTGACATGCCAGCTGTCGGGATCCCGGCGCTCGGTATACCGGTGCCGGAATCCCGACAGCTGGCATACCAACAACTATTCTCCATCTTGGGTGGTCCACGACCCCCTGGAGGGAGAATAAATTGTAGCATGCCACCGTGCCCGCAGTGTGGCGAGCGCAGCGAGCCCGCAAGGGGCTCTTTTGCGCTCGCCCCACTTTCGGTATGCCGGCGCCGGTATGCTGGGCACTGGGATCCAGACAGCCGGCATAACATACTACACCCGAAAATACACCATAATCCAGTGCAGCATATGTAACATATGTACAATGTAGAATTCACATGCACAGTCTGGAACCTGGGTGGGCCCCAGGTAGTGGGGCCCACCGGGGGGATCCCCTGTGGACCAGAGCCGTATTAAGGCTATGGGGGGACTGGGGCACTTCAGAGAGTGAGGCCCCTAATAAATAGGCTAACTGCTGAGATATATATTTATAAATATATATATATATCTGTAAATATATGTGTGTTGTGTATATATATATATATATATATATATACATAAATATATATATATATATATATATACACACACCATATATTTATATACACATATATATATATATATAATATATACACACCATATATTTTTATATATATATATATATATATATATATACACAAACATACACAGTGTACATATATATCCATTGTGTCCACACTCACTGCTGCAGTCCACAACATGGGCGGTGCTCCATAAAGGGCTCCAAAGAAGTCCAAAATATATCCAAAGAGAATACAGGCACTCACCACTTTCTTAATTGATGAAAGAATTTATTACCACTCACAGGTATGTCTCACATAGAGACGGTCAACAGCATGTCAGCAGATTATGTCGACGTTTCGGCTCCATCTGAGCCTTTTTCAAGACAGGTAAAATCACAACAGGTACATACCCAGCAGCCCATGACACACACCAAACCCCGGATCACTTATATAGCAGAGGCATACCACAGACCCCGCCCATCAATCATCCAACAGGAAGTGGCTACAATATTCGTATTGCAGTGTCTAATATTATTAAACAGAAATGCCCATCCACTGTGTCATACCAACAACAAGGTATGATGCCAAAAAACATAAATGCAGCAGTTATACACTACAAAAAACGGCTAATCGCGGCTAATTGCCGTGATACCGGAAGTAGGGTGCGTTCCATTGCCAATGGAACGCACACGTGACACCAGGAAGTTGTTCTCAAACCCGGAAGCGGTATGCGTTCCATTATCGTGGAGCGCAACCGCGTGACCGGAACTACGATGCTGCATACGACGGCTGCCAGCCGTTGCTAAGCAGCCGGGTGTAAGCACACTGTCACATACTAAAATAGCACCTACGTGTTAACAAAATAAGAATAGAGGCAGCATTGAGCTCATAGATCAAGATGTTGGATGCATAGAATATGCATATGTACTACATATTGGTCCCGGGTAGATAATACATTACAATAGTACAAATAAATGTGTTTATTCAATGTACATAGAAACTTAGCATTTATATCATAATATCCAACTATTCATTCAGGTAAAATATTACCATAACCATATTCTATAGTAGATCGTTATGATCACCTGATGTTATCTGGATGACCCACCCTTACTCCCCTACGAGTAGAGATCTATCGCAACAGCCAGGGGAAAATGGGATACATGCATGGTAAAGAATATGGATGTATATCTCCCAGGACATAATGTAGTACATTAAGAGCCCGTGATGTAGCCTCTGTCACAACAGCGATCCGGGGTGGTCACCAACATAAAGGATATTATAAAAGACAAAAGACACACAAACACATATGGTCATGCATTAAAAAATGCATGATTAAATCCCATTGGAGGAAATTAATAAAAACAATTCATGAGAGCAATATGTGAAAAAATATGAATCAGTGATAGCCCTATCCGAGAAAAATATTAAGTGGATTAGCCTCGTTTAACCCCCGAGGTGCTAAGGTGTCCAGTTCGTAGATCCATTTAGCTTCTCGTTGTCGTAATTGCCTTTCCCAGTCACCACCACGTGAGGGTCTCGGTACGTGATCTATTAACATACACTTCAGGCTAGATATTGAATGCCCTCTGGTTGCGAAGTGTTGTGCCACCGGTTTGTCCGATACCTTAGAGATCAATGCAGCTCTAATTGATGTACGATGGTTGGCCATCCTGTCTCGAAAGTTTCGTATTGTCATGCCAACATAATAGTAACCGCAGGGACAGACAATAATATAGATCACATGATCCATGGTACAATGTAACCGATGACGGATCTTAATCTGCTGACCACTATGCGGATGTGCGAAACTCGCCCCAGTCATCATTGATCGACACGTAGTGCAATTAGGGCACCGATAGCAACCCTTCTTAGTGTCCGGAAACCAGGACTTCTTGGTAGCTGATGGCTGTAGAGTCGGGCGCATTAACATTTGTCGAAGATTCTTGCCACGTCTGTAGGCACAGAGTGGCGGCTGCAGGTTTAACCCTTTGAACACTGGGTCAGAGGCCACAATCGGCCAATGCTTACGCAGCACTTTCTCAGAATGTGACGAAGCAACGTCATATGTAGATGCAAATATCATTCTGTTAGCAAGTCCTTTAGTACCACGACTGTTAGAGTGGGAGTGCCTGTTCCTAGCTTTATCGAGGCATCTTGCAACAGTTTTCTTCGTGTAGCCACGTTCGTAGAATCTCTCTGCCATCGCCTCAATCTGTGACTCTGTATCATCTCGTGTGGTATTATTGCGCAGCACACGCATGAACTGTGAGATCGGTAGGCTCTCTTTAAGATGCACAGGGTGGTGACTGGAGGCATGGAGGAGTGTGTTTCTATCAGTCTCCTTTCTAAAAAGGGTCGAGGCAAGTCTTCCTTTGTATCGGAAAAGAGTCACATCTAAAAAATTTACCTTATCGTGACTAATGTGATAGGTAAAATGGATAGGGCTATCCAAACTATGGAGGTAGTCAATCATCTCATAGAACTCAGTGTCAGTCCCCAGCCAAATAATAAAAACATCGTCAATATAACGGGAAAAAAGTAAACACTTTGACCCAAACCTAGGTCTGATGTTATTAGATTCATATTTATGCATATACAGATTGGCATACGATGGGGCCAAATTTGACCCCATCGCAGTGCCACTGCATTGAATGTAGAAGTCATTCCCATAGGCAAAGTGGTTCTTTTTCAATACTATGCCGGCAAGATCAAGTAAAAATTCGGATGGAGGGCCCTCGTGTGATCCCACTATCAAGGCATCACGCATAGCCTCAAGGCCTTCTGTGTGCGGAATGACTGTATATAAGGACTGAATGTCCATAGTTATTAACCACGCGTCATCAGGTATTGGGCCTAGTGAATCAATTTTGTCGAGCAAGTCCACAGTGTCCCTAATGTAGCGGGGCATCGTGGTTACAAGTGGCTGGAGAAAGGAATCAATAAAGATTGCTAATGGCTGTAAAACAGAGCCCATCGCCGAAATAATCGGACGACCGGGGGGGTCACTCATCGATTTGTGTATTTTCGGTAGTGTGTAGATGATTGGACACACAGGACTATCCACAGTTAGATAGCCAGCTATTTTGTGGTCCAACCATCCACACACCAGGGCTTGATTAATCGTAGTATCAACTAATTTTTTGATTTGCAGCATAGGGTTGCCCCTACACTTAACATAAACCGTAGAGTCAACCAATTGCCTAAGTATTTCCGCATTATATTTGCACCAGTCCTGCACCACCACGGCACCACCTTTATCAGCTTGTCGAACAACTATCTGTTCATTATTAATCAAACTCCTCAATGCATCTCTCTGTGCCGGAGAAAGGTTATTGTACCGCGGTGGTGCAGTCCTGGCATGCATTTCACTATCAGTTAACCGAAGGAATGTGCGGATACTAGGATTGGTAGACTGGGGATCAAAAACACTTGGTCTAGCCATTCCAGTGACTTGAGTCACTTCGTTGGCTTTATTGGAGAAAAACTCTCGCAACCTAAGCTTTCTCCCAAATTTATAATGGTTCACAGCCCACCCAAATCTATTATGTGGGACAGTGGGAACAAATGAGAGACCCAGAGCTAAAATCTCCGTTTCTACAGCTGAAAGTTTATAGGTTGACAAGTTGAAGATAGCGTCTACTGATATTTCCTTGGGCGCCCCCTTCGCCTTGTGGCCACCCCTCCTCGAGGGGAACCTCGTTCTATGTTTCTGTTGGGATTTGTATCGTTCCGGGCGTTTCTCCCTAAAAAAGCCCCAGAGGGAGGTCTATTATCAACCACCTCACTCTCAGAATTAGATTGAGATGAGGAATTATCCAAGGGGCCCTGATATCTGCTTCTATTGTGTAGACGCTGTTGTCTGCCTGAAAAACCTTTAGATTCACCTCTCAGCCACCTATAAATCTGGTTGTTAGTGTAATCGGCATTTACAGTAACCAGTTTTTTACGTTTAAAACGTAATGAGATCTTGTTGGTAAGTATTGACTTGCTCAGCCAAGCGTTCGACCCATTTGTCGGCAGTATTAGTCACCAATGTTGGTAAATGCACAGAATTAAACCTGGCCAAGTCCTCTCGCACTTGTTTTAATTCCACTCCCACCTCCTCAATAACGAGGAGAATGAGGTCAAGCGAACATTTCTTTAAAACACCACACCATTTGGTGCAAAACGTCGGGCTATTGCGACCAATGGTGGGTATGTTGTTTACATATATAGGTATCCCGTCAGCACTCCGCGGACTTTCAGGGTACAGATTTATTCTAATTTAAAAGCCTGTAGAGAGCCACCTATATTAAGCCAGGAGGACACCCTAGCATATATTTTATATATATATATATATATATATATCTGTCAATAGAACATATATAGGGGGCGCTCCATAGCGCATAAACCTTTTTTATTTTAAAAACACACAAAGTGCTTAAAACAACTGTTTTACATTCGTACCAGACGGCAACCAGTGTGGGCTGGTTACCACGTGATTCCAAACAATGATCAATGAGTAAAGCTGGAACAAGTGTCAGTCAGTCGCAACGGAAACCTCCACCCGCCGGCAGCTGGTTTCCCTGGGACTCACGGGCAGGAATCACATACGTCCGCGACTCCTCGTTCGGCAATTACAATGATCCTCAATGTCACTAGACTCCGCCCCAATGCGTTTCGTCATCGACTTCGTCTCCGATCTGTGGTGGGGGCCCCTTTAGGAAGGGGGGCCCGGGGTACTTACCCCCAGGGTACCCCCCTTAATCCGGCTCTGCTGTGGGCCAGTCCATCCCTGCATGGGGCTGAAACTTTAACCACACAGGAATTAGTTGTAAACATGTACAAAGTCTCAGACACAGTAAGGCACAATGGAATGTGGCATGAAAAAAAGCCACTGCCAGTGCATCATATAGCTTTGTAGACAGATTCAGACTCATTCACACATTGATGTACAAATGATGCACATCAAATTGATTAGTGCCATCTAGATAAGTAGTTTTGTCACTGCTAATATGCGTACCAAGAGGAGTTATTTGGCACAACTGAAGCCACAGTGTACAATGACACATCTGTAATATACAGTGGTAATAAAGACACAACTCTTAGCATCCAATCATTGAAATCTAGGAAGTGGGCCTAACACTGGTAGTATTCAGATTTACACCATCAAGCATACGTGCGATACTCGCTAAAACATACAAGCCCACTATCCTGCCATAAGAGTCCCAATTTCGGGATTAAATTTGCAGAAAATGTGCCTGAGTCGCAATGCAATGTGACTAGAATGCACAAGAAGCTTGTGCTGATTAATTTGATATATGACACTTGTATATCTTTGTGCGAATGAATCTGTAATAAAAGTTGCAGCCACAGTTTTTTCCCAATGCAAATTCCTCTGTGATCTGTATACAGACTCAGTCACAAACAATATACAAGTATCATAAAGTATATCAAATTAATCAGCTCGGCCTTCTCGTGCATTATAGTCACATTGCTTTGTGACTCAGATGCCTTTTCGGCAAAAAAAAAAAAAGACACCCAACATTAGCAAAATTGCATGGGATCTGGAGGCTCACTCATACCTGCGTTCCATGGCGTAATGAGCTCCTTATTTAGCTTCTGTAGCAGTTTTGCTAAAAAAGCAAAATTGCAACTACTGACAATCACAGGCTGGGGGCTGCCCAGCACAGGGCAAGAACGCACAGCACTGCGATTGCAATCTAATTGCAATTACATCACAATCAGATTGCGATCGCAGCTACCAGGGGTCGACCCCCTGCCTGCACAGCCTGGCTGTGAAGGCAGGCACACCGCTGCCAGTTTTCTTGCCATAGCGGCTGCATGTGGGGTCACGCGGCTGCCCCAAAAACAGGCCAGACCCACCCGCGTTCCCATCGCCATGCCCCCGCAACGCCTCTGCAATGCCACCTGAAAGCTCTGCCTGTCATTCAGGCAGAGGCGTTCGCATCACCGCAATGCAATCGCATTGCCCGCGCATGTGCAGAACAGGTCCTGCGCGTGCACACTGAGCTGAAAATCTTCAAAATGCAATTGCATCCCTGATGTGATCGAACCTAAATAACGCCCTGAGGCTGGATCTAGGAGAACACCTCTGTATATACTACTGCACCTTTGTATTATGCCCACATGAACCCTTGGGTTCATAATATATGTATGAGTAAATCTTGCTCTGATACTAGCCAGTGCCTCCCCAGCCATTTACCTCACCGCACATCACTGGTGGGATAATGGGATGTGATTAAGTGATCCCACAGAAGCACACAGCGGGGAACACTGTCAAAATGTTACAGGACCAGTACTGCAATGATTCCATTTGTAACACTCGCAGCTAGGGGAGGCAGGCAGATCATGTGCTCCAGTTGATTGAGGGGGGGGGGGGGGTAGTTGCCAGCATGGCAGCCAGAGTTGCAGCTATAGCAGTTGCAATTGCAGAGCCAGCACAAAGAGGCTGTTCTCTCTAGCAGTGGGCTACACAGGCTTTGTTTTCCCTGTCTTCCTCCACATGGCCATGCTTCTTCTCATTGACACCAGCAGCCTCAACATTAGCTGACTGATATGCAGCTGCTTCCTGAGCAGGCATTGCTGTGTGGCTGCAACAGGAGAGGAACAGGTAAGTTAGGGCATGGGGGTGGGAGGGAGGAATGGTTGGGTATAGTGTTATAGTTTATGGTCGGTGATACTTAGAGTAAGGTTGGTAAGGGATTAATGATTTAATGATTTCAAGGGGTTAATTTAATCTTAAGATTTTTATAAGAATAAGGAAAGTAATAAGGAATTCAGTGCTATCGAATATGACAGTCCCTAATACTGCCTGAAGTATATGGCGGTCGCTGTCTGCAATATATGGTGTCAATAATACTGTCTTTAGTATAAGGCAGTCACTAATGCTGTCTGTATTATATGATGGTCACTAATGCTGTCTGTAATATATGGTGGTCACTAATGCTGTCTTTATTAAGGAAACTGAGCGAAAAATAGTCGCGAGGGCGGATAAACAATTAGGATGGGCCCCTAAAATCGTAGCAAGCTTGGAGAAGTACAGTTGCAGGGAGAGGGAAGAGGAGGAGCGGGTGTGGGGGGAGGGGGGAAGGGGCCAGGGCCAGTAGAGAGATTTAGCAAACAAAAGACTGGTTGGGATCAGAGGTTGAGAGGAAGCGTGGAGGAAGGGCTGCCCCTCCCTGCTCAGAAAGGCATTTGTAAAGGAGGAAGGGAGAACAGAGGCAGCATTAGGAGAAGAGATTGGGCCAGCCAAGAAGGGTGCTGGCACATCCCCGGCGAGAAATAGGCTGATACACCCGGTACCACCCAGATGGGGGGCCGGGCCAAAGCCAGGTGAGGGGGCGGGGGTTAGTTCTCCCGGGCCTATGCGTCGGGGGCTGAGAAGGGGGGTCCCTGGGCGGTTACCGGTTGCAGTTTGCAGTTGCGAAGACGGGACCCCCTGCCCCCAGGTCGGTTACAGGTTTTCAGTTGCAAAGAGGGCTGGGGACCCGCAGTGCTATGTTGGCCACCAATAGATTCAATCACTGAATTTATCCTCAAATTTAATAAACTGTGACCTTTTAATTTGCAAACTTATACAAATCTCTGACTGCTTAATTTGGGTGCAGGGGAAGGGTCCGGGGAGGGGGGGGGGGGAGGATTTTTGGGAAGGAGAAAGGTTGGATGAAGTGTCAGGGGGCATCAGACGATCAGAGGTTTATACGGTGGTTGTTGTTGTTGTTGTTGTTGTTGTTGTTGTTGTTCTTGTTCTTGTTCTTGTTATTACTGCTGTTTGTATTATATGGTGGGCACTGATGCTGTACTATATGATGGTAACTAATGCTCCCTGATGCTGTATTTTATGGTGGTCATATAGGTGGAGGGTTACTATTGTCTACTGGGATGGGTACAGGGAAGGGGGTATGGTGGTGGGGGGCACTGGTGACAGAAAGGTTAGCTTCATCCCTGCTCCCACTCATCATAACCATCCAATTTTGAGAATATCTAAAGAAGAACATGACCGTAAAAACCATAAAATACACACAGAAAATAGAATATGGTACGAACAGCTTCACAATTATGAAGTAATAAGTATGTAGCTGGAGTTATATAAATGAAGTAGCAGCAGTCAGTATTCATTTTATTTATTTAACTGTACAATGGTCACCCTCCTAGGATGGTATTCGTTCCTCCATATGACCCTTGTCCTGGTTCATTTAGCCAATTAGAACCATACAAGTATGACCTATACCATGTTAGCGTGTTATATGACACATGAAATGCATTGAAGAGTCTCAAACTTCTGGATCAAAAAGAATCCTTTAAATCCTGGAATTGTGAGTGCAATTGCTGTTTATAATTTCATTATTTTAAAATATTACACCATTTTAGGTTTCAGAATAAATACTTTTATCGAAAGCAGAGAGTTTATTTTTCCTTTTACTTTCATTGATTATATGCAAAACAGAACTCCTTTACAGGGTGTAAAATGTTCCAAGAAGAAAAAGACAAAGGAAACCTCTTTGAAGGGTTTGTTTATATATAGCTCTAGGGGAGTACATTCCACATTATACTTATACTAATTTCCTCATTTCCACAATTCTCCCTTTTGTTCATGTGGGTCCCATAATAAAGTGAATCTACTAAACGTTGCACTAAAGATCACATTATAACTACTTTATTAATGAAAAATGAAAGACACTGGCCTATCTGGTTAGCATATACATATATCGGCCAAGATGTAATGGGAGCCGATTTTAAGAAATGTCCAATTTTGCTGCACAAGTCGGACATTTTGCAAACTCAGCCAACGTAATAGCAACCAAGTACATGAAAAGTCAAGTGGTTTTTACTTTGAACAAACCCGCTCAATTAAAAGTCAGATCCAGATTTTTTTCCCTATGTTAAACATACAACTCGGCCAATGGGGCTAATTCAGACCTGATCCTAGATGTGCTAAATTTAGCACATCTACGATCAGTCACACAGACATGCGGGGGGGGGGGGGGACGCCAGCACAGGGCTAGCCCGCCCCGCATGTCAGGCCCGACCCCCCACACAAGTGCAAAAGCATTGCACAGCGGCAAGCAATGCTTTTGTACTTTAGGAGTAGCTCCCTGCCAGCGCAGCTCCTGCGAGCTGGCAGGAGCTACCCATCGATGTGAGGGTCGCAGCGGCTGCGTGTGATGTCACACAGCCGCTGCGGCCCACCCCCCCCAAACGGTCCAGGCATGCGCAGTTCAGACCTGATCGGCTGCTGTGCGAAAATGCACAGCACGGATCAGGCCTGAATTAGGCCCAATGTAATGGAGTGAGAGTTTGAAACTGTAACACAAAACAGCTCTACAAGTCTCACATAAACAGAGCTGGGGTTTTTTTTTTGGGGGGGGGGGTTTATTTGTCAATGTTGGAAATCAATTACAAGTACACAATTACAGCACATTTACAAGAAATAATTTTTTTTTTAATTATTTCTAAGCTTAATATCAAACAAAAATGCAAGGAGTGAATAAACCTGGCTCCAAAATATTGTTTACACCAAGACAAGTTTAGGATAATTGTTACAGTGAATAGTGTTCTTAACTATGTATGGTCGCTCCTTTATATAATAGGTGGCAGCTGGTGATCAGTGATGTGCAATAGTAAGTTGCACTGGAGAGAGTAAATGTTAAAAATGGAGACCTCCAGCGCCTAGTAGTGGTATAATTTAAAGTGCATAAGTGAAATAAAATCGAAAAATAAAACAAAGCTTATTTCATTGGTTCATGCTATCGGGTATTATAGGAGAGGGATAAAAGCAGAATATGATAAAACCATTGTGCGCATTTCATGCACCATGGGGGTAATTCAGATCTGATCGCTGCTGTGCGTTTTCGCACAGCGGGCGATTAGGTACAAACTGCGCATGCGTATGCAAGGCAATGCGCAGGCACGTCGCATGGGTACAAAGCGGATCGCCGCTTAGCGATGGGTTTGTGCGACGGATCCGTTCGCATGGGCGATCGCAAGGAGAGTGACAGGAAGTAGGCGTTTGTGGGTGTCAACTGACCGTGTTCATAGAGAATCTGGAAAAACTCAGGTGAGTCCATGCGTTAGAAGGGAGGGTTCCTGACGTCAATTCCGGTCCTGGACAAGCTGATGTGATCGCAGCGGCTGAGTAAGTCCTGGGTAGGGATGAGCGGGTTCGGTACCCTGAGAATCGAACCCCCCGCGAACTTTACGCTCTCAGCCCGGATCCGAGTCCGGCTCGGGACTTCCCGCCAGACTCGGAAACCAGAACGAGGCAAAACGTCATCATCCCACTGTCAGATTCTCGCAGGATTTGGATTCCATATAAACAGCCGCATGTCACCGCCATTTTCACTCCGGACTTGGAGAGTGAGGGAGACAGACCTTTGTCTCTCTCTGTGGGTAGTGGCGTCGGGAGGGGTTAGTGTGTGCTCTGTAGGGGTGCTGCTGCAGTACCTGTGCTGTGTTAGGGGTGCTGTTCTGGCTGTCACTGGTGTTTCATGTGCTGTTACGGCTGAGTGCTGCAGCCAGTGGCGTAACTACCAGTGGCACACGCAGGGGGGTTTCCGAGTACCTGGAACCCCCCCCCCCCCCCCCACCTGATGAGCCAACATTTTAACTTTTTAATTTTGACTTTCTCAGTAAAAGCTGCGATCGCGACAGTGGAGAGCTATGTAGCTTTCTGCATGGAGAAAGTCCTGGGGGAGCTGCTGGCTGCGCTGCTCCCTCCGTCCACACAGTGCCACCCGTCTGCTTCCGGCTCCTGATGGTACAGTACTGTATATGCAATATGTAGTGTACTGTATACAGTATGTCAAGTTTGTGTGTATGTATGTATGTATGTATGTATCTATGTATGAATGTGTGTTTGTGTGTGTGCTTGTGTAGTATTATTATTATTATTATCCTTTATTTATATGGCGCCACAAGGGTTCCGCAGCGTCCAATTACAGAGTACATATGCACATAATCAAAACAGGAAAACAGTGACTTACAGTTGAAGACAATATAGGACAAGTACAGGGTAACTAAGCATAACTACACCAGTAAACGACTTAGAGATAAGTACCAAGGTGGCCAAAAAACTGCGGTATTTGGGCAGTTGAGGATTATTAAAGTAAGAAAAGGATAAGCACATGAGGGAAGAGGGCCCTACTCGTGAGAGCTTACATGAGGGGTAGACAGACAGGGGTGACACAGATGGGGTACATAGAGAGCGTGGAACAGAGGGTTAGGATGAGATTTGGCTGAGTTTGGTAAAGAAGTGGGTCTTAAGAGCCTGTTTGACGTTTTGAAGAGAGGGGGAGAGGTAAAGAATTCCAGAGAAAGGGAGCAGCACGTGAAAAATCTTGGAGATAGGAGTGGTAGGAAGTAATCAGAAGACAGGAGAGTCGGCGTGCATTAGCAGAGCGAAGAATACGGGTGGGAGAGTAAAGGGAGATAAGGTCAGAGATGTAAATGGGAGAGGAGTGGGTGAGGGCTTTGTAAGTGAGTGTAAGAAGTTTGAATTGGAATCTGAAAGGGAAGGGAAGCCAGTGAAGGGCTAGTAGGAGAGGGGAGGTGGACGTAGTGCGTTTGGTGAGGAAGATGAGCTGGGCAGCAGCATTGAGGATAGATTGGAGTGGAGAGAGGTAATTGTCAGGGAGGCCAGTTAGGAGGAGATTACAGTAGTCCAGTCTGGAAATAATCAGTGAGTGAATAATGATCTTATATATATGTATGTATGTTTGTATGTACGTATGTACTGTGTGTGTCTGTATGAATATGTGTGCTATGCTGTATGTATATATATATATATATATACTGCATATACACACAAAATATATGTATATATATTTATAATAGTGCTGGGCAATTTAACGCATTATTAACGCGTTAACTCCATAAGACAATAACGGCTATTAATATTTTTAACAGAGTTAACGCAGCTGCTGCGCCGGAAGCAGTAATTCATCTGACCCCCTGGATGGAGAAGCCGCTGGATGCCGCCGGAGAAGAGGAAGCCGACAGCCGCCAAAACCTCTTGAGACTGAGGCTCTGGTAAGCTTGTCCACAACACCCATAGTTAAATGGAAAAAATAATTGCGTGGGGTCCCCCCTCCTAAGCATAACTAGTGATGAGCGGGTTCGGTTTCTCGGAAACCGAACCCCCCCGAACTTCACCCATTTTACACGGGTCCGAAGGCAGGTTCGAACCTTCCCGCCTTGCTCGGCTAACCCGAGCGCGCCCGAACGTCATCATCCCGCTGTCGGATTCTCGCGAGATTCGGATTCTATATAAGCAGCCGCGCGTCGCCGCCATTTTCACTCGTGCATTGGAGATGATAGGGAGAGGACGTGGCTGGCGTCCTCTCCGTTAATTGTTGAACTTGATTGCTTTATTGCTTAATTGTGGGGAGGACTGGGGAGCAGCTGTTAGGAGGAGTACAGTGCAGAGTTTTGCTGAAAAGTGACCACCAGTTTTATCCGTTCTCTGCCTGAAAAAAACGCTCCATATCTGTGCTCAGTGTGCTGCATAATATATCTGTGCTCACACTGCTTAATTGTGGGGACTGGGGAGCAGCTGTATTATATAGCAGGAGTACAGTGCAGAGTTTTGCTGACAGTGATCACCAGTATACGTTGTCTGCCTGAAAAACACTCCATATCTGTGCTCAGTGTGCTGCTTTATTGTGGGGACTGGGGACCACCAGTATAATTAATATTATATAGGAGGAGTACAGTGCAGAGTTTTGCTGACCAGTGACCATCAGTATACTATATATAGCAGCACGATACGGAAGGCCACTGCTGTGCCTACCTCTGTGTCGTCATTAAGTATACTATCCATCTACATTCTATACCTGTGGTGCATTTTAGTTTTGCAGTTTGCTGACACAGTGACCTCCAGTATACTATATATAGCAGTACGATACGGAAGGCCAATGCTGTGCCTACCTCTGTGTCGTCATTAAGTATACTATCCATCTACATTCTATACCTGTGGTGCATTTTAGTTTTGCAGTTTGCTGACACAGTGACCACCAGTATACTATATATAGCAGTACGATACGGAAGGCCACTGCTGTGCCTACCTCTGTGTCGTCATTAAGTATACTATCCATCTACATTCTATACCTGTGGTGCATTTTAGTTTTGCAGTTTGCTGACACAGTGACCACCAGTATACTATATATAGCAGTACGATACGGAAGGCCACTGCTGTGCCTACCTCTGTGTCGTCATTAAGTATACTATCCATTAGTGATGTGCACCGGAAATTTTTCGGGTTTTGTGTTTTGGTTTTGGGTTCGGTTCCGCGGCCGTTTTTTGGGTTCGGACGCGTTTTGGCAAAACCTCACCGGAAATTTTTTGTCGGATTCGGGTGTGTTTTGGATTCGGGTGTTTTTTTCAAAAAACACAAAAAAAACAGCTTAAATCATAGAATTTGGGGGTCATGTTGATCCCATAGTATTATTTACCTCAATAACCATAATTTCCACTCATTTTCAGTCTATTCTGAACACCTCACACCTCACAATATTATTTTTAGTCCTAAAAAAGGTCGCTGGATGGCTAAGCTCAGCGACACAAGTGGCCGACACAAACACCTGGCCCATCTAGGAGTGGCACTGCAGTGTCAGACAGGATGGCACTTGAAAAAAATAGTCCCCAAACAGCACATGATGCAAAGAAAAAAAGAGGCGCAATGAGGTAGCTGTGTGACTAAGCTAAGCGACCCTAGTGGCCGACACAAACACCTGGCCCATCTAGGAGTGGCACTGCAGTGTCAGACAGGATGGCACTTGAAAAAAATAGTCCCCAAACAGCACATGATGCAAAGAAAAAAAGAGGCGCAATGAGGTAGCTGTGTGACTAAGCTAAGCGACCCTAGTGGCCGACACAAACACCTGGCCCATCTAGGAGTGGCACTGCAGTGTCAGACAGGATGGCACTTAAAAAAAATAGTCCCCAAACAGCACATGATGCAAAGAAAAAAAGAGGCGCAATGAGGTAGCTGTGTGACTAAGCTAAGCAACCCTAGTGGCCGACACAAACACCTGGCTCATCTAGGAGTGGCACTGCAGTGTCAGACAGGATGGCACTTGAAAAAAATAGTCCCCTAACAGCACATGATGCAAAGAAAAAAAGAGGCGCAATGAGGTAGCTGTGTGACTAAGCTCAGCGACCCAAGTGGCCGACACAAACACTTGGCCCATCTAGGAGTGGCACTGCAGTGTCAGACAGGATGGCACTTGAAAAAAATTGTCCCTAAACAGCACATGATGCAAAGAAAAAAAGAGGCGCAAAGAGGTAGCTGTGTGACTAAGCTAAGCGACCCTAGTGGCCGACACAAACACCTGGCCCATCTAGGAGTGGCACTGCAGTGTCAGACAGGATGGCACTTGAAAAAAATAGTCCTCAAACAGCACATGATGCAAAGAAAAAAAGAGGCGCAATGAGGTAGCTGTGTGACTAAGCTAAGCAACCCTAGTGGCCGACACAAACACCTGGCCCATCTAGGAGTGGCACTGCAGTGTCAGACAGGATGGCACTTGAAAAAAATAGTCCCCAAGCAGCACATGATGCAAAGAAAAAAAGAGGCGCAATGAGGTAGCTGTGTGACTAAGCTAAGCGACCCTAGTGGCCGACACAAACACCTGGCCCATCTAGGAGTGGCACTGCAGTGTCAGACAGGATGGCACTTGAAAAAAATAGTCCCCAAACAGCACATGATGCAAAGAAAAAAAGAGGCGCAATGAGGTAGCTGTGTGACTAAGCTCAGCGACCCAAGTGGCCGACACAAACACCTGGCCCATCTAGGAGTGACACTGCAGTGTCAGGCAGGATGGCCCTTCAAAAAAATACTCCCCAAACAGCACATGATGCAAAGAAAAATGAAAGAAAAAAGAGGTGCAAGATGGAATTGTCCTTGGGCCCTCCCACCCACCCTTATGATGTATAAACAGGACATGCTCACTTTGACGAACCCATCATTTCAGCGACTTGGTCTGCCACACGACTGTGACTGAAATGACTGGTTGGTTTGGGCCCCCACCAAAAAAGAAGCAATCAATCTCTCCTTGCACAAACTGGCTCTACAGAGGCAAGATGTCCACCTCATCATCATCGTCCGATTCATCACCCCTTTCACTGTGTACATCCCCCTCCTCACAGATTATTAATTCGTCCCCACTGGAATCCACCATCTCAGGTCCCCGTGTACTTTCTGGAGGCAATTGCTGCTGGTGAATGTCTCCACGGAGGAATTGATTATAATTCATTTTAATGAACATCATCTTCTCCACATTTTCTGGAAGTAACCTCGTACGCCGATTGCTGACAAGGTGAGCGGCTGCACTAAACACTCTTTCAGAGTACACACTGGAGGGAGGGCAACTTAGGTAGAATAAAGCCAGTTTCTGCAAGGGCCTCCAAATTGCCTCTTTTTCCTGCCAGTATACGTACGGACTGTCTGACGTGCCTACTTGGATGCGGTCACTCATATAATCCTCCACCATTCTTTCAATGGTGAGAGAATCATATGCAGTGACAGTAGACGACATGTCAGTAATCGTTGGCAGGTCCTTCAGTCTGGACCAGATGTCAGCACTCGCTCCAGACTGCCCTGCATCACCGCCAGCGGGTGGGCTCGGAATTCTTAGCCTTTTCCTCGCAGCCCCAGTTGCGGGAGAATGTGAAGGAGGAGCTGTTGACGACGGGTCACGTTCCGCTTGACTTGACAATTTTCTCACCAGCAGGTCTTTGAACCCCTGCAGACTTGTGTCTGCCGGAAAGAGAGATACAATGTAGGTTTTAAATCTAGGATCGAGCACGGTGGCCAAAATGTAGTGCTCTGATTTCAACAGATTGACCACCCGTGAATCCTGGTTAAGCGAATGAAGGGCTCCATCCACAAGTCCCACATGCCTAGCGGAATCGCTCTGTTTTAGCTCCTCCTTCAATGTCTCCAGCTTCATCTGCAAAAGCCTGATGAGGGGAATGACCTGACTCAGGCTGGCAGTGTCTGAACTGACTTCACGTGTGGCAAGTTCAAAGGGTTGCAGAACCTTGCACAACGTTGAAATAATTCTCCACTGCGCTTGAGACAGGTGCATTCCACCTCCTTTGCCTATATCGTGGCCAGATGTATAGGCTTGAATGGCCTTTTGCTGCTCCTCCATCCTCTGAAGCATATAGAGGGTTGAATTCCACCTCGTTACTACCTCTTGCTTCAGATGATGGCAGGGCAGGTTCAGGTATTTTTGGTGGTGCTCCAGTCTTCTGTACGCGGTGCCTGAACGCTGAAAGTGGCCCGCAATTCTTCGGGCCACCGACAGCATCTCTTGCACGCCCCTGTCGTTTTTTAAATAATTCTGCACCACCAAATTCAAGGTATGTGCAAAACATGGGACGTGCTGGAATTTGCCCAGATGTAATGCACGCACAATATTGCTGGCGTTATCCGATGTCACAAATCCCCAGGAGAGTCCAATTGGGGTAAGCCATTCTGCGATGATCTTCCTTAGTTGCCGTAAGAGGTTTTCAGCTGTGTGCGTATTCTGGAAAGCGGTGATACAAAGCGTAGCCTGCCTAGGAACGAGTTGGCGTTTGCGAGATGCTGCTACTGGTGCCGCCGCTGCTGTTCTTGCAGTGGGAGGCAATACATCTACCCAGTGGGCTGTCACAGTCATATAGTCCTGAGTCTGCCCTGCTCCACTTGTCCACATGTCCGTGGTTAAGTGGACATTGGGTACAACTGCATTTTTTAGGACACTGGTGAGTCTTTTTCTGAGGTCTGTGTACATTTTCGGTATCGCCTGCCTAGAGAAATGGAACCTAGATGGTATTTGGTACCGGGGACACAGTACCTCAATCAAGTCTATAGTTGCCTCTGAATTAACGATGGATACCGGAACCACGTTTCTCACTGCCCAGGCTGCCAAGGCCTGAGTTATCTGCTTTGCAGCAGGATGACTGCTGTGATATTTCATCTTCCTCACAAAGGACTGTTGTACAGTCAATTGCTTACTGGAAGTAGTACAAGTGGTCTTCCGACTTCCCCTCTGGGATGACGATCGACTCCCAGCAGCAACAACAGCAGCGCCAGCAGCAGTAGGCGTTACACTCAAGGATGCATCAGAGGAATCCCAGGCAGGAGAGGACTCGTCAGACTTGACAGTGACATGGCCTGCAGGACTATTGGCTTTCCTGTGTAAGGAGGAAATTGACACTGAGGGAGTTGGTGGTGTGGTTTGCAGGAGCTTGGTTACAAGAGGAAAGGATTTATTGGTCAGTGGACTGCTTCCGCTGTCATCCAAAGTTTTTGAACTTGTCACTGACTTATGATGAATGCGCTGCAGGTGACGTATAAGGGAGAATGTTCCGAGGTGGTTAACGTCCTTACCCCTACTTATTACAGCTTGACAAAGGCAGCACACGGCTTGACACCTGGGGGTATATTTACAAAGATTCGTGTTTTGGCCGTTTTGAAGGGTGTTTGAACTCGAATGGTATCGGGTGCATTTTACTGCAACTTTTTGAATCCTGATACGGTCATTTACTGAGCTGCCGACTTTTCGCAATTCGTATTTTCTGATGTCGATGTGATTCGTAATATCAGGCAGTGTTTTACGGGAGTGATGAGTAAAACACTGCCTGACAAAACACAAGGAATCCCGGCGGGATTCTTAAGATTTTTAAGGTACACAAAGTGTTTAAAAATCTGAAAAAAATTGCGTGGGGTCCCCCCTCCTAAGCATAACCAGCCTCGGGCTCTTTGAGCCGGTCCTGGTTGAAAAAATATGGGGGGAAAATTGACAGGGGTTCCCCCATATTTGATCAACCAGCACCGGGCTCTGCGCCTGGTCCTGGTGCAAAAAATATGGGGGACAAAAAGCATAGGGTCCCCCGTATTTTTTGAACCAGCACCGGTCTCCACTAGTCAGAGAGATAATGCCACAGCCGGGGGACACTTTTATATAGGTCCCTGCGGCCCTGGCATTAAATCACTAACTAGTCACCCCTGGCCGGGGTACCCTGGAGGAGTGGGGACCCCTTAAATCAATGGGTCCCCATTCCAGCCACCCAAGGGCCAGGGGTGAAGCCCGAGGCTGTCCCCCCCATCCATGGGCTGCGGATGGGGGGCTGATAGCCAAGTGTAAAATAAAAGAATATTGTTTTTTGCACAAGAACTACAAGTCCCTGCAAGCCTCCGACTTCCCCTCTGGGATGACGATCGACTCCCAGTAGCAACAACAGCAGCGCCAGCAGCAGTAGGCGTTACACTCAAGGATGCATCGGAGGAATCCCAGGCAGGAGAGGACTCGTCAGACTTGCCAGTGACATGGCCTGCAGGACTATTGGCTTTCCTGGGTAAGGAGAAAATTGACACTGAGGGAGTTGGTGGTGTGGTTTGCAGGAGCTTGGTTACAAGAGGAAGGGATTTACTGGTCAGTGGACTGCTTCCGCTGTCGCCCAAAGTTTTTGAACTTGTCACTGACTTATGATGAATGAGCTGCAGGTGACGTATAAGGGAGGATGTTCCGAGGTGGTTAACATCCTTACCCCTACTTATTACAGCTTGACAAAGGCAACACACGGCTTGACACCTGTTGTCCGCATTTGTGTTGAAATAATTCCACACCGAAGAGCTGATTTTTTTTGTATTTTGACCAGGCATGTCAATGGCCATATTCCTCCCACGGACAACAGGTGTCTCCCCGGGTGCCTGACTTAAACAAACCACTTCACCATCAGAATCCTCCTTGTCAATTTCCTCCCCAGCGCCAGCAACACCCATATCCTCATCCTGGTGTACTTCAACACTGACATCTTCAATTTGACTATCAGGAACTGGACTGCGGGTGCTCCTTCCAGCACTTGCAGGGGGCGTGCAAATGGTGGAAGGCGCAAGCTCTTCCCGTCCAGTGTTGGGAAGGTCAGGCATCGCAACCGACACAATTGGACTCTCCTTGGGGATTTGTGATTTCGAAGAACGCACAGTTCTTTGCTGTGCTTTTGCCAGCTTAAGTCTTTTCTTTTTTTCTAGCGAGAGGATGAGTGCTTCCATCCTCATGTGAAGCTGAACCACTAGCCATGAACATAGGCAAGGGCCTCAGCCGTTCCTTGCCACTCCGTGTTGTAAATGGCATATTGGCAAGTTTACGCTTCTCCTCAGACGCTTTTAATTTTGATTTTTGAGGCATTTTTTTTATCTTTTGTGTTTTGGATTTTACACGCTCTGTACTATGACATTGGGCATCGGCCTTGGCAGACGACGTTGATGGCATTTCATCGTCTCGGCAATGACTAGTGGCAGCAGCTTCAGCACGAGGTGGAAGTGGATCTGGATCTTTCCCTATTTTTTTAACCTCCACATTTTTTGTTCTCCATATTTTAATGTGCACAACTAAAAGCCACCACAGGTATACAATGTAGATGGATGGATAGTATACTTAATGAATGACGAGTGATGACACAGAGGTAGGTACAGCAGTGGCCTACCGTACTGCTATATACAGTATTATGGACCTGGTGGACACTGTCAGCAGACTGCTAAACTACTAGTATAAAAAAAAAGCCACCACAGGTATACAATGTAGATGGATGGATAGTATACTTTATGGATGACGAGTGACGACACAGAGGTAGGTACAGCAGTGGCCTACCGTACTGCTATATACAGTATAATGGACCTGGTGGACACTGTCAGCAGACTGCTAAACTACTAGTATAAAAAAAAAAGCCACCACAGGTATACAATGTAGAAGTATGGATAGTATGCTTTATGGATGACGAGTGACGACACAGAGGTAGGTACAGCAGTGGCCTACCGTACTGCTATATACAGTATAATGGACCTGGTGGACACTGTCAGCAGACTTCTAAACTACTAGTATAAAAAAAAAGCCACCACAGGTATACAATGTAGATGGATGGATAGTATACTTTATGGATGACGAGTGACGACACAGAGGTAGGTACAGCAGTGGCCTACCGTACTGCTATATACAGTATAATGGACCTGGTGGACACTGTCAGCAGACTGCTAAACTACTAGTATAAAAAAAAGCCACCACAGGTATACAATGTAGATGGATGGATAGTATACTTTATGGATGACGAGTGACGACACAGAGGTAGGTACAGCAGTGGCCTACCGTACTGCTATATACAGTATAATGGACCTGGTGGACACTCAGCAGACTGCTAAACTACTAGTATAAAAAAAAGCCACCACAGGTATACAATGTAGATGGATGGATAGTATACTTTATGGATGACGAGTGACGACACAGAGGTAGGTACAGCAGTGGCCTACCGTACTGCTATATACAGTATAATGGACCTGGTGGACACTGTCAGCAGACTGCTAAACTACTAGTATAAAAAAAAAGCCACCACAGGTATACAATGTAGATGGATGGATAGTATACTTAATGGATGACGAGTGACGACACAGAGGTAGGTACAGCAGTGGCCTACCGTACTGCTATATACAATATAATGGACCTGGTGGACACTCAGCAGACTTCTAAACTACTAGTATAAAAAAAAAAGCCACCACAGATATACAATGTAGATGGATGGATAGTATACTTTATGGATGACGAGTGACGACACAGAGGTAGGTACAGCAGTGGCCTACCGTACTGCTATATACAGTATAATGGACCTGGTGGACACTGTCAGCAGACTGCTAAACTACTAGTATAAAAAAAAGCCACCACAGGTATACAATGTAAATGGATGGATAGTATACTTTATGGATGACGAGTGATGACACAGAGGTAGGTACAGCAGTGGCCTACCGTACTGCTATATACAGTATAATGGACCTGGTGGACACTGTCAGCAGACTGCTAAACTACTAGTATAAAAAAAAAGCCACCACAGGTATACAATGTAGATGGATGGATAGTATACTTTATGGATGACGAGTGACGACACAGAGGTAGGTACAGCAGTGGCCTACCGTACTGCTATATACAGTATAATGGACCTGGTGGACACTGTCAGCAGACTGCTAAACTACTAGTATAAAAAAAAGCCACCACAGGTATACAATGTAGATGGATGGATAGTATACTTTATGGATGACGAGTGACGACACAGAGGTAGGTACAGCAGTGGCCTACCGTACTGCTATATACAGTATAATGGACCTGGTGGACACTGTCAGCAGACTGCTAAACTACTAGTATAAAAAAAAAAGCCACCACAGGTATACAATGTAGATGGATGGATAGTATACTTTATGGATGACGAGTGACGACACAGAGGTAGGTACAGCAGTGGCCTACCGTGCTGCTATATACAGTATAATGGACCTGGTGGACAATGTCAGCAAATTGCTAAACTACTAGTATAAAAAAAAAAGCCACAGGAGTGTTTTTCAGGCAGACAAACGTATACTGGTGGTCACTGTCAGCAAAACTCTGCACTGTGGCCCTCATTCCGAGTTGTTCGCTCGGTAAAAATCTTTGCATCGCAGTGATTTTCCGCTTAATGCGCATGCGCAATGTCCGCACTGCGACTGCGCCAAGTAAATTTGCTATGCAGTTAGGAATTTTACTCACGGCTTTTTCTTCGTTCTGGCGATCGTAATGTGATTGACAGGAAATGGGTGTTACTGGGCGGAAACAGGCCGTTTTATGGGCGTGTTGGAAAAAACGCTGCCGTTTCCGGAAAAAACGCAGGAGTGGCCGGAGAAACGGGGGAGTGTCTGGGCGAACGCTGGGTGTGTTTGTGACGTCAAACAGGAACGACAAGCACTGAACTGATCGCAGATGCCGAGTAAGTCAGAAGCTACTCAGAAACTGCTACGAGGTGTGTAATCGCAATATTGCGAATACATCGTTCGCAATTTTAAGATGCTAAGATTCACTCCCAGTAGGCGGCGGCTTAGCATGAGCAAATCTGCTAAAATTCACTTGCGAGCGAACAACTCGGAATGAGGGCCCGTACTCCTGCTATAGCTGCTCCCCAGTCCCCACATTTAAGCAGTGTGAGCACTCAGCACAGATATATCATGCAGCACACTGAGCACAGATATGGTATGGAGCGTTTTTTTCAGGCAGAGAAGAGAACGGATAAAAAACTGGTGGTCACTATCAGCAAAACTCTGCACTGTACTCCTCCTAACAGCTGCTCCCCAATCCTCCCCACAATAGTAAAATAAACAAGCAAAGCAATCAGATCAACTGTCTCGTATATAAACGGAGAGGACGCCAGCCACGTCCTCTCCCTATCAATCTCAATGCACGTGTGAAAATGGCGGTGACGCGCGGCTGCTTATATAGAATCCAAATCTCGCGAGAATCCGACAGCGGGATGATGACGTTCGGGCGCGCTCGGGTTAGCCGAGCAAGGCGGGAGGATCCGAGTCTGCTCGGACCCGTGTAAAAAGGGTAAAGCTCGGGTGGGTTCGGTTTCTCGGAAACCGAACCCGCTCATCACTACTATCCATCTACATTCTATACCTGTGGTGCATTTTAGTTTTGCAGTTTGCTGACACAGTGACCATCAGTATACTATATATAGCAGTACGATACGGAAGGCCACTGCTGTGCCTACCTCTGTGTCGTCATTAAGTATACTATCCATCTACATTCTATACCTGTGGTGCGCCTCTTTTTTTCTTTGCATCATGTGCTGTTTGGGGACTATTTTTTTGAAGTGCCATCCTGTCTTGACACTGCAGTGCCACTCCTAGATGGGCCAGGTGTTTGTGTCGGCCACTTGTGTCGCTTAGCTTAGTCACACAGCGACCTTGGTGCGCCTCTTTTTTTCTTTGCATCATGTGCTGTTTGGGGACAATTTTTTTGAAGTGCCATCCTGTCTTGACACTGCAGTGCCACTCCTAGATGGGCCAGGTGTTTGTGTCGGCCACTTGTGTCGCTTAGCTTAGTCACACAGCGACCTTGGTGCGCCTCTTTTTTTCTTTGCATCATGTGCTGTTTGGAGACAATTTTTTTGAAGTGCCATCCTGCCTGACACTGCAGTGCCACTCCTAGATGGGCCAGGTGTTTGTGTCGGCCACTTGTGTCGCTTAGCTTAGCCATCCAGCGACCTCGGTGCAAATTGTAGGACTAAAAATAATATTGTGAGGTGTGAGGTGTTCAGAATAGACTGGAAATGAGTGGAAATTATGGTGATTGAGGTTAATAATACTATGGGATCAAAATGACCCCCAAATTCTATGATTTAAGCTGTTTTTTAGGGTTTTTTAAATAAAACACCCGAATCCAAAACACACCCGAATCCGACAAAAAAATTTCGGTGAGGTTTTGCCAAAACGCGTCCGAATCCAAAACACGGCCGCGGAACCGAATCCAAAACCAAAACACAAAACCCGAAAAATGTCCGGTGCACATCACTAAGCATAACCAGCCTCGGGCTCTTTGAGCCAGTCCTGGTTGTAAAAATACCGGGAGAAAATGGTTTAGGGTTCCCCCATATATAAACAACCAGCACCGGGCTCTGCGTCTGGTCCTGGTTCCAAAAATACGGGAGACAAAAGATGTAGGGGTCCCCCGTATTTTTAAAACCAGCACCGGGCTCTACTAGCCAGAGAGATAATGCCACAGCCGGGGGACACTTTTATATAGGTCCCTGCGGCCGTGGCATTACCCCCCCCAACTAGTCACCTCTGGTCGGGGTTCCCTGGAGGAGTGGGAACCCCTTCATTTAAGGGGTCCCCCCCTCCAGCCACCCAAGGGCCAAGGGTGAAGCCCTAGGCTGCCCCCCCCCCCCCCCATCCATGGGCAGTGGATGGGAGGCTGATAGCCTTTGTGTAAAAAATAGAATATTTTTTTTTGTGGTACAACTACAAGTCCCAGCAAGCCTCCCCCGCAAGCTGGTACTTGGAGAACCACAAGTACCAGCATGCAGGGAAATAATGGGCCCGCTTGTACCTGTAGTTCTACTACAAAAAAAATACCCCCAAAAAAACACAACGCACACACCGCGAAAGTACAACTTTATTACATACATGCACACCTACATACACACATACTTACCTATGTTGACAAGGAGCCCCTCTGTCCTCTTCTCCAGTAGAATCCACGGGGTACCTGAAAAAAAAATTATACTCACAAACAATCCTGTGTAGATCAGTCCTCTTCTTTTCCGACGTAATCCACGAACTTGCTTAAAATAAAAACACGGAAACCCAATCCGCGTGACTAAAGGGGTTCCATGTTTACACATGGAACCCCTTTTCCCGAATGTCGGGACCCCCCGTGACTTCTGTCACTGAAGGTTCCTGTAGCCATTCAGGGAGTGCCACATCATGGCGCTCTCCTGATTGGCTGTGCACTCCTGTCCTGTCAATCAAAACGAGTGCACTGCCTAGAATGAAGGGGAGCGCTCCTCCATTCTAGTCAATAATGGTAGCTTTGCGGTCTACGGTAGACCGCGAGGTTAATTGGCATCACTCTTGTGGGTGACCCCAATTAACCTTGCGGTCTACCGCAGACCGCAAAGTTCCCATCATTGACTAGAATGGAGGAGCGCTCCCCTCCATTCTAGGCAGTGCGCTCGTCCTGATTGACAGGGCAGGAGTGCACAGCCAATCAGGAGAGCGCCATGACGTGGCGCTCCCTGATTGGCTAAAGGGACCTTCAGTGACAGAAGTCACGGGGGGGTCCCGACATTCGGGAAAAGGGGTTCCATGTATAAACATGGAACCCCTTTAGTCGCGTGGATCGGGTTTCCGTGTTTTTATTTTAATCAAGTTCGTGGATTACATCGGAAAAGAAGAGGACCGATCTACACAGGATTGTTTGTGAGTATCATTTTTTTTCAGGTACTCCGTGGATTCTACTGGAGAAGAGGACCGAGGGGCTTCGTGTCAACATAGGTAAGTATGTGTGTATGTAGGTGTGCATGCATGTAATAAAGTTGTACTTTCACGGTGTGTGCGTTGTGTTTCTTTTTTGGATATTTTTTAGCAGAACTACAGGTACCAGCAGGCCCGTTATTTCCCCGCATGCTGGTACTTGTGGTTCTCCAAGTACCAGCTTGCGGCGGAGGCTTGCTGGGACTTGTAGTTCTACCACAAAAAACAATATTCTATTTTTTACACAAAGGCTATCAGCCTCCCATCCACCGCCCACGGATGGGGGGGACAGCCTCGGGCTTCACCCCTGGCCCTTGGGTGGCTGGAGGGGGGGACCACTTGATTGAAGAGGTTCCCACTCCTCCAGGGAACCCTGGCCAGGGATGACTAGTTGGAGGGGTAATGCCACAGCCGCAGGGACCTATATGAAAGTGTCCCCTGGCTGTGGCATTATCTCTCTGGCTAGTAGAGCCCGGTGCTGGTTTTAAAAATACGGGGGACCCCTACATCTTTTTTCCCCCGTATTTTTGGAACCAGGACCAGGCGCAGAGCCCGGTGCTGGTTGTAAAAATATGGGGGAACCCCTGTGCTTTTCCCCCCCTGTATTTTTACAGCCAGGACCGGCTCAAAGAGCCCGAGGCTGGTTATGCATAGGAGGGGGGACCTCACGCAATTTTTTTTCTGTTTTTCTGTTTTTAAATGCTACTGTGTAAAAGGAAAACTGCAAACCAAATGTTATTGCACTGTTGTTCATTTAGAAGTACTAAAAGTGCGTAATATACCATTTTTGAATTCATTATTGACTTTAGTGCCTAACAATACGATTAATCGTGATTAATCGCAGAAAATCCTGCGATTAATCGCAATTTGAAATTTTAATCGTTGCCCAGCACTAATTTATAATTATTATTTTTTGTTTGATTTTGGTCGTGGGTAGTCCGGAACAGTCAAGAATAGGCAGCAGCACTCAGGGACTTCCGTAGTGAAAAAAGCTGCATTGAACAAGTCACAAAAACAAACCGACATTTCGAGGCTTGTGGCCCCTTGTTTACCTTGAAAAAGGGTCCACGAGCCTTGAAACGACAGTTTGTTTTTGTGACTTGTTCAGTACAGCTTTTTCACTACGGAAGTCCCTAAGTGCCGCTGCCTATTCTTGACTATACATATGTGTATATATAATATATATGTGTGTGTGTGTGTGTGTGTGTGTGTGTGTGTGTGTGTGTGTGTATATACACACACATATATATATATATATATATATATATATATTGCACATATACACACATACATATGGAAACCCCGCTGACTAGATCCTGCGTTTGCCCCTGACTACCACCCTCGCAGCCACTGTGGAGGCTTCCAGGCGAAGGGCTGTGTGGGCGCCGCCGCTGATACACTGCAGATTGACATGTAGACTAGCTGTCCGCATGTCATTCTGCTAAATGTTCAGGTGTTAACGTGGGCAGGAACTGCATTTCGCCTCTGGAGGCCCACCTAACCAGACCACAGCACTGTGTGCAGGATGTGTGCAGGCTGATTGAAGGAGTCCCACAGTGAGCCTCCCGCTGCCATTCCTCCTACATCAATAGATGTGGTGAGTGGGCAGTGCTAAAACAGTGAGTGCCTCCCCCCGCCCAGCCTTCTCCAGTCCCCCTCTGGCCGTTGGCAGCATCGTTGGGATAGACGCAGTGACATCATTATATCACGTCACTCTGTTTGCTGCATCGGGAAGAGGAGCCGAGCAGCTACCACGCTGAGAGAAGGGTAGATGCAAGAGCCCCTTCACTGCATGCAGTACTGCCGCGGACACCAAAAATAGATATCTATGCCAGCTTGCAAGTGGTGGAAGAGTTGCACGGGGAGAGCTGGTATGCTTTCTATAAATATATTTCTGTTATCTCTGTATAATTTGTAATGATTCACTGTAACACACCAAGAGGCTAACATGCCACTGGCAATAAGCATTACCCCATGGCAACGAGCAATACACACCCAGTGCATAAAGCCCTTGGCAACAAGCATTACCCCATGTCAACAAGCATGACACCTGACACATGAAACCCCTTGGCAATGAGCATTGCACACCACTGGAAACAAGCATGATACCCAGCGCATGAAACCCCTGGCAACAAGCATGACACCCAGCGCATGAAACCCCTGGTAAAGAGCATGACACCCAGCGCATGAAACCCCTGGTTAAGAGCATGACACCCAGAGCAAGAAAACCCCTGGCAACGAGCATGGAACCAAGAGCATGAAACACCTGGCAATGAGCAGGTCATTTAAAAGTAATTAGTAGCCTTACTTTGGGGCATAATGTATCACAGACATTGCGGCGTATGGCATAATGTATCACAGACATTGCGGTGTGTGGCATAATGTATCATGGACATTGCAGTGTGTGGCATAATGTATCACAGACATTGCGGAGTGTGGCATAATGTATCACGGACATTGCAGTGTGTGGCATAATGTATCATGGACATTGCAGTGTGTGGCATAATGTATAACAGGTATTGTGGTGTGTGGCATAATGTGTCACATGCATTTTGGTGTGTGGCATACTGTATCATGGGCATTGCAGTGTGTGGTATAGTGTGTCAGGGGCATTGTGGTGTGTAGCAAAATGCATCACGGGCATTGTGGTGTGTGGCATAATATTTCACATGCATTACTGTGTGTGGCATATTGTGTAATGGGCATTACAGTGTGTGGTATAATGTGTCAGGGGCATTAGGGTGTGTGGTATAATGTGTAATAGGCATTATGGTGTGTGGTATAATGTGTAATGGGCATTGCTGTGTGTGGCATAATATGCAAGGGGCATTACTATAAGGAGGAAAAATTACAAATAATGTAAAAAAAAGATAAAAACATAACCTTAGCAGCGTACCTCAGGTAATGGTGTATAATGCACACCAATTCTCACAAGTGGTTTAGGGTTCTTTTCTGGTGCTTCCCGGAAACAGGAATCCCCCCTCTCAGAGTCCTGGGTAGGAAAAATTAGTGTCCTTCATAGGTTATGTTTTTATCTTTTCCTCAATAAAACTGTATTACACCATCTTTGCCTCTTCTTTTTTCCATTCTAAGATACCTGTTCCCAAAGTGGAACAGAGGGAAGAGAAGTTGTACAGTCGACTGTGTTTGAGGATATAGAATAACTTTTTTGGGCTTGAATTTAAGATTAAGGACATCTACGGACTGTTTGACGACTATCGGACCATTTTTGTAACTATACACTAATTGTGAACTACACTATTATTTCATTGACTTTGGACAATTTACTCCAAAGGAGTTTTGCGCTTTATCTACATTTCGTTTATTTACCTATGCAAAACGGGTATAAGATAGTCTTTTCCTGCAATGACACAACCCTTGCACTGAGGCCACGTGCCTTTGTGATAACGCCACACAATCCTGTTCTGGAGCGTGCACGAAATCTTTAATTTTTAAATGGCAATGGGGGGTGCCGGACACTTTTTTGGCTTAGGGGAGCAAAGTTTCTAGTTATACCAATGGTTGCAGCTGTACATTGGAGTAGATGTCCTGGCTATCACTGTGTTGTACAGGGTGCAGGGACACTGTCCTCCTGTATGCTGTAAAATATAGGGGTGCTGCTGGCCCTGTATGATATAAAAAAGTCAGGGGTGCAGTTGTTAAAAATTAAAAGCACCCTTCCTGTATGCTGTAAAATATTGGGGTGCTGCTGGCCCTGTATGTTGTAAAAATTCAGGGGTGCAGTTGTTAAAAATTATAAGCACACTGCTCCTGTATGCTGTAAAATGTAGGGGTGCTGCTGTTCAAATAACATTACACTGATCCTGTATGTTGTAAAAATTCAGGGATGTAGTTGTTAACAATTGCAAGCACACTGCTCCTGTATGCTGTAAAATATAGGGGTGCTGCTGTTCAAGTAACATTACGCTTGCCCTGTATGCTGTAAAAATTCAGGGGTGCACTTGTTAAAAATTACAAGCACACTGCTCCTGTATGCTGTAAAATATAGGGGTGCTGCTGGCCCTGTATGTTGTAAAAATTCAGGAGTGGAGTTGTTAAAAATTAAATGCACACTGCTCTTGTATGCTGTAAAATATAGGGGTGCTGCTGTTCAAATAACATTACACTGGCCCTGTATGTTGTAAAAATTCAGGGGTGCAGTTGTTAAAAAATTAAAAGCACACTGCTCCTGTATGCTGTAAAATATAGGGGTGCAGCTGGCCCTGTATTTTGTGAAAATTCAGGGGTGCTTTCATTAAAAATTAAAAGCACACTGCTCCTGTATGCTGTAAAATATAGTAGGGGTGTTGTTCAAATAACATTACACTGGCCCTGTATGTTGTAAAAATTCAGAGGTGCAGTTGTTAAAAATTACGAGCATACAGCTCCTGTATGCTGTAAAATATAGGGGTGCTGCTGTTCAAATAACATTACACTTGTCCTGTATGCTGTAAGAATACAGGGATGCTGTGAAAATAAAGCTGCAGTGTTCTGTGTGCTGTAATAATAAAGGGGTGCTGTCCTGTGAAATGGAGAATAATTTGGAGGAAAAAATAGTGGAAGATCAGGAACCACTTCCAGTTTCTAGTACTAGTGCAGAAACTGCTACTGCCACTAGTCATGACATTGACAATGCAATTCCAACAACGTCGTCTGCTAAGGCCGATGCCCAATGTCATAGAGGGCATGTAAAATCCAAGAAGCAAAAATTAATAATCAGAACAAAAAAAAAGTTAATGCCAATATGCCATTCACGACACGGAGTGGCAAAAAAGTCTAAGGCCTTAACCTATGTTCATGACTAGTGGCTCAGCTTCTCATGAGGATGGAAGCCCTCCTCACGCTTGAAAAATTACAAAAATTAAGCTTGTTAAAAGCACAGGAAAAAAATAACTGTGCATTCAGAGATATCACAATCCCCGAGGAGAGTCCAAGTGTGTCCACGGTTGCGATGTCTAGGCCTGACCTTCCCAAGACTGTATGGAAAAAGGGAGGCTCGTACCACCATTTGCACGACCCCTGCAAGTGCTGGGAAGAGCACCGCCAGTCCAGTTGCTGATATTGAGACTGAGGATGTCACTGTAGACATACCCCAGAATGAGGAGGATATAGGTGAAGCTGGCGCTGAGGAAGTTGACGATAAGGATTCTGATGGTGGTGTGGTTTATTTGAATAAGGCACCAGTGGAGACAGTTGTTGTCCATGGGATGAGAAAGCCCATTGTCATGCCTGGGCAAAATACCAAAAAAACACCTCTTCGGTGTGAAATTATTTCTCAACAAATCTGGACAACAGATGTCAAGCCGTGTGTTGCCTTTGTCAATCAGTATTAAGTAGGGGTAAGGACGTTAACCACCTAGGAACATCCTCCCTTATACGTTATCTGCAGAGCAGTCATCAGAAGTCATTTTCAAGTTCAGAAACTTTGGGTAAGAGCGTAAGCAGTCCACTGACACCTAAATCCCTTTTTCCTCTTGTACCCAAGCTCCTGCAAGCACACAGCCAACTCCCTCAACGTCAAAATCCCCCTCAGTCAGGAACGGAAGTAGTCCTGCAGGCCATGTCACTGGCATGACTGATGAGTCCTCTCCTAACCGGGATTTCTCCGGAGGATCCTTGCGTGGTATGCCTACTGCTGCTGCGGCCGCTGCTGTTGTTGCTGCTGGGAGTCGATCGTCATCCCAGAGGGGAAGTTGGAAGACCACTTGTACTATTTAAACTAAGCAATTGACTGTCCAACAGTCCTTTGCAAGGAAGATGAAATATGACAGCAGTCACCTTGTTGCAAAGCAGATTACTGAAACCATAACTTACTATGCTGGTGTTAGACGTGCATCCAGTATCCGCCATTAGTGCAGTGGGATTTAGACAGTTGATGGACGTACGGTGTCCCCAGTACCAAATCCCATCTAGATTCCACTTCACTAGGAAAGCCATTCCCAGACTGCACAGAGACATTAAGAAAAGTGTCCTCAGTGTCCTGAAAAATGCGGTTGTATCAATTGTCCACTTAACCACGGACATGTGGACAAGTGAAGCAGGGCAAACTAAGGACTACATGACTGTGACAGCCCACTGGGTAGATTTATTGCCTCCTGCAGCAACAACAGCAGCGGCACCAGTAGCAGCATCTCACAAACCCCAACTCGTTCCTAGGCAGGCTACGCTATGTATCACCGGTTTCCATAAGAGGCACACCTCTTACGAAAGCTGAGGGACATCATCGCACAATGGCTTACCCCACTTAGACTTTCCTGGGAATTTGTGATATCGGACAAGGCCACCAATATTGTGCATGCATTACATCTGGGCAAATTTCAGCACGTCCCATGTTTGGCACATATAATTAATTTGGTGGTGCAGAATTTTTTGAAAAATGACAGGGGCGTGCAGGAGATGCTGTCAGTGGCCCGAAAAATTGCCGGCCACTTTCTACATTCTGCCACTGCATGACGAAGACTGGAGCACCAGCAAACACTCCTGAACCTGCCCTGCCATCACCTGAAGCAAGAGGTGGTAACGAGGTGGAATTCAACACTCTGTATGCTTCAGAGTATGGAGGAGCGGCAAAAGGCCATTCAAGCCTATACATCCACCTACAATATAGGCACAGGAGGGGGAATCCACCTGACTCAAGCGCAGTGGAGAATGTTTTTCATCTTTGCAAGATTCTCCAACCCTTTGAACTTGCCACATGTGAAGTCAGTTCAGGCACTGCAAGATTGAGTCAGGTCATTCCCCTCATCAGGCTTTTGCAGAAGCAGCTGGAGAAATTGAAGGAGGAGCTAAGATGGAGCGATTCTGCTAAGTATGTGGGACTTGTGGATAGAGCCCTTCGTTCGCTTTGCCAGGATTCAAGGGTGGTCAATCTGTGGAAATCAGAGTGCTACATTTTGGCCACCTTGCTCGATCCTAGGTTTAAAGCCTATGTTGTATCTCTCTTTCCAGCAGACACAAGTTTGCAGAGGTGCAGACCTGCTGGTGAGAAAATTATCAACTCAAGTGGAACGTGACCCATCAACAGCTCTTCATTCATTTTCTCCCCCAACTGAGGCTGCAGGGAAAAGGATAAAATTTCCGAGCCCATCCGCTGGCAGTGATGCAGGGCAGTCAGGAGCAAGTGTTGACATCTGGTCCAGACTAAAGGACCTGCCAACAATTACTGACATGTCTACTGGAGGCAATTTGGAGGCCCTTGCACAAACTCGCTTTATTTTAACTAGGTTACCCCCCCAACCAGTGCAGCCGGTAACATTGTCAGCAATCGGCATAGGAGGTTACTTCCACAAAATGTGGAGAAGATGATGTTCATCAAAATGAATTATACATTCCTCCAGGAAGACCTTTACCAGCAATTGCCTACAGAAAGTACACAGGGACCTGATGGTGGAGTCCAGTGGTGACGAATTAATAGTCTGTGAGAAGGAGGATGTACACAGTGAAAGGGGTGAGGAATCGGAGGATGAGGATGAGGACGACATCTTGCATCTGTAAAGCCAGTTTGTCCAAGGAGAGATTAATTGCTTCTTTTTTTTGTGGGGTACCAAACAAACCAATCATTTCAGCCACAGTCGCGTGGCAGACCCTGTTGCTGAAATGATTGGTTTGTTACAGTGTGCATGTCCTATTTATACAACATAAGGTTGGGTGGGAGGGCCCAAGGACAATTCCATCTTGCACCACTTTTTTGTCTTGCATTATGTGCTCTTTGGTGCCTAGTTTTTAAAACTGCCATCCTGTCTGCTACTGCAGTGCCACTCCTAGATGGGCCAGGTGTTTGTGCCGCCCACTTGTGTCGCTTAGCTTAGTCATCCAGCGACCTCGGTGCAACTCTGTTTGTTCTTTGCATTATGTACTCTTTGGGGCCTAGTTTTTAAAACTGCCATCCTGTCTGCTACTGCAGTGCCACTCCTAGATGGGCCAGGTGTTTGTGCCGCCCACTTGTGTCGCTTAGCTTAGTCATCCAGCAACCTCGGTGCACCTTTTTTTTTTCTTTGCATTATGTGCTCTTTGGGGCCTAGTTTTTAAAGCTGCCATCCTGTCTGCCACTGCAGTGCCACTACTAGATGGGCCAGGTGTTTGTGCCGCCCACTTGTGTCGCTTAGCTTAGTCATCCAGCGACCTCGGTGCAACCTTTTGGCCTAAAAATAATAGTGAGGTGTTCAGAATAGACTGGAAATGAGTGGAAATGAATGTTATTGAGGTTTAATAATACAGTAGGATCAAAATTACCCCCAAATTCTGTGATTTTAGCTGTTTTTATGTTTTGGTTTTTAAAACAAAAAAAAAATCCAGATCCAAAACCAAAACCAGAAAGGGTGGTTTTGGCAAAACCAATCTAGATCCAAAACACGATTGGGGATCCAGATCCAAAACCAAAACACGAAAAGTGCCCGCCGCACATCTCTATTACTGTCATTTACAAAGTAGTCAAATTTTGGTCTCTACACCTTTAGAGTAAGATACTTCCACTTAGGTTTATATAAAAAAGTATTTTAATAGAATATAAGACATAAATTATAGGAGCAAAAGACAGAGGATTTTTTTTTTTTAAATCCGCATACAATGGTTAGTACCACACGCACATCAAGTAAGTGTTATAAAAGCCTATCTGCCCAATGTTAGAATCCAGAGGCATCAAGGTAAAGCAATTCTGACCAATGCATTTAGTCTTGATGAAGTCTACACCTTAGACAAAATGTGTCAGAACCTTGGCCCTGATAAGATGCCTAGTAAGACTTGTACAGTCAGGCTGTGTTCTCATCTGCAATCTTTGCTCCAACTGTTCTGCTTCTCTCCACTCTCTAAACATTGAATCCTTGAAATTGGGCTTAAGTTATGTGCAAAGAAAGTCCGTGGAAGGGATCCCTTTTAGTAGGGATCTGGACTGTTTTTTTGCTATCAATTCTCTAGCTGCTTGCTTCCCATCAGGTGGCACCATTTGATTCTCTCTGCTGGTCAAATTGCACCATCAGGTTTTATTTATCTTAACTACACCTCCAGTAGCATTTTCCAACTCCCTGGGGTTTAGGGAATAACCCTAGTGCTATCAAAACAGGGCTGGTTGTCCTTAGGGGGCTGCAATTTTTTGTGGATCTCACTTCCCTAGAGATTCCAACTGTCATGACTAAGGTTTTTGTGAACCCGGTGCTAGCGAAGTCTGCGCGGGCGACTGGAGGACTACACGAATACCACCACTGACCTGGTTTTGGAAGTGTTGTGGACTCGGGGTCTCTTCCGGTGACTGGGAAGAGGAACCGCGGCAGAGATGGCCGAATCCAAGTTCTCCTCATGCAGGATGAGGTCGGCAGACAGGAAGCACGTGTGGGCGCTGAAGGTCTCCTGAAAGACAGAACTGGAAAGGCGCTGATGAATCAGTGAAGAATAACAGGTACAACTGTGCTAAAGGGCACGGGCTGCTTGGGGACACTGAGGTGCTTGGAGACACTGAGGTGCTTGGAGACACTGAGGTGCTTGGAGACACTGAGGTGCTTGGAGACACTGAGGTGCTTGGAGACACTGAGGTGCTTGGAGACACTGAGGTGTTTGGAGACACTGAGGTACTTGGAGACACTGAGGTACGTAGAGGCACTGAGGTACGTAGAGGCACTGAGGTGCGTAGAGACACTGAGGTGCGTAGAGACACTGAGGTGCGTAGAGACACTGAGGTGCGTAGAGACACTGGGGTGCTGAGGCACGGAGGTGCTGGAAGCACGGAGGTACTGAGGCACGGAGGTGCTGAGGCACGGAGGCACGGAGGTGCTGAGGCACGGAGATGCTGAGTCACGGAGATGCTGGAAGCACGGAGGCACGGAGGTGCTGGAAGCACGGAGGTACTGAGGCACGGAGGTGCTGAGGCACGGAGATGCTGAGTCACGGAGGTGCTGGAAGCACGGATGCACGGAGGTGCTGGAAGCACGGAGGTACTGAGGCACGGAGGTCCTGAGGCACGGAGGTACTGAGGTGCTGAGGCACGGAGATGCTGAGTCACGGAGGTGCTGGAAGCACGGAGGTGTTGGAAGCACGGAGGTACTGAGGCACGGAGGCACGGAGGTCCTGAGGCACGGAGGTACTGAGGTGCTGAGGCACGGAGATGCTGGAAGCACGGAGGCACGGAGGTGCTGGAAGCACGGAGGTACTGAGGCACGGAGGTGCTGAGGCACGGAGATGCTGAGTCACGGAGGTGCTGGAAGCACGGAGGCACGGAGGTGCTGGAAGCACGGAGGTACTGAGGCACGGAGGCACGGAGGTCCTGAGGCACGGAGGTACTGAGGTGCTGAGGCACGGAGATGCTGAGTCACGGAGGTGCTGGAAGCACGGAGGTGCTGGAAGCACGGAGGTGTTGGAAGCACGGAGGTACTGAGCTCTGGAGATCCCAACTACAACAGTAGTAAAACTGAAACACGACAGCTGTGGTTTTCAGTGGAGAACATGGAATTCAGTACTGTGCCTTTAAGACGAAACATTGCAGCTGTGCCTTTACATTGAGACTCAGGGAAATGGTGAAATCAAATGGCAACACACAAGTAACCATACAGGAACAAGGGAACAGAGTTTCCACAGGAACTTAGGTACAATGGTTACCTTAAGGGAGCTCAGCATAAAGACTCTCACAAGGCTGTATGTGACACGAGGAAATGGCCCAGATTCCAACTCAGCCTCCTGATTTATACTTCCTGGTCCTTGATGATTGGTGGGCAGGATTAGGTGATGTCACTGTCATGTGACTACTCTAGCCAAGGCTGTGATGTAGAATGAGGCCTAGCAGGCCAAGAGAACACTGAAGCCTGGACTTCTGCAAAACACAGGATGCTTGCTTTTAGATTACTGAATTCAGCCTCACACAGGAGATCACCACAGGTGGAGCTGATTACCTCTCAGGCAGAGAACTCAGGAAACTCAGTGCTGACAAGCTGTTTAACTCCGTGAGTGAAAAGACACAGGATCCAGGACAGAAAGCAGGGGTAAGTCACCAAATATGAGAATTACAGTCAGGATTGTGACAGTATCCCCCTCTTCGAGGGTGGACTCCGGACACCCATCTAATCTTAGGGGAACTTGAGAAATTCATACAGAAGAATTTAGGACCTTCGTTGATGCCTCTTCTTCTTATGGGAACGTTTGGTTTTGACCAAGGACCGCGGGATCTCCTGTAAAGAAAAACCTTCCTTAGAAAACATGGGGGCTCCCAAGAAAGGAGTAGCATCATGGACTGGATCAAATTCAGAGTCTGAGTCCAAGTCTAATGGAAGATATGAATCTCCCATAGATACACAGTTTGCAGATGAAAATGAGGTGCACTGGAGATTTAAATTCTCTGGGCTAGGAGAGACTCCAACATGAGCAATTTTAATGGTCGGATTCTTACTGAAGGAGATTCTTAGATTATCCCTGGGAGGACAGCACAAACTTCCTTCTGCATTCCCTTTAGAGCCTGATTTCTTTACCGAGTCAGATTCCATAGGTTTAGGACCAAATTCTTTAACCACAGCATTACTAAAATTCTGTAAGTCATGGAACACAGGATCATTACTCTCAAAAAGCATGTTGGCCCACTCCAAAGCTCTTCCTCTGAATGCCAGGAACAGATATCGAGTAACGTTGGAAGGAGTTACTGCACCTGAAGGATCAGACTCCATCCGAGACAGAAATTGTTCAACCAAAGCGGCATATTGCAGTAAATCTCCATCGAAGTAAATAGGTGGTAAACCATCAGACGAAAGCTTAGAGGCTGAAACTGGAGAAATCTTTGACTGGACGAGTAGGACTGGATTGGATCCGGGGATGCTTGAATTGGCTGGAACCAAAGGAGACTGACCAGGCTGGTCCTGGAGTAACACTGGACCGGCTGGAACCGGAACGAACTGACCAGGCGGAGCCTGGAGTATTGCTGGACCGGCTGGAACCGGAACGGACTGGCCAAGCTGGGCCTGGAGTATTGCTGGACCGGCTGGAACCGGGACGGACTGACCAGGCTGGGCCTGGAGTATTGCTGGACCGGCTGGAACCGGGACGGGCTGAGTCCTTTCTTCACGGGGCTGAACCAAGGCAGGAGCCCCCACTTCACGGGGCTGGGCTGAGGCAAGAGCCCCCACTTCAAGGGGCTGGGCTGAGGCAAGAGCCCTCTCTTCACGGGGCTGGTCTGCGCTCTGAAGGCTCTCTGGCTGGGCAGCGCTCTGAAGGCTCTCTGGCTGGGCAGCGCTCTGAAGGCTCTCTGGCTGGGCAGCGCTCTGAAGGCTCTCTGGCTGGGCAGCGCTCTGAAGGCTCTCTGGCTGGGCAGCGCTCTGAAGGCTCTCTGGCTGGGCAGCGCTCTGAAGGCTCTCTGGCTGGGCAGCACTCTGTAGACCCTCTGGCTGGGCAGCACTCTGTAGACCCTCTGGCTGGGCAGCACTCTGTAGACCCTCTGGCTGGGCAGCACTCTGTAGACCCTCTGGCTGGGCAGCACTCTGTAGACCCTCTGGCTGGGCAGCACTCTGTAGACCCTCTGGCTGGGCAGCACTCTGTAGACCCTCTGGCTGGGCAGCACTCTGTAGACCCTCGGATCCCCTTCCTGGGGCTGTACCCTCGGAACCCCCTCCTGGGGCTGGACCCTCTGAAGAACCCCATCTTGGGGCTGGACACTCTGAAGACGCCCCCCCTGGGGCTGAAGACACGGACGCCCCCCCTGGGGCTGGACACCCTGAAGACGCCCCTCCTGGGGCTAGACACTTTGAAGACGCCCCTCCTGGGGCTGGACACTTTGAAGACGCCCCTCCTGGGGCTGGACACTCTGAAGACGCCCCTCCTGGGGCTGGACACTCTGAAGACGCCCCTCCTGGGGCTGGACACTCTGAAGACGCCCCTCCTGGGGCTGGACACTCTGAAGACGCCCCTCCTGGGGCTGGACACTCTGAAGACGCCCCTCCTGGGGCTGGACACTCTGAAGACGCCCCTCCTGGGGCTGGACACTCTGAAGACGCCCCTCCTGGGGCTGGACACTCTGAAGACGCCCCTCCTGGGGCTGGACACTCTGAAGACGCCCCTCCTGGGGCTGGACACTCTGAAGACGCCCCTCCTGGGGCTGGACACTCTGAAGACGCCCCTCCTGGGGCTGGACACTCTGAAGACGCCCCTCCTGGGGCTGGACACTCTGAAGACGCCCCTCCTGGGGCTGGACACTCTGAAGACGCCCCTCCTGGGGCTGAAGACACGGACGCCCCCCCTGGGGCTGGACACTCTGACTCCTCTGTGACTCTAAATGGCTTGAATATTCTTCTCTGGACACCCAACTTGGGATAAGGTCTTTTAATCACCGGACCCCAGTCATAAATTTGAGTCTCTTTCCGAGTAGCCATCTTGATACCCCCGTCAGCAGTAGCAGGATCGGCTACTGTGGATGACTTGTAGACATGAGCACTGTGATACTGCGATTTGTCACCATTCCCTGGCTTGCGAAGAATGCAGTCTTTAATAAAATGACCAGAATTTCCACAGTAAAGACAGAGATGTAGCTCCTTACGCCGCTGACGTTCAGCTTCAGAGAGCTTGGGCCGTGGATAGCTCTGATGAAAAACTTTCCCTTGCGCAGAGGAAGAGACTCTATTAACTGGATGGGACAAAACAGGATCAACAACGTTGGTAGTATTCCTGAGGAGATCAGGCATCACAGAGAGAATACTAGGCAAAAGTTCTTGTAACTGTAGTAACATCTGGTAGAAAATCTGCAGTTGGTCAGGAGTCTTAGAGCAGAAGGTCATAGAATCTCTGGAGGACGAATTCCGCTGCAGACACTGTGCCAATCGATGCTGAGTCGACTCCAGACCTTCCAAGCGTCCTGCAATATTGCTTAGGAGGTCATGCGTCAGACTAACACTTTCGGCCGGGTCCATGTGGCCATTTCCTACTGTCATGACTAAGGTTTTTGTGAACCCGGTGCTAGCGAAGTCTGCGCGGGCGACTGGAGGACTACACGAATACCACCACTGACCTGGTTTTGGAAGTGTTGTGGACTCGGGGTCTCTTCCGGTGACTGGGAAGAGGAACCGCGGCAGAGATGGCCGAATCCAAGTTCTCCTCATGCAGGATGAGGTCGGCAGACAGGAAGCACGTGTGGGCGCTGAAGGTCTCCTGAAAGACAGAACTGGAAAGGCGCTGATGAATCAGTGAAGAATAACAGGTACAACTGTGCTAAAGGGCACGGGCTGCTTGGGGACACTGAGGTGCTTGGAGACACTGAGGTGCTTGGAGACACTGAGGTGCTTGGAGACACTGAGGTGCTTGGAGACACTGAGGTGCTTGGAGACACTGAGGTGCTTGGAGACACTGAGGTACTTGGAGACACTGAGGTACGTAGAGGCACTGAGGTGCGTAGAGGCACTGAGGTGCGTAGAGGCACTGAGGTGCGTAGAGACACTGAGGTGCGTAGAGACACTGGGGTGCTGAGGCACGGAGGTGCTGGAAGCACGGAGGTACTGAGGCACGGAGGTGCTGAGGCACGGAGGCACGGAGGTGCTGAGGCACGGAGATGCTGAGTCACGGAGATGCTGGAAGCACGGAGGCACGGAGGTGCTGGAAGCACGGAGGTACTGAGGCACGGAGGTGCTGAGGCACGGAGATGCTGAGTCACGGAGGTGCTGGAAGCACGGATGCACGGAGGTGCTGGAAGCACGGAGGTACTGAGGCACGGAGGTCCTGAGGCACGGAGGTACTGAGGTGCTGAGGCACGGAGATGCTGAGTCACGGAGGTGCTGGAAGCACGGAGGTGTTGGAAGCACGGAGGTACTGAGGCACGGAGGCACGGAGGTCCTGAGGCACGGAGGTACTGAGGTGCTGAGGCACGGAGATGCTGAGTCACGGAGATGCTGGAAGCACGGAGGTGCTGGAAGCACGGAGGTACTGAGGCACGGAGGTGCTGAGGCACGGAGATGCTGAGTCACGGAGGTGCTGGAAGCACGGAGGCACGGAGGTGCTGGAAGCACGGAGGTACTGAGGCACGGAGGCACGGAGGTCCTGAGGCACGGAGGTACTGAGGTGCTGAGGCACGGAGATGCTGAGTCACGGAGGTGCTGGAAGCACGGAGGTGCTGGAAGCACGGAGGTGTTGGAAGCACGGAGGTACTGAGCTCTGGAGATCCCAACTACAACAGTAGTAAAACTGAAACACGACAGCTGTGGTTTTCAGTGGAGAACATGGAATTCAGTACTGTGCCTTTAAGACGAAACATTGCAGCTGTGCCTTTACATTGAGACTCAGGGAAATGGTGAAATCAAATGGCAACACACAAGTAACCATACAGGAACAAGGGAACAGAGTTTCCACAGGAACTTAGGTACAATGGTTACCTTAAGGGAGCTCAGCATAAAGACTCTCACAAGGCTGTATGTGACACGAGGAAATGGCCCAGATTCCAACTCAGCCTCCTGATTTATACTTCCTGGTCCTTGATGATTGGTGGGCAGGATTAGGTGATGTCACTGTCATGTGACTACTCTAGCCAAGGCTGTGATGTAGAATGAGGCCTAGCAGGCCAAGAGAACACTGAAGCCTGGACTTCTGCAAAACACAGGATGCTTGCTTTTAGATTACTGAATTCAGCCTCACACAGGAGATCACCACAGGTGGAGCTGATTACCTCTCAGGCAGAGAACTCAGGAAACTCAGTGCTGACAAGCTGTTTAACTCCGTGAGTGAAAAGACACAGGATCCAGGACAGAAAGCAGGGGTAAGTCACCAAATATGAGAATTACAGTCAGGATTGTGACACCAACCCTAGGACTGATTAATGCTATGCTGATAAAGCCTAGTGCTGGCCATGGCCACTATTATTTTTCTAGTACCATCCAAGGCTTGAGTGCTGGTTTTTATTCTGTGGGGGGACCACATGCTATTTTTAAAAATGTTGCATATTTTTGCAAATTACTATTTTTCTACAAAGCAAGCATATATCCCAGGGATCTGTGCCACACTTGTAAACTACAGTGGGATTGCAGTGAAATATTGTTTTTGTGAAAATAACCATTTGTAAATGCTGTATATTAAGATTCAACCCTGCTATCAATCCACAGTGGGTCCCATTGATTGTCCCATTGATTTGCAGAGCCCTGCATAACCAACACTTTACTAAATGACCCCTTCTGCCTTGATTTGATGGGTGTAGTATAGAAGAGCTACAGTAATTAGATAGGTAGTCATTAGGACGACCACATATAGTCCACATATTTTAGTTTAACAGGGTCAAATGGTCGACATGAAAATGGTCAACACAAAAAGAGTCGACATGTTTTTTTTGGGTGTCATTTTCTATGCTTCATCATATGTGACCACAATCATTGCAAACGAGTACCCTCGTGGGCTCTCTTCATTCGCCACGCTCTCGGTAAGGTGCCTCTGTCCACTACCACTGCACTCGGCACTGGTTACTATTCCCAATTGTAGTCCACGTGGATGGTAAATAAAGCAAAAGTTGAAAATTAAGTGAAAACCACCCAAAAAGTGTGTTGACTATATGTGTGTCAACCATTGTCATGTTGACCTTTTGAACCATTCAACCTGTTATACCTGTCGACCGTAAGCACTGTCTACCTTTTACCTGTTGACCGTTTGATTATGTTGACCTAATGAATGCCGACCATATGAGGTCGGCCTATTGACTGTTTATCTAGACACTGTGTATCCATACACTAGAACCCGATTTGACTCCTATTGATCTAGTAATAGTGATTGCAACTAGTAGCCAGCAGATTATTAGTCATCATTTACGCGGCTTGGCAGCTGCTACAGGAACCATCTAATATTTGACTTGTTAACTCTTGTTAATTCCTCTTTAATTTCACTTTGAAGACTGTGTATTGTTATTGCAAACCCAGGAATTACAGCAAATGCATTGAGCCTCTCTTAACAAAGGGGTGGTTGTTCAGGCCACTATTCACCCAAGGTATGCAGCCAGGGTTACCACTACAAAAATTATGTCAGCACCTACATCACTAAGGTTTCAGAGCTTTAGGTTTTAGAGGTGACCTGAGGGATCGCTGCCTTCTTGTCTGCCAATAGGGAAGGAGGAGGGGAGAATTAAATGCATTCACATTGCCATTTATTAACTTGCAGAGCAGATGGACAGAGCAATGGTAGTGATAGGCTGGGAGCATGGCACTGCTTGGCACATCATGGCACAGCTACACCATGATCCCAGTTACTACGAGAGGCAAAGTTGGATTATAATATACATGAAATTCAGGGTACATGGGTTGCTGGAAGAGGAAATAAAGTACAGGGGATCAAGACTGTGAGAAAAAATCTCTAGAAGAAAGAAGGTAGGCTGAATTATAGGGGAGATACAGTAAAGTCATAGAATAAACTACTGGTGTTGTTAGGAAAAGGGAACAAGAATTACAGAGGAGGGCAAGGGAGATGCAATTAGAGGGGAAGGTAAGGGAGTCAGGGATTAAATTACTGGGAGTCTGAATTCTAAAGGTGTGAAACTGAAATGAACTAGTCAGCATGAATGGAGATCCATGCATCCCAGTATTAATACATTTCTGGACTGAATTAATGAGGAGGACGTTGGACATGAACCACACTCCCATGCAAGCCTCAGGGTCATGGACATTGCCATCCCATGTTATAGCTAAGCCCTTTGTGTCTAGTGCTGTTTACAGAGAGGACACACAATAGTTAAAAACAAATGGAATAGAATAAAGAGAGTTGTGACATGAAGATACTGTAGCCAGAAATTGTAATGTCTAGTTCAGATATAGGCAATATAATGTGAGCTCTGAAAATATAATGTGAATATGAAACCGCTGTTCTGGGATGTAGACTGTGTCAGATACCCATTATTGGCTTCACATTATAGGAAGAAAGGCGTAATTTGGCTGATTAAGCATTCCGTCCAGTTGTGTCCTTTGGATGACATGCACAGAAGGTGTAAGGTCAGAAGGATGTACTAATCATCATTGCCTTTCAGCATGAGATGTGACACTATGCAAATGTTTGTGCTTGGGATAGTTTGTGGAAGACCTGTGAGAGGACACACAGTAACTTCTCCTTTACCTTACCAGATGATCACTCTTTCATGATACAGTATGTTCAGTTTTCATAGTAGCAAGCCATCCTCAGCGTCATTACATTGGCTTGTGCACTGAATTTTAATAGTATAGATGCCACATATTAAAAATGAGTACATAGAAAAGCAAACATATCTTTATCTGCTGGATAGCAACCGCTGTGTAATGAAAACAGGACAATATTCTATTATCTCAGAGGTTATGGATGAACTAGTGGACTTGAAAACGTGCCCTTTCTTGTCTGGTTGTTATGGACATATTATAAATATTAAGTCAGATGATGTTTTGTAGCTTTATCTGAATTACACACACATTCTGGATGTGTTCCTGGAGCATGACAGTGTATATTACCGGGGCTTTCCTGGCCTCCAGGAATATTTTTTTAATTCTGTCTTTGTTACTTTATACTAAAATGCCTCAGGCATTTGTAACAATTATAAATTTTGTATAATATAGAGGATTAATTCTACTAGGGTTAGTGCTATCATTTTCTTTCAAGAATATTCTTTCACCTTGACGCAGCTAAACATAAGGTACACACACACTTGCAGAGAAAATGAGCGACTCCGGTCATTTTCACCCTTCCTGAGCGACGTTGCACACTTTCTCGGCAAGTGTGTATGTCGCCGCCAACCAGCGATGCGTGGCCCAGTGGATCGATAACGCCCCTCGCTGTCAGCCATGCAGGCAGCTCAATTTGGACAGTCGTCCAAGAGCTGCCTGCACATCCCAGCCGCTGCGTGACGTCACTGAGCGATATGGTCATCATATCACTCAGTGTGTACGCCCTACCGTTGACCGCCCTGGCCCGGGAGGGGAAACACTGTGCGATGTCGCTCATAGAGCACTTCGCCTAGTGTGTACCCACCTTTACACTGTACAATAACACCACTTCTCTCCGAGATGCAGCTTTGGCTACTTACTGCTGCTGGTGGTATTAAGCTCTATTGCTGCTTGGTCAGAACTTGGAATGTTGGAACAATGGGGGTCATTCCGAGTTGATCGCTCGCTAGCTATTTTTTGCAGCGCTGCGATCAGGTCAAAACTCTGCAAAACTGCGCATGCGTATGCACCGCAATGCATAGGCACATCATACGGGTACAAAGAGGATTGGTGATGAGCAGTGGATTTAACAAAGAATCCATTCGCAGCAGCCGATCGCAAGGTGATTGACAGGAAGAGGGCATTTATGGGTGGCAACTGACCATTTCCTGGGAGTGTTTGGAAAAACACAGGCGTGTCCAAGCGTTTGGAGGGCGGGTGTCTGATGTCAGTTCCAGGACCAAAAAGACTGAAGTGATCGCAGCGGCTGAGTAAGTCCAGAGCTACTCAGAAACTGCAAAAAACGTTTTTGTACCGCTCGGCTGCAAAAGTGTTCACACACTTGCAAAGCAAAAATACACTCCCCCATAGGCGGCGACTATCTGATCACTGCGCTGGAAAAAATAGCTAGCGAGCAATCAACTCGGAATGACCCCCAATGTCTGGAAAAGATAAAGGTAGGATTATCCTTCTACAAATGATTTCATATACCAACCATGATTAATAAATAGGCTTCAATTTCCCCAAGATGACTATCATTAAATTATTTGTCCTCACATTTAATAGAGATTCCAGATTGTATTACTAGCCCCTAAAATATGAAATGGTCTCTCAACCCCAAATTACATTCTATAAAAAAGCAGAAAATGTAAGCTTCATTTATTACAATATATGTAAAGCCGACCAACTGCATTACAGTCTTCCCCATCTGTTCAGTCCTACGCTGACACCCAGAAGTATAAACAGGACAATTACTGTGCACATCTGCACACATGCTTTTACAAATAAGGGGGTGGATTCTCAGTTGGGAGCAAGGGAATAAAGAAAGTAACTTTGCAACTTGGCAAAACCATGCTGCACTGTCCATACTCAAATCTAGATTACAGTGTAAAACTGAAAGCTGCCCAGCATTTGTGGGCTACATGCAAAAACAGCCAGTATTTACTCTATAAGGAAAAAAAATGATGTGTGCCCCTGAAATTACAACATGGGCGGGATGTAATGCCACCCCGTGTTCAGTGACTGTGCGGGATGTCGGCCAAACTCTGACTTCACTTACAAGGCAAAACCATCCATTGTAAGTGATTGCACCTTTAAAAAATGTCAGAGTTTGTCCGGCATCATGCACAGTCACTGAACACGGGCGGCATTACATCCCGCCCATGGTTTGTTCCATATTCAAAGGGGTTCTTTTTTGCTTTGCTCCCAACTCAGAATCAGCTAAAAGACCACTACCATGCATAGCAGCTATTAGAAACTTATGGAATTGCCTGACACAGATTGGTTTAAGGGACATATTTTTTAAAGCGACAGGACCGTGTTTTATCCCTGTGTTGCTGTGTTGTGTCATTGTGATTGCTATTTTCGTGCAGGGTAAATGTGTTAGAACTATTTGTATGTTAAAGGTTGCCGCCATAACTACTAAATATTTTGCTGCACTGTGCCAGAAAGCGAATCAGTGCCCCCTGTCACTCCCCACCCCCACCCTTAAAACAGGGACTTAGTGATCCTAAGGCACACATCAAAAATATAGGGGCGTGGCTTCTTAGGATAGGGGGTGGTGACAGAATAGTACCAATTCACATTACACCGCACATTAGTGTCCTTTATTCACACTGCACCACAAAGTCATGTCTGTTATTCATATTACACCACACAGTAGTACCCCTTATACACATTACACCGGAGAAGAACCCCTTATACACGTTATGCCACAGTAGTGCCACTGACAAAGATTATGCCACTTTAGAACCCTTTACAAACATTAGACCACTGTAGAGCATCTTATGCACATTATGCCATTGCGTAACTTCATCCCAGTTCCCTGTAGGCAAGATAAAATGCTGTGTCCCATCACAAAAATATAATTAATATTTGAACTGACTCCTTTATACCCACCACAATACTGACCCCTCTATACCCTACATTAAATCACTGATACCTTTATAACCTACACTAAATCACTGACCTCATTGTACCCTACACTACATTACTGACCCCACTGTAGTTAAAAACACACAAACACACATTGGCACAAATAGGAAAAAAAACACACACATTGGCACTGATAGAAAATAAAGCACATCGGTCACCACATAAAGCACATAAGCCCCTGCAGGGAAAAATAACACACATTGGCACTGATAGAAAAATAATACAGCATATAGGTCACCTCAGGAAAATAGTAAAGCACATAGGACACCACAGTTAAAATAATAAAGTAAATCAGCCACCACAGTGAAAAATAATAAAACAAATTGGCTTCACATGAAAAATAACAAACACAATGACGCCAATAGGAAAAATAACACAGACATCGGCACAGATAGGAAAATTAAAACTTACACACTCAATGATCACACTGTGTCAAAGTCTCAGGCATGGCATCCCTTAGGTGGCTGCTTGGCAGGTCTTTCCCTTTTATTATAACTAGGGGCATCTGTGTTATCCTCCCTCCCTTAGCTCCTGTGTGAGCCATGTCCCATTCCTCCCCCTGTGAGAGCCATGTAACCCCTTCCCCTGGTCCTTGTGTTTCCCTTCCCCCTGTGTGAGCCATGTTTCCATTCCCCCTGTGTCAGTCATGTCCTCCTTCCCCCGGTGTGAGCCATGTCCCCTTTCCCCCAGTGTGAGCCATGTCCCCCTTCCCCCAGTGTGAGCCATGTCCCCCTTCCCCCTGTGTGAGCCATGTTCCCCCTCCCCCTGAGTGAGCCATGTCCCCCCTTGCCCTGTGTGAGTGATATCACTCCTTCCCCCTTTTGTGAGCCATATCCTCCTTCCTGTGTGTGAGAAATGCCCCCTTTCCCTGTGTGAGCCATGTCCCCCTTCCCACGTGTGAGCCATGCCACCCATTCCCCTGTGTGAGCCATGTCCTCCTCTCACAGTATGTGTGAGCTATGTCCACCCTTTCCTCTGTGTGAGCCATGTCCTCCTTCCCCCAGTGTGAGCCATGTCCCCCTTCCTAGAGTGTGTGTGAGCCATGTCTAGCTCCCCCATGTGTGTGATACAAGGGAAAAATGGACAGGGAATGCAGTGGATAACACCAAGGGGAGGCAGTGGATGATGAAGAGGATGATGGGGAGAGGCATTTCATGAAGAGGCTGACAAGCGAGAGAGAGGTGACACGGAGAGATAGTAAGAGACAGGGTGGTCATTGGGTGACAGGGAGTGGGTGACTGGGAGAGGCAGTGGGTGATGCCACAGAGAAGAAGACAGGCAGTGAGGGTGAGGCTATCAGGCAGTTGTACTGCTAGGTCTGAGGTGCAGGAAGAAGGTGGCATTAAGTGCAGCCAGAGGCCAGTGTCTCAGGGACATAAGGAGCAGATTGTTGTGAGTATAATTTTATTTACAGGTACCCCGTGGATTCTACGTGGAGAAGGGGACTGACTCTTCGTGTCAACATAGGTAAGTATGTGTGTATGTAGGTGTACATGTATGTAATAAAGTTGTACTGTCACGGTGTCTGTGTTCTGTTTTTATTTGGGTATTTTTTTTGTAGTAGAACTGCAGGTACCAGAGGGCCTGTTTCCCCCCCACATGCTGGTACTTGTGGTTCTCCAGGCACCAGCTTGCGGGGGAGGCTTGCTGGGACTTGTAGTACTGCTACAAAAAAACAATATTCTTTTTTTTTTACACTATGGCTATCAGCCCCCCATCCGCCGCCCTTGGATGGGGGGGACAGCCTCGGGCTTCACCCCTGGTCCTTGGGTGGCTGGAGGGGGGACCCCTTGATTTAAGGGGCCCCCACTCCTCCAGGGTACCCCGGCCAGGGGTGACTAGTTGGTGATTTAATGCCAGGGCCGTAGGGACCAATATAAAAGTGTCCCCCGGCTTTGGCATTATCTCTCTAACTAGTGAAGCCCGGTGCTGGTGTGAAAAATACGGGGGACCCCTACAACTTTTGTCCCCCATATTTTTTACACCAGGACCAGGCGCAGAGCCCGGTGCTGGTTGTTAAAATATGGGGGATCCCCTGTCAATTTTTCCCCTGTATTTTTACAACCAGGACCGGCTCAAAGAGCTCGAGGCTGGTTATGCTTAGGAGGGGGGACCCCACGCAATTTTTTTTTCCAGTTTTTACACTAAACAGACCCTTTCCCATAGATAACCATGCACAGATCTCACTGATCCGTGCATGATTATTCAAACTCGCCTGGAAAAAGCAGGTCTATTTTTTTGCTGCTTTTTTTAACGAATCGCAAAAAAATACACCCGCACTTGAGCATTCAGAGACTAACACCCAAATACGAATTAATAGTAAATTCCCGTGTTGTATGAACAAACAGCCGCATTTGACCGATGGTCTATTCATTCGTATTTCTGAACTTTGCCGTCAAAACCATTATGAATAGCCCAAACACTGCCGAGATTTGTGCTTAGTAAATTCCCGTGTTGAGACTTAGAAAAAAAAAACACAAATCGGACAAACTCGGATTATTAGTAAATATACCCCCTAGTGGCGGACGGGCAGGTGCTCCACCTCTGCTCAGTGGGTGGCTCTTATTGAAGTACTGGCAGGAAGGGCATGGTCAGGAGACAATGTTGGAGCCAGGTGCCCCCTTCAGGGCTGGAGCCCGGTGGCAATAGACTCCATTGCCTCAAGGAGTTCCACCCTTGAGTTACGCCACAGTGGTGCCCCTTATGCCCATTATGCCATCGTAGAGCCCCTTCCACACATTGCACCATGGTAGAGCCCCTTTTACACATTATACCACTATAGTGCCCCTTACACACATTATGCCACTGTAGAGCTCCTTATTCACGTTATGCACCAGTAGTGCTCCTTACACACAATATGCCATGGTAGAGCCCCTTACACGCATTATGTGACAGAAGAGCCCCTTATACATGTTTCACCACAGTGGTGATCATTACACACATTACGTCACGGTAGAGCCCCTTGCACACATTGTAGAACAGTAGAGCCCCTTACACACATTATGCCAAGTAGAGCCCCTCATATAAATTAAGCAGGTTGAGGCCCTGACACACATTATGCCAGGTTGAGCCCCTTATACTAATTACGCCAGGTAGAACCCCTTACACTCATTATGCTAGGTAGAGCCCCTTATTATACAGTACACATTGAACACCTTATACACATTACGCCAGGTAGAGCCCCTTCCCCAATCTCTGTGAGACTGTGGCTAAGTGCACTGGCATGGCCAGGGTGGGGGTACAGTCACTGTCACGTGCACATGCGCTATACTGCAGTGCTGCACCTACTACTGTGGGGGCTGGTTCAGTTCTCTGCTCTCCATCCCCCCCAAATGCTGCAGCTCATCATGGTACAATACACTGTGGGTGTGTCCTGGGTGCAGGCTTTTCTTTCCCAAGTCCCAGGAGACACTGCAGACAGAAGAGAAGCTGGGAAGAGGTGGAGCATGTGGGAAAGCAGCTGCAGCACTGCCCATCAGCATGTTTTAGCAGTGAAAGTAACTGGGTGCTCCCTACCATGGATAGCACTGCAGCTAGCTAGCGGTGATAGGGCGCAAGCATGTGGACAATAGTGCAGTGCGGCACTGTGGGTGCTGCTGGAGGTTCTCTGCCCACAGAGCATATGCGCTGTGGCAAAGAACATCCAGCACTACCCTAGATACGGACCTGAAAGGTTGTGCTGCACTACACACACAGTTGTAGGGTGAGAGCGATGTTGTTGTAGTAAGTGTAATGGTGTGACACACTAAGTTAGGTTTAGGTCCTCCACAGCTGTGATGTTTGTTGTCTCCTTATAGGGATCTGTAGGCGAGTGAGCGGACAAAGAACAAGAGCAGTCATGGTGAAAACAATCTGGTCTGTCTCTACCTGTCTTTATTTCTTCCTGGGTGGACAGTGAGTACTTATAGATGAAATTCGTGTTCTGAGGGTTAGAGTGCCGAGGATGACCTTCACTTAAGCCTGTAAGGCCTATTTCTGAAAGGTCTTGGATCAGTATGGCATGTCAATTTCATTTGAGGAAGGACCACTCTGACATCATCTTCTTCCTTCTAGATCTTCGTGTCCTTGTACAGTTTGTATACCAGGAACATCTGTTACCCATAGAGCCTGAAGGTAAGAGGGTGCAATGAAAGGTAGGCTACAATACTACACCTGCACGGTAGCTGGCACCACACCCCTCCTACACCTGCACTACCTCCTTATTGTGCAAATATGCTGGTCACTAGGACCCAGAGAGGACTGTTCTCCAATCTGATATACTGCTGCACCATGTGACTCCAGCTTTCTTGTATATTCTTCTGTAGTACAGTGATGTACTATGTAAGTCTGTGTGAGTAGTGACATAACAGGATACAGAACTCTCCTACTTAGCTCCAATGAGACCAGAGATTACCTGCTAATATAAAGCTGTTCCAGCAGCCATGCACCACTACCTAGAGGCACTCACTGCCTGGTAAGATGTATAGAACTCCACTATTCTGAAGCTTCCATCCATGAGTTTTTATACTGTACAACAGTGAGTTTGGGTGTATCTGTTATACTTCATTCAGCTGCGTTTCTAGAGAGGAGGGGACCCATGTGCAGACTCTGTGTGTGGGCCCCCTCCTCTCCTGTAGCCGTCACCGCCGCTGTCAGTGCAGAGATTCTGGCACAGTGCCAGAGTCTACAGCGCATGCGCAGGACTCCGAATAATGGCTGCTGCGCCGTTTTTCCAGAGTCCTGCGCATGCGCTGTAGACACTGGCACTGTGCAGCGGTGATGGCTACATGAGAGGAGGGGGCCCACACATAGTCACCGATGGACGCCGGAAAGGTAAGTATAGAAGAAATGGGTGCAGTGTGTGCGGTGTGTGGGCCCAGGGCCGGCGCTACCACTAGGCAGCTTTAGGCAGCTGCCTATGAGCGCCGGCCACTGGAGGGCGGTACCGCACGCTGCCGATGAGTGCTCCTTTATTACTCTCTTAGCTCAGCTCCTCCTCTTCCTTAAGAGATGAGGAGCGGAGCAGGGATGCCATAGCCGAGCCGCCCCCCTGTTATCAGCCGGCACACACAGCAGCACTGACAATGTAAGTGTATATTACCTGACAGCCGCCTCTTCTTATGTACACTGTCTGCTCCTATCTGCAGTCCTCGCCCCCCTCCCGAACATGAATGGTAAATAAAGCAGTAACTGATGAGGTGGGGGGCGGCCGCAGGCAGGGTCGATCGGAGCGTCCAGCACTAAGCAGCATGTGAGGATGCCACTGTACACTAGAGATGAGCGGGTTCGGTTCCTCGGAATCCGAACACGCCCGAACTTCAGGTTTTTTTACACGGGTCCGAGCGACTCGGATCTTCCCGCCTTGCTCGGTTAACCCGAGCGCGCCCGAACGTCATCATCCCGCTGTCGGATTCTCGCGAGGCTCGGATTCTATCGCGAGACTCGGATTCTATATAAGGAGCCGCGCGTCGCCGCCATTTTCACACGTGCATTGAGATTCATAGGGAGAGGACGTGGCTGGCGTCCTCTCCGTTTATAGAGAAGAGAGTGAGACTAGAGTAGAGAGAGACAAAGTAGTAATTTTGGGGAGCATTAGGAGGAGTACTACTACTTACTGAAGTGATAGATAGATAGATAGATAGATAGATAGATAGATAGATAGATAGATAGTGTGACTGTATAATATATATCTGACTTGTGGGGGAGACACTGACAGTGGGGAGCAGTTAGAGTCTGAGAGCAGGACTCAGGAGTACATATAACGTACAGTGCACACTTTTGCTGCCAGAGTGCCACACTGCCATTGTGACCACACTGACCACCAGTATAATATATATTGTGATTGTCTGCTTAGGAGTACTACTTGCAAGTTGCTGATAGTGTGACCAGTGACCTGACCACCAGTTTAATAATCACCACCAGTTTAATATATATATATATATATAATTGTATATAATATATATATAATATTGTATACCACCTACCCGTTTTTTTTTTTTTTTTTCTTTCTTCTTTATACATACTACTATAGTAGCTTACTGTAGCAGTCTGCGGTGCTGCTGAGCTGACAGTGTCCAGCAGGTCCGTCATCAGTCATTACATAATAAATATATATACCTGTCCGGCTGCAGTACTAGTGATATTATATATATATATATATATATATATATTGATTTCATCTCATTATCATCCAGTCTATATTAGCAGCAGACACAGTACGGTAGTCCACGGCTGTAGCTACCTCTGTGTCGGCAGTCGCTCGTCCATCCATAATTGTATACCACCTACCCGTGTTTTTTTTTTTTTCTTTCTTCTTTATACATACTACTATAGTAGCTTACTGTAGCAGTCTGCGGTGCTGCTGAGCTGACAGTGTCCAGCAGGTCCGTCATCAGTCATTACATAATAAATATATCTACCTGTCCGGCTGCAGTACTAGTGTGATATTATATATATATATATATTGATTTCATCTCATTATCATCCAGTCTATATTAGCAGCAGACACAGTACGGTAGTCCACGGCTGTAGCTACCTCTGTGTCGGCAGTCGCTCGTCCATCCATAATTGTATACAACCTACCCGTGGTTTTTTTCTTTTTTTCTTCTTTATACATACTACTATAGTAGCTTACTGTAGCAGTCTGCGGTGCTGCTGAGCTGACAGTGTCCAGCAGGTCCGTCATCAGTCATTACATAATAAATATATCTACCTGTCCGGCTGCAGTACTAGTGTGATATTATATATATATATATTGATTTCATCTCATTATCATCCAGTCTATATTAGCAGCAGACACAGTACAGTAGTCCACGGCTGTAGCTACCTCTGTGTCGGCAGTCGCTCGTCCATCCATAATTGTATACCACCTACCCGTGTTTTTTTCTTTTCTTTCTTCTTTATACATACTACTATAGTAGCTTACTGTAGCAGTCTGCGGTGCTGCTGAGCTGACAGTGTCCAGCAGGTCCGTCATCAGTCATTACATAATAAATATATCTACCTGTCCGGCTGCAGTACTAGTGTGATATTATATATATATATTGATTTCATCTCATTATCATCCAGTCTATATTAGCAGCAGACACAGTACGGTAGTCAACGGCTGTAGCTACCTCTGTGTCGGCAGTCGCTCGTCCATCCATAATTGTATACCACCTACCCGTGGTTTTTTTTTTTTCTTTCTTCTTTATACATACTACTATAGTAGCTTACTGTAGCAGTCTGCGGTGCTGCTGAGCTGACAGTGTCCAGCAGGTCCGTCATCAGTCATTACATAATAAATATATCTACCTGTCCGGCTGCAGTACTAGTGTGATATTATATATATATATTGATTTCATCTCATTATCATCCAGTCTATATTAGCAGCAGACACAGTACGGTAGTCAACGGCTGTAGCTACCTCTGTGTCGGCAGTCGCTCGTCCATCCATAATTGTATACAACCTACCCGTGGTTTTTTTTTTTCTTTCTTCTTTATACATACTACTATAGTAGCTTACTGTAGCAGTCTGCGGTGCTGCTGAGCTGACAGTGTCCAGCAGGTCCGTCATCAGTCATTACATAATAAATATATATACCTGTCCGGCTGCAGTACTAGTGTGATATTATATATATATATATATTGATTTCATCTCATTATCATCCAGTCTATATTAGCAGCAGACACAGTACGGTAGTCCACGGCTGTAGCTACCTCTGTGTCGGCAGTCGCTCGTCCATCCATAAGTATACTAGTATCCATCCATCTCCATTGTTTACCTGAGGTGCCTTTTAGTTGTGCCTATTAAAATATGGAGAACAAAAATGTTGAGGTTCCAAAATTAGGGAAAGATCAAGATCCACTTCCACCCCGTGCTGAAGCTGCTGCCACTAGTCATGGCCGAGACGATGAAATGCCAGCAACGTCATCTGCCAAGGCCGATGCCCAATGTCATAGTACAGAGCATGTAAAATCCAAAACACCAAATATCAGTAAAAAAAGGACTCCAAAATCTAAAATAAAATTGTCGGAAGAGAAGCGTAAACTTGCCAATATGCCATTTACCACACGGAGTGGCAAGGAACGGCTGAGGCCCTGGCCTATGTTCATGGCTAGTGGTTCAGCTTCACATGAGGATGGAAGCACTCAGCCTCTCGCTAGAAAAATGAAAAGACTCAAGCTGGCAAAAGCACCGCAAAGAACTGTGCGTTCTTCGAAATCACAAATCCACAAGGAGAGTCCAATTGTGTCGGTTGCGATGCCTGACCTTCCCAACACTGGACGTGAAGAGCATGCGCCTTCCACCATTTGCACGCCCCCTGCAAGTGCTGGAAGGAGCACCCGCAGTCCAGTTCCTGATAGTCAGATTGAAGATGTCAGTGTTGAAGTACACCAGGATGAGGAGGATATGGGTGTTGCTGGCACTGGGGAGGAAATTGACAAGGAGGATTCTGATGGTGAGGTGGTTTGTTTAAGTCAGGCACCCGGGGAGACACCTGTTGTCCGTGGGAGGAATATGGCCGTTGACATGCCTGGTGAAAATACCAAAAAAATCAGCTCTTCGGTGTGGAAGTATTTCAACAGAAATGCGGACAACATTTGTCAAGCCGTGTGTTGCCTTTGTCAAGCTGTAATAAGTAGGGGTAAGGACGTTAACCACCTCGGAACATCCTCCCTTATACGTCACCTGCAGCGCATTCATAATAAGTCAGTGACAAGTTCAAAAACTTTGGGCGACAGCGGAAGCAGTCCACTGACCAGTAAATCCCTTCCTCTTGTAACCAAGCTCACGCAAACCACCCCACCAACTCCCTCAGTGTCAATTTCCTCCTTCCCCAGGAATGCCAATAGTCCTGCAGGCCATGTCACTGGCAATTCTGACGAGTCCTCTCCTGCCTGGGATTCCTCCGATGCATCCTTGCGTGTAACGCCTACTGCTGCTGGCGCTGCTGTTGTTGCTGCTGGGAGTCGATGGTCATCCCAGAGGGGAAGTCGTACTCGTAAGCCCACTTTTACTACTTCCACCAAGCAATTGACTGTCCAACAGTCCTTTGCGAGGAAGATGAAATATCACAGCAGTCATCCTGCTGCAAAGCGGATAACTGAGGCCTTGGCATCCTGGGTGGTGAGAAACGTGGTTCCGGTATCCATCATTACTGCAGAGCCAACTAGAGACTTGTTGGAGGTACTGTGTCCCCGGTACCAAATACCATCTAGGTTCCATTTCTCTAGGCAGGCGATACCGAAAATGTACACAGACCTCAGAAAAAGAGTCACCAGTGTCCTAAAAAATGCAGCTGTACCCAATGTCCACTTAACCACGGACATGTGGACAAGTGGAGCAGGGCAGGGTCAGGACTATATGACTGTGACAGCCCACTGGGTAGATGTATGGACTCCCGCCGCAAGAACAGCAGCGGCGGCACCAGTAGCAGCATCTCGCAAACGCCAACTCTTTCCTAGGCAGGCTACGCTTTGTATCACCGGTTTCCAGAATACGCACACAGCTGAAAACCTCTTACGGCAACTGAGGAAGATCATCGCGGAATGGCTTACCCCAATTGGACTCTCCTGTGGATTTGTGGCATCGGACAACGCCAGCAATATTGTGTGTGCATTAAATCTGGGCAAATTCCAGCACGTCCCATGTTTTGCACATACCTTGAATTTGGTGGTGCAGAATTTTTTAAAAAACGACAGGGGCGTGCAAGAGATGCTGTCGGTGGCCAGAAGAATTGCGGGACACTTTCGGCGTACAGGCACCACGTACAGAAGACTGGAGCAACACCAAAAACGCCTGAACCTGCCCTGCCATCATCTGAAGCAAGAAGTGGTAACGAGGTGGAATTAAACCCTATACAGGTTGAGTATCCCATATCCAAATATTCCGAAATACGGAATATTCCGAAATACGGAATTTTTTGAGTGAGAGTGAGATAGTGAAACCTTTGTTTTTTGATGGCTCAATGTACACAAACTTTGTTTAATACTCAAAGTTGTTAAAAATATTGTATTAAATGACCTTCAAGGCTGTGTGCATAAGGTGTATATGAAACATAAATGAATTGTGTGAATGTACACACACTTTGTTTAATGCACAAAGTTATAAAAAATATTGGCTAAAATGACCTTCAGGCTGTGTGTATAAGGTGTATATGTAACATAAACGCATTCTGTGCTTAGATTTAGGTCCCATCACCATAATATCTCATTATGGTATGCAATTATTCCAAACTACAGAAAAATCCGATATCCAAAATTCCTCTGGTCCCAAGCATTTTGGATAAGGGATACTCAACCTGTATATGCTTCAGAGGTTGGAGGAGCAGCAAAAGGCCATTCAAGCCTATACAATTCAGCACGATATAGGAGGTGGAATGCACCTGTCTCAAGCGCAGTGGAGAATGATTTCAACGTTGTGCAAGGTTCTGCTGCCCTTTGAACTTGCCACACGTGAAGTCAGTTCAGACACTGCCAGCCTGAGTCAGGTCATTCCCCTCATCAGGCTTTTGCAGAAGAAGCTGGAGACATTGAAGGAGGAGCTAACACGGAGCGATTCCGCTAGGCATGTGGGACTTGTGGATGGAGCCCTTAATTCGCTTAACAAGGATTCACGGGTGGTCAATCTGTTGAAATCAGAGCACTACATTTTGGCCACCGTGCTCGATCCTAGATTTAAAACCTACCTTGGATCTCTCTTTCCGGCAGACATAAGTCTGCTGGGGTTCAAAGACCTGCTGGTGAGAAAATTGTCAAGTCAAGCGGAACGCGACCTGTCAACATCTCCTCCTTCACATTCTCCCGCAACTGGGGGTGCGAGGAAAAGGCTCAGAATTCCGAGCCCACCCGCTGGCGGTGATGCAGGGCAGTCTGGAGCGACTGCTGATGCTGACATCTGGTCCGGACTGAAGGACCTGTCAACGATTACGGACATGTCGTCTACTGTCACTGCATATGATTCTCTCCCCATTGAAAGAATGGTGGAGTATTATATGAGTGACCGCATCCAAGTAGGCACGTCACACAGTCCGTACTTATACTGGCAGGAAAAAGAGGCAATTTGGAGGCCCTTGCACAAACTGGCTTTATTCTACCTAAGTTGCCCTCCCACAAGTGTGTACTCCGAAAGAGTGTTTAGTGCCGCCGCTCACCTTGTTAGCAATCGGCGTATGAGGTTACTTCCAGAAAATGTGGAGAAGATGATGTTCATTAAAATGAATTATAATCAATTCCTCCGTGGAGACATTGACCAGCAGCAATTGCCTCCACAAAGTACACAGGGAGCTGAGATGGTGGATTCCAGTGGGGACGAATTGATAATCTGTGAGGAGGGGGATGTACACGGTGATATATCGGAGGATGATGATGAGGTGGACATCTTGCCTCTGTAGAGCCAGTTTGTGCAAGGAGTGATTAATTGCTTCTTTTTTGGTGGGGGTCCAAACCAACCCGTCATTTCAGTCACAGTCGTGTGGCAGACCCTGTCACTGAAATGATGGGTTGGTTAAAGTGTGCATGTCCTGTTTATACAACTTAAGGGTGGGTGGGAGGGCCCAGGGACAATTCCATCTTGCACCTCTTTTTTCTTTAATTTTTCTTTGCGTCATGTGCTGTTTGGGGAGTGTTTTTTGGAAGGGCCATCCTGCGTGACACTGCAGTGACACTCCTAGATGGGCCAGGTGTTTGTGTCGGCCACTAGGGTCGCTTATCTTACTCACACAGCTACCTCATTGCGCCTCTTTTTTTCTTTGCATCATGTGCTGTTTGGGGAGTGTTTTTTGGAAGGGCCATCCTGCGTGACACTGCAGTGCCACTCCTAGATGGGCCCGGTGTTTGTGTCGGCCACTAGGATCGCTTATCTTACTCACACAGCTACCTCATTGCGCCTCTTTTTTTCTTTGCGTCATGTGCTGTTTGGGGAGTGTTTTTTGGAAGGGCCATCCTGCGTGACACTGCAGTGCCGCTCCTAGATGGGCCCGGTGTTTGTGTCGGCCACTAGGGTCGCTTATCTTACTCACACAGCTACCTCATTGCGCCTCTTTTTTTCTTTGCGTCATGTGCTGTTTGGGGAGTGTTTTTTGGAAGGGCCATCCTGCGTGACACTGCAGTGCCACTCCTAGATGGGCCCGGTGTTTGTGTCGGCCACTAGGGTCGCTAAGCTTACTCACACAGCTACCTCATTGCGCCTCTTTTTTTCTTTGCGTCATGTGCTGTTTGGGGAGTGTTTTTTGGAAGGGCCATCCTGCGTGACACTGCAGTGCCACTCCTAGATGGGCCCGGTGTTTGTGTCGGCCACTAGGGTCGCTTAGCTTAGTCATCCAGCGACCTCGGTGCAAATTTTAGGACTAAAAATAATATTGTGAGGTGTGAGGTATTCAGAATAGACTGAAAATGAGTGGAAATTATGGTTTTTGAGGTTAATAATACTTTGGGATCAAAATGACCCCCAAATTCTATGATTTAAGCTGTTTTTTAGTGTTTTTTGAAAAAAACACCCGAATCCAAAGCACACCCTAATCCGACAAAAAAAATTCGGTGAGGTTTTGCCAAAACGCGGTCGAACCCAAAACACGGCCGCGGAACCGAACCCAAAACCAAAACACAAAACCCGAAAAATTTCAAGTGCACATCTCTACTGTACACACCTCCTCCCCTGTGATCTACGGAGATCAGCGGCAGCCCCTCTCTGCATGATTTATTAGGCTGTGCTGTGAGTGTGAACGGAGGTCGTAGACTCGTAGGTGGTGGGGGAGAATTGCATTGCAAACAGTGTCTAGCAAGTTATTACTGTGTGCAGCCAGCTCCCAGCATGGTACTGGGCTAAGCATAAGGAGGCACAAGCCAGACCAAGCCAGGGGTGAGGGGTGCTGAACATTCAGCTTGTGGAGCTGAATAGGCTTAGCTGCAGTTTACAGAGGCACATGTAGTAATGCCTAGCAGCAACAGCAGATGTGATCCTGTTCCCTCTCTCTCCCTGGCCAGACTCACACTTACTGTAGTCTGCACATCCAGCAGTATGTACTCCCTGCCCTGCTTCACGTAGGTAAGTGGCTGCAAATATGGACACCCAGCCAGGGCAGGTACGTGGCTAGCGGCACCTTCCTGTGACTACTTTGAGCAGAGACTGGTGCTCTCGGCCCTGGGCATTGTGCATGGGGAACTCCGGCATGTGTCTGTACATGGAGGGGTCTAACACTAAAATGCAATCAAAACTTTGCAAACTGCAGTTTTTGAAGGTTTAACTGCATTTTCCAAATACTCAAAGCTCTGGAAAGGTGCCTGATAGGCATAGCCAAGGATGTGATGCTGACATGATGGAGAGGGCCCTCCTGTCTTTAGTGTCCTATGGCCTCCCAAAGGCTTAATCCAGCCCTGGGCTAGCGGTTCTTGCACACCCTGGGTACACCTGCAGCATTACAGCAGCAACCTGTCCTGGAGTTCCCACTAAGAGTCAGCACACTGGGCGGGATGGGGATGTAGCTGGGATCCCAGCATTAAGCATCCCGGCGGACCGAATGCCATCTCCGGAATCCTGACAGCGGTCAAAATGCCAACGGCAGTATCCTAACAGCTGGGATCCCGAACGAAAGTTTGATTAGAGTTAGGCTGCAGGGGGTGGGGAAGGTTAGGGTTAGGCTGCAGGGGGTGGGGGATTAAGGTTAGGCTGCAGGAGGGGGAGGTGAGGGTTAGGCTGTGGGAAGGGAGGGATAGGGTTAGGCTGCTGGAGGAGAGATTAGGGTCAGGCTTAGGCTGCAGGGAGAGAAAGTTATGGGGAGAATTAGGGTTCTCTTACCTAAACTCCCCTGTCAGGTTTTAGCCAGTCGGAATGCTGGGATCGGTATTCTGACCGCCGGCATCCTTACAGCCAGTATACCATACCCAACCTGCGGGATGTACTAATGGGAAAATGTGGTAAAAACCTAGTTTTGGGGTTTTTATCCACATTTCCCGTATGTAACTAAGACCCGCACGCTGGGTTTCCGAAAGGGGGGAGGGGGCAGGGGCGGTATTGTGTAGCTTTGCCTAGGCACCTAGAAACCTTGCACCGGCCCTGTGTGGGCCCCCTCTGGACCCAGGGGCCCATGTGCACCGCACACACTGCACCCATTATAGATACGCCAGTGACTTCATTACAATAACCCAACACCACTGGTTAAGTACAGTAACTGGTCTGTTCACAGTTTGAGTCATCCACTTGTGTGTCTATATGACTCTGCAAATAACATCACCTGCACACACATCGTTCCAAACAATTATGAGACGCAGTTCTATAGCAGAGATTATCACTGTGATGAAAGACAGCATAGAGTCTGTCATTCGCATTAAAATGAATGCACGGACTCTGATTGTTGAGAGCATGAAATCAGGCAACAGCCTTAGGAGGCATGAGTTAACATTTATACTCCTTTTCCACTAGTTCTAAGAAACACGGGTAAATGTGCGGGGGCGCGCATTTACCCATGTTTTTCCCTAGTGGAAAAGGGTCTCCCCGGCAATCCTACCCAGGTAGCTAGCGGCTAGCTGTCTAGTGTGAACGGGAGCTGTGTCGAGGCGACGCGGCTCCCGTTCACAGTGTATGGGAGGGCTGCGCTGGGAGATCATGTGATCTCCCAGCGCCGCCCCTGCCGCGTCACTAGCCGCGTTACCAACCCGGCAATTGCCGGGTTGGTGAGTGCTGTCCAGAAGGGGCTGTAGCACGGGTGGAAAGGGGGTATTCATTTTCATGAGAATATGTGTTATCTTTAAAATCTGTCAATTAAGCACAAGTCCTAGATGACTTTGGAATGCTGTGTTTAAAATATTTTTTTAAATGTGATGGCATGATGGCAATGCTGATTGTAATCCAATAGAAAGATTTTTACAGTCTATCCATTTTATTAATATATTTAATGACACATAAATTCTATGGGGGTATTCAATTGTTTGAAAAGTCAGTTGGATGTCTGTCTAATAGACAGGAAAAAACAGACACCCAACCGACTTTTCAAACAATTGAATATCCCCAAATGTTTCAATTACTTACAATATTAAAAGAAATTAAACCATTATAAAATAAACCATACATACAAAGTATAACACCCGTTTATTGCTGATGTGTCAAGGGTCAACCACTTACCTGCCATGGTCAGATCATATGCGACAGGCCACCCACCTGTGTCCCCCAGTTTTTGATGAGGAGATCCGTTCTGTAGATGTGCAAAATATAGTATTTAAAGATTTAAAAAAAAGACTTTTTCAACTATTTTAAATTTAAAAAAAAAAAAAAATTATGAACAGGTTTGAAGGGAAAAATTGTCAGTTAATTGTACTAACTCTGCAGTGTTAAAACATATTGAAAGCAGGTGTTCCAGATAACAAGCTCGCAAACTCTTATCACATAGAGGAGCATCCATGTGAGGTACAGATGTGTCCTCATACACTATTGCTGCAGTCGCACCAAACCGCCTCTCTCAGCCAGGTTCCATGCAACTCTAGTGCCAGGCATCTTTTTTGACTGAGTCGCAATGTGAGCAACTAGCACATTCCAGTAGACTATGCTGATTAATTTGATATGCAACACTTGTATATCTGTGTGAGTCTGAATCAGCATATGAAGTACTACGATGCAGCAACTTTTTTCCAATGCAAATTCTGTTGTACTTCATATACAGACTCAGTTGTATATAGTTGCATTTTAGGTAAAAAAAGAAAACTGTCACTAGCAGAGTTGAACAGGACCTGACGGCTCACTGTTGCCAGGTGTTTCTCACCACATGGCGTAATGAGGCTAGGTGTATAGAGTTCAGGATCAGGCTCCCAATTATGAGAGTCAGCCACTGCAGAAATGGCTTAAAATCCTTAGTATACTTTCCTCATTTGTATAGAGTTCACTCAGTGCTGTATAAGCGGGTGAGTGCATGATTGCCGCTAAGTTGCTACCACTCCTCAGGCTGCCTGGAATCAATAAGATTACTATATTGCTGTGTCTAGAAAAACAGACTGCAATCGAGAAACACAAGCCATTTGTTCACACTGGAATACTGACGAGTTAGGTCATGTGACCCGTGACTTAGACAGAGGTGTTTTTATTTTGACTAATACATATAGCCATATTAAATTTGCTTGAGGTTAAGCAATAATCTAAAAAAATATGCACTCTGTGAAGGGTATAGTAAACAAACAAAAACAGAAAATTGTTATGTTGAACGTAAATGTGCAATACATTTGTGTATTTATTGAAAATATAATAAAATAATAAGTGTTTTTCAGTTTCTTAGAGCAGAACAAGGTGAGTAGACTGCACAGGTGGCCTAGGTGTCTGACAATTACGTGCAAGAGATAGAGATGTTGGTGGTCTCATCAAAGGAGAGCCAGGATGAAGGTAAATAAATGTAGAATCTTATCCTATTTAATAAATATGATTGTTTGTATATTTAGGCTTAAAATTGTAGGTCTAAAGGTGTGTAAGATTTTGACTATATTGTCAAAATCTTAAGGAAAGTTAGTGCACATCTCAAGTTGTTAGGCAGCTTGCGATACCAATTTGATCCCGATGTGCACCTCCACAGGGTCAGTATTGCAAGACTAGATAGACTGTGCAGGAGAGTCAATCTTGACTATCTAGTGTACAATCTAGTACAAAGTATAGTCAAAATTGGCACTTAGTCAAAATCGTACATAGACAAAATCTCAAGTACAGATAGTCAAAATCTGTACAATCTGTGCTATCTGGGCTCTGGGGAAGTGCAAGGAAAATCGCATACTCAAAATCGGGCATAGCAAGGATCTCACCGTGTGAGCACACCTTAAGATGCGTCAATGCTGACCAAGCCAAATGATTGTGAAAAGTGTCATTCCAGAGAGTGGGTAGGTTTTTGCATTGACTGAACTACATTATTTTATGTTTTTACCTTTTTGCACAAAAAAATGAAACCATCTGTATTTTCTTACTGAAATCAGATGTGAATGTTAGCAAATTACACTATGATGACATTCTGTAAGAGACATGTAGAACAAATGTGTCCATGTAGTGTGATTCTTAGAGCAAATGTGGGTGCTTGGACAGACTCCATGCCTTCTCTATAATGCATCATTGTTGCTTATGTGCATACTGTAAATCTATAATTGTTTACTAAACAATCCAAAAGCATAGATGTAATAAAAAAAGGAAAAAATACATAAAAAAGTGACCTCCAATTTAAAACATTATGTATCTACTGTATATTTAGAGTATGATTAATTATTGAAAATACATGTTTACTGTGACACTAATATATTCCCATTTTCTCATCCCCAGATGCTGCAGATGAGGTAATCCATCCGTCACAGCAAAGTGAGATTGGCCAGATATACCTGGATGGCTTCCACAGAGAATAGTGCGTGGATCATCCAATCTAATATGGGGAGTAATATAAAAAAAAAAATATTTCATATGTTCATGAATATTTATGTTTACATGCTGCCAGAGCCGGATTAAGGGGGGGGGCCCAGGGGGTCAGTACCCCGGGCCCCCCGTCATAAGGGGCCCCCCTACCAAAGCTGCTCCGTCCCGCTCTGATACAGGCAGCAATCTCCAGCCTCCACCGCCAGCAGCAGTTCTCCTGGCAGCAGCGGAGGCTAGAGATTGTTGCCTGTATCAGTCCCTGACCCGTGCTGCCCGTGAGGAGGGAGCCGCACGCATAGTCGCGAGCGAGACACTACACGCCCGCTGGCAGTGCGGAATCCTCCTTTCCCGGCAGCCGGGAGTCTTTCTCCACCCCGCTGCTTTGTGTGCGTGCGTGCGTGCGTGCGTGCGCGGGGGGGGGGGGGGGTCGGGGGTGGTCCAGAGTTTTTTTTTTCAATGGACATGGGCCTACGGCCGGCATTCGGAGCCCCGCCCCCTCGTGGCCATGTGCCGCAATTCACGTCAGAATGGTGAATGGTGAACTGTGCCCCTGGCTCCCTCCCAGCAATATGTCCTGCGGCATCCTCACCCCTTTCCTCAGGGCAGGCTTCAGTGAGTGTAAGTGTGCACACAGTTTGTGTTCTATATGTGTGTGTGTTTGTGTGTATATGTATTTGTGTATATGTTCTATTCGTTTATATGTATGTGTGTATATTTTGCTATATGTGCATATGTGTTTATGTGTATGTATTTGTGTGTATGTGGGTGTCTATGTGTGCATTTGTGTATATGCGTTCTATGTAACGTGTGTGTGTGTGTGTGTGTGTGTGTGTGTGTGTGTGTGTGTGTGTGTGTGTGTGTGTGTGTGTGTGTATTATATACTGTGTATATATATATATATATATACACACACACACACACACACGTGCGTGCATCAAAGGAAACCCACCTTCCCAATCCTGCGTTTGCCCCTGCGGGGGGAGGTTGCTGGTGGGGGCCCCCCTGTCTTTGGTGCCCTGGGCCCCCTGAGGGCTTAATCCGGCCCTGCATGCTGCTGTTTTCCTTGTTCATACAGTGTATGTTTTTAATGAAATGAAGAGAATGCCTTATTATTAAGTAGTGTTATTAAAGACTAGGAGGAAGAAAGGCTGTGACTGCAGCAGGGAGTCTGACGCAGGTGCTGGTGTTGGGAAAAAGTGGCATGATGTGTAGGAGACGTAATAGAAATGGGAAATGTGACCTGGTGAGAAGTGGAAGATGGATGTGAGTGATGTGTATCAGCAATTTGTGTGTTCACCTGCAACTGATTACACTTTGCATGTGATAATTCTGAAATATGGCATATGCTGCACTCTACATTCCCAAATGACTGTACATTCTACTATATGCAGAGACTTGGTAAGGGATGTCCAAGGAGGAAATGCAGAAGGTGTAATGATCAGAAGTTACATCTAGCAATGGCCATTCATAATATTTAATACTTTAAGCCCGATGGCAGTGGATTTACCATTCAGTTGCATGATTGTGATGGTTGTTTGCATTGCTTGATCCATTGTGATGTGTTTTTTCAGATGTTTGGTGATGTAATACCCCACAAGTATAAAAACTCACATGCACATGTGCAAACTAACTCTATCATTTGTGCATGCAAACCACCAACAAATAGTTTACCGGCGGCATATATATAGTTATATGCCATCATTAAGCATGTAATACTGGTAGTTAAATGGAACAATTTAATGCCATCCATCTAATGGTCATCCCCAGTTGCATCATCATGACATGAAGGCAGGGTCAAATTGATGCAATTTATTTCTTCTATAGTGCACTTGATGTAATGGGGGCTGCAGTAAAAATAGATGGTTCTGTTTGCATTTGTATAGATCCTGTCCATCTGAATAAAGCCCTAATGAGATCCCATCACCCACTCAAGACTGTAGACCAAGTAATTGCAGATATGCCAAATGCAAAGTCTTCACAACTCTGGATGCCAAGTGTGAATTATGGTTAATTGCAATGGATGAGGAGTCATCTATGCTAATCACCTTTATGATGCCAGTGGTATGCTATGCATTTGTGAGAATGTCATATGGTATTTGCACTGGCAATGAAGTGTTCCAGCGGTGCATGGAAGACATTTCTGAGGGCTTCATCTGAGAGATTATTGTGGACGACAGCCTTGTATTGTGTTGCACCATGCAAGAACATGATAAATGCCTTTAGAAAGATCTACAATGTATCAGAGTTCCCAACAAAAGAATCCTAATAATGTCATTTACGGGTCTTCAAGGTCTCTTATGAAGATCACCGCCTCACTCCTCGGAGCGTCAAAGCAGATCATTCCAAAACATTCACTTTACAGCAAATGCCCAGCTCTGTGCACAATATCAGTTATTAGCATTTCCTGGTCATGGCAAATTACCTGTCAATTTTTGGTCTTGTCAATTTGCATAGACAATGGGGAAAAATATTTTCAGATATGCCTGTGTCCACACAGAGTACCTTAATCACTTTAAAATAAAGGCCCTAGCGTTCTGTATAAAATGTTCCTTGGTCTGCCTAACACTTGCTTGTAGGAGATCGCCGTGTTCTGCTCATATGTGGTGGGAATTCACCAAGATTAGCGAGTTCTGAGACAAAGGGATTCAGATCCCCAAGATAGTGACTCAAATTTTGGCTGTTCAACCTCATTGACTAACCTACTGTGTTTCTAGGTACAAAAAAATCCTTACTCAAACATTTTAACAATGTGGTAAAATCTGTAATCAGCATTTACTGGAGGGACCCACAACCCCCATCCACGTTAGCCTGGGTTAACACAGAAACATAGAATTTGACGGCATACAGTATACTGCAAGAGACCCTTTTTTAACCTTATAAAATAACCTAAAACCCTATTTGATTCTTAGTTCTTTGTAAGGATATCCCTATGTCTATCTCAAGCACGTTTAAATTGCGCTACTTTTGTAGCCTCTACCACCTCTGATGGGAGGTTATTCCTCTTATCCACTACCCTTTCTTTGAAGTCATTTTCCGCAAATGTCTCCTGAACCTCTCTTCCTCCAGTTTCAATGCATTTCCTCATGGTCTAATACATTTCTTCCTTTGAAGAATGTTTCCCTCCTGTACCTTGCTAAAACCACTGGCATATTTATAATGGGTGCAGTGTGTGTGCAGTGCACATGGTCCCCTGAGTCCAGGAGGGCGCCCAGTGCACACACTACACACATTTCTTGAAAACTTACTTCTCCATAGTCCCGTGCCAATGGCAGCAGCGCTGCAGAAATCCCCAGGATAATGGTGCGGCAGCCATTTTCTGGTGTTTTGTGCAGTAAAGAAATCACAGCCAAAATGACCACCATGCCATTTTCCTGGAGATCTACGCATGCACATTAGAGAGGAGGGGGCCCGGATGGAGAAGCCTGTACGTGGGCCTCCTCCTCTTTTTAAAAAGCCCCTGGTTAAAACACTTAATATATTTGAAAGTTTGTCCCCCTTTCCCTTCTCCTATATAGGGCATTCTTAATCAATTAATAAACTATTACAACACAATATTTATAGGACTAACAGGAATAAAGAGTTATAAAATAAGGCTGTTATTGATTTATTATAAAATATTACAGCCAGCAAAATATTAAAATCAAGTGCAAAAAGTAATTAAATGAATTCAACTCTAAACTCTCTGTAAGTTATGTCATCACATATAATCAATTAGTGATTATCTGCTAATTTACTTAAAGTGCCATTATTAAACTTTTAAATAGATAATTCAGTAGTGCTTTATACTGTATTCTGACCTTTGTAGTAGACTCTCATAATATATTACTAGTTGATGTCTAACAAAGAACATGTGAGTTCTTATAAATTGTTGCTATCTTTATGTTCCCAAATTATTATATTGAATTCTGCAACAATCATAACAACTTGTGTTATCTTTATAGAACTATTCCAAATACTTCACTTCTGAATAGCCTTCTCATTGCAATCCCCTCTGGGTCACAGTATAATACTGTAGAGGCCATTTCTATCAGCCACTCATTTAATCATTATATTTGTAACCCAATACTGAATAAGCATGAAGTGGTTAGTTGTTATTTTCTGTCATCACAATATGATGATTATGATACTAGAAACTCATACAGATATTAAATAGATCTTACTATTTTCTGCCCTCAATCACTGAACTGGGTAGTGTGCATTGTATCTCAATATAGTTTAATATCGTTCTTTATAGATAAAATCTAGGAATCCATTGTGCTGCTAACTTAATTTCCTACCTGTATATACCAACTATATAGTTCAATCCCAGTCACCAGTACTTCAGATTTTATTTTTGCACTGATCATAGTTACACTTTTATATTCATTGTTATTAGATGAGGTTAAATAATTCCCTGTGCGTGGCGATTACTATAATCGCAGGGCTTAAAAATATTGTCTCATGTCATGCTGTGAGCAACCTGTACTTTAGCCATCTCACTAGCTGACAGAAAATACAGACTTTCTGTGTTCATTCCTATATTGCGAATCACATTTACAAACATCCCATCATATGTTTAGATAAAGATGAAAGTATGTGAAGCTGTGCGCATGTACCACGTTGTCCTGGTGTGTGTTTTACAATGGAGTTTAGTCATGGGGTTTTATGGTGAAACTAGAAAATGGGACTCTCTACAGACTAGTTGATTTACACTTGTCCTGTCCAAGTCTTTGATGTACTAAGCCTGGAAAAGTGATAAAGTACCAACCAACCAGTCCCTGTCATTTATCCCAACCAGGCTGTGACATGGCAGTTAGGAGCTGATTGGCTGGTAGTTTATCACTGTGAAATGTATCACTTTTCAAGGCTTAGTACATCTCCCCCTTTATCTTTAGTGCTCTCATATTTATTTTATGTATAAATTAGAATTCAAATTTAGCAAATTTAAAATCATTTTGGTTAGTAATAACATAATAGAAACAGCATTCCCATCTGTGTGTTTACAGTATCTGTTACGGTAATACTTGACAAATGAATGCTACATACTTGGTCAACAACTTCATATTTCCAAATGTATGACTCCTGCTTACTCCTCTTTGTTGTTTATATCCAGTAACATAAATCAGAACTGAAGAATTGATAATGTCTTCCAGTTTGGCTTTATTTGGCCCCCACAAGTATCAATTACATGTCATATGCTATGTGGAGTTGAGTCTGAGTTGGGAGGAAAGCAAAAATGAGCAAATAACTTTGCATCTGGTTTAAACCATGTGGCAATGCACGTGGAGAAGATTTAAAATATGCAGAGAGATTTAGGAGGGATGTGTCTGAAATCTATATTCCAGTGTATAAAATAAAGCTGTCCAGCATTTGTGGGCTACATGCAAAGCAGCCAGTATTTACCCTGCATGCAAAAAACAATAATTGTATTTGTAACCCTAGCATTACAACATGGTTTGTTGCTGACACAAAAGTTACTAGATTTTTTTTAATTTTTTTTATTCTTTGTTCCCACCTCAGAATCAGACCCTGTTTTCTTTCATTCATCAAGTTTCAAAAACACAAAGCTCTGACGGGAGAGATGTGTGCTGAGCGATCTTAACACAGACCGCTCAGCACATATCTCTCCCCCCGCTCAGCACAGCGCGATGTGCTGAGCGAGGGGGGGGGGTGACGACGGGGGGCCGCTCACTTCACACAGTGCAGAAGTGAGCGACCCGCTAGATTAGGCCTGCATGCAGGCTCAATTGCGCATCGCTATCGCTGGGGGGCATACACACGGCAGATCCGTGCTTAAAATCTAAGCAATCTAGTCAGATTGCTTAGATTTTAAACATGGATCTCTCCGTGTGTACCCCCCTTAAGAAGATTTCACCAATGCAGCCTGCCCTCATATACCACAGTCTAGGACAGCTGGGATATGGTGGTGCACATACCGGTCACTCACCAATAAATATACAATTTTTCTGCCACCATGAAGTCCTTACATTCTCCACACAAATATCAAGTGTCACACTTAATTCCACATAGGTATATAGCATGGGCCTCACAGGCTGGCAAATTCAATAAGAATCACAGAGATTATGCTAGATTAAAGGTTATAATTGTAAAACAGTTTCAGAAATGTAAAAAAAAAAAAGTCAGATATCCTGGATTTATGACAGAGGCCTTGGGTGGGGGGGGGGGGGGTCACATAAGGATAAGAGGAATGATATAGTACCAGCTAATAGCTTCTACGCTAAGGAATGAATATTCACTGTTGGGTGACATTTTTTTTTATGGATACACCACTCTTCCCCCCTTCATCAAACAGGTTCTATTTGTCAAGCTAGCAGGGCCTCAGATCAATAAGAGACACCTAGGTTTCTTGTACAGGGTCACCTTGTCAAACTAGGAGGGTCTACAGAGACGTTACAATATACTATATCTGTTAGAAGTGTCTACATACCCCCTAGCATAGTGATATATGACTAGATCACCCATACAGCAGGAGCCATTTTGGATTCATTGCTGTTTACGTAACACAAACTGGTCACTTTGATTTGAACAACTGACTTCTACAGTTTGAAGATACAGGGGGAAATGTAATAGGGTATGAGAATCAGAAAGTGAGAGATTTTGGTAAAATTCACCTGTTTTTTTAAAGTGGCAAATCATTTACATGGCAAAATCAACCTATTTTTTCCATATAAATGATTGCCACTTTAAAAAAAAAAAAAAACAGGAACATTTAACCAAAATCTCTCACTTTCTAATTCTCACATCCTATTACAGTTCCCCCAATGCGTTTCATACAGAATAGCAATTGGCAGGCTATACATAGGAAAATATAATTTCATGGTCCCTATGTCACCGGAGACGTTTGCATTCCTGAAGTATTTATACAGTTAAGAACACCTCTACTAAAGTCATGTATATAGCATTTATTTTCTGCAGTACCTGGTCATTTCCTACTGTCCACTTTAGTATTGCACTTTTCTACAGTGAAGATAGCCTCTGGGTTAGCATGGGAAACTGTGTTTTACAAACTGTAATTACTTTTACTATAAACAATGTAAATAATTACCAACATCATGTCAGTGTTTTTCACTCTCTGTCTTACCTGTCTGCATACAAAAAAACTGGGATTTCGGGGCGAGATCCCTTTATAATGAGGGTTGTTGTGCTGTTGCTGGCATTTCCACCCCTTTGCAACAGCTCATTGTGGGGTTCACAGCAGACTGAATTTACCCCATTGACCTTGCAGAAAGTTTGTGTGTACATATAAATTGTTTAAATAGCCATAGAAATTAGCAATAATACAGGTAAAATTACTTCATTAGAGAGCACTTAAAATAATTACATTTTTAATATTCAATATATAATATTCAATAAAAAAATCAATAAGAGTTAAAAAAAAAATACCCAACAGGTGTTGAGAAACATCAAATATTCTCTCTCCCGCTTGAATTGATCACTGGCTCCAAGTTCATTGTGAATCCATAATATGGGTATTAGCAAAAATCAGATATTAAGATGGACGTAATAGAGTGTGGTGTTCATGAGTTTCTTCGGCCTGCGATATGCTACTACCTCCCGCTTTTAAAAGGTTTTATCTCACCAATTTGTGTCTCAGCTGTCACACAGAAGCAGTCTGAATTAGGCGTAGGTGAGTGGTATAGAGTCCTTGTTCCAGCAAGTGGGAGGGAGGTCGTGGCTTCCACACTAACGCTCGTCCTGGCGTTACAAGTCCGTAGTTACATAGGAAGGAGTCCAGCAAGCAGCGGAGAGTTATGCAGTGTCCTTGACGCGTTTCTCCGCCATCAGGCTATGGCGGTTTCTTCAGAAGGAGGCTTGCTATAACGGATCATTTATTAGGCTTTTGGGAAGTATCACACTTCCCAAAGAGGTCAGGTGGAGAAATTGTCTGTTGCAACAGTAAGCTTCCACAGTAGTTACCATTTATCAAGTACATTCTAGAAAATAATAGCTAGAAGCTGATCAGGGCTATGGGCAATGTCTCCACCAGTCCTCTTTAGAAGGTTTTATACTTCACTCCTTTTGTTTCTAAATGCTCTTTGAGTGCTTAATATGTTTTAAAGCCTTTATGTACCAGGCCTAAGGCTGATCTTCATAGTTAACACCTGCCACTGAATTTCTTACGATACAGTATAACCAGCTGATGTGACCACTGGTGCAGGTGGTTGTAGAATGTGTGTGTTATTAGTTGGGAAATGAGTTGGAAGTTGGTATACTTGTTAAAAGTGCAGAAAATAAATGTAATATTTTACTTATTGGTTACTATTTTTTTTTCATTACTTTATGAAGTCAACTTTAACTACTTAACTGACGATTTTTCCCTTCAAAACCATACACAACATTGGGGCAGATGTATTAACCTGGAGATGGCATAAGGATGTGATAAACCAGTGATAAGTGCAAGGTGATAAACACACCAGCCAATCAGCTCCAATATGCAAATTGATAGTTATGAGCTGACTGGCTGGTGCGTTTATCATCTTGCACTTATCACTGGTTTATCACTTCCTTATGCCTTCTCCAGGTTAATACATCTGTCACATTGTTTTTTAAAATGTTTTTATTTAATATAGTTTAAAAAGTATTTTTTGAAATATGTAAATATTAAAATGCACATATTCATATTGGATCTCCTCATCAAAAATTGGGGGGGACAGTGGGGCAGCGCGGTCACATGTGATCGGACCATGCCGTTAATATATCAAGGTCCACATGGATTCACTCTAGAATAGGCGCCAGTCAGACCTTTTTCAAAGCAGTGAATTACCCCTCTCCACTTTGGGCAAGTATCACTATCGATATGAATTTCCTTTCTTTTAAAAGCAAGAGATCCAGACCAAAGATACTGTATAAGGACCTATGTAACCGTGAAAAGTTGCTTTCATTTTAATAACAATCACACAATTACAACAATAAAAAAAGCCTTTATCACAAAAGTTTTAAAAAAATATCGCCAGGGAAGACTGTCATTTTATACATTGTGGAAACTTATTAAGCAGGATGTGCAGGAAATGTATAGGTTACACCTGATACGCCATTTGCATCATGCTGTCAGTGTAGCATTCACAAAATGGGCCCTTTGTCTATTTTTCATAAGTCTATTTTTGCACAGTATTTGTATAGATTTTTTTTTATAAATGTACCTGTTCCATATCATAAAAATGTATGCAAGGTGACATACCATGTACTGACGGTGTAATGGTTATCACTGAGGTTATGGATTCGATTCCCATCATAGAGTTTGTATAATCTTGCATGGGTTTCCGCTGAGTGCTCTGGTTTCCTCCCACAAACCCAGAATATACTGATAGGTTAATTGGCTCTCAACAAATTAATTAATGTGTCTGTGTGTACATGTGGTAGGGAATATAGGCCCTCATTCCGAGTTGTTCGCTCGCAAGCTGCTTTTAGCAGCTTTGCACACGCTAAGCCGCCGCCTACTGGGAGTGAATCTTAGCTTATCAAAATTGCGAACGAAAGATTTGCAATATTGCGAAAAGACTTCTCTGTGCAGTTTCTGAGTAGCTCGAGACTTACTCTGCCACTGCGATCAGTTTAGTGCTTGTCGATCCTGGTTTGATGTCACAAACACACCCAGCGTTCGCCCACACACTCCTCCGTTTCTCCAGCCACTCCCACGTTTTTCCCAGAAACTGTAGCGTTTCTTCACACACTCCCATAAAACGGCCTGTTTCCGCCCAGAAACACACACTTCCTGTCAATCACATTACGATCACCAGAACGAAGAAAAAACCTCGTCGTAATGCCGTGAGTAAAATACCTAACTGCATAGCAAATTTACCTGGCGCAGTCGCACTGCGGACATTGCGCATGCGCATTAGCGACTAATCGCTCCGTTGCGAAGAAAAAATAACGAGCGAACAACTCGGAATGACCACCATGGATTGTAAGCTCCACTAGGGCAGAGACTGATGTGAATGGCCAAATATTCTCTGTAAAAGTGCTGCAGAATATGTGTGCGCTATATAAATAACTAGTAGTAATAATAATAACAATAATGTCTTGTTATTTCAACTTTATAAGCAAAACAGAAAATACTAGTGCTTATTCCATCAATTATTTAGATAAGACACCTGATACATTCAACCCAGCATAGTTTTCATTTTGAATCTTTTGGCTATGACACTAAAAATACAGTTTATTCCATCACATATCATCCTATTGGTACAGTAACTCTAGGGCAATGTCTAGTGGGATTTTGGTTTTGTTATTATCTTTTAAATAAACACCATACAGTAGCTTATTTTTGCCTCATTATGATTCCACAAGTGTGTTAAATGAGGGAATTTTTATTTTCCATGCCTCAGCTTTGCATTTTTTAAAAGAACATTCTCAAAAACATGTGTTGTGTGTGTGTTGTTTTTGTCACTTCTATGTGTCCCCACCTGCTACCAATGCACCTCATGGTACAGTTCTGTACTGAGGGGATGGGGAATGGGGAATGCCATAGCATGCATTTGGTTTGGGCACCATGGCTCCATGCTACACCTCTGCTCAACGTCCTATTATGCCCATAGATATGCCTCAGAGCCTCCAGATTCCCCTTTATATATTGCAGAGTCCCCTTTATATGCAAATGTATATACAAAGGGAGATAATTACAGAATAGCCTGTCTATAGGTGTGTTCTCATAATGAAACTATTTGTCGTTTGCCGTTTCTGTTTCAAGAATCTCCACAGTGGATGTTACATAGTAACATAGTATCTAAGGTTGAAAAAAGACAATTGTCCATCGAGTTCAACCTATTTGTGGTCTCCTATGCACGATTATTTTGTATAAAATGTTGACTGAAGTTGATGACTGCCGTTACGTTTTACCCCTCTTTTGTATAATAACCATAGTGCGTGACTATGCCCCGTAACCCTGGATATCCTTATCCATTAGGAATTTATCTAACCCATTCTTAAAGGTGTTGACTGAGTCGGCCATTACAACTCCCTCAGGCAGGGAATTCCAAACATGTATCATCCTTACCATAAAAAAGCCTTTACGCCGTATAGTGCAGAATCTCCTCTCCTCAAACCTGAGCGAGTGTCCACGAGTCCTCTGTGTTGATCTAACCAAAAACAGGTCCCGTGCAAGCTCTGTGTATTGTCCCCTTATATATTTGTAGATGTTGATCATATCCCCTCTTAGTCTCCGCTTTTCCAATGTAAACATGCCTAGTCTTTCAAGCCTTTCCTTGTATTCCATCGTCTCCATGCCCTTAATTAGTTTGGTCGCCCGCCTTTGAACCTTTTCTAGCTCCAGGATATCCTTTTTGTAGTACGGTGCCCAGAATTGTACACAGTATTCAAGGTGTGGCCTCACACTCTTGTCTGTGTTGAAGCGCATTCTCCATTTGGCTGCCCATGCTTCTAATTTAACTAAGTCGTTCTGAAGAGACTCGGCATCCTCCTCTGTATTTATAGCCTTACACAATTTGGTATCATCTGCAAAAATTGACACCATGCTCTCTAGACCTTCTGTTAGGTCTTTAATGAAAATATTGAACAATAGCGGTCCTAATACTGAGCCTTGCGGCACACCACTTAGCACTTCAGTCCAAGTTGAAAAAGATCCATTAACCACAACGCGCTGCTCCCTATTATCTAACCAGTTTTTGACCCAAGTGCACATTGTGCTTCCTAGCCCTGATTCTTGTAGCTTGTAGATAAGTCTCATGTGTGGTACAGTATCGAACGCTTTGGCAAAGTCTAAAAAGATTACATCCACGTCTTTACCCTGATCTAGGTTTGCGCTTACTGTTTCATAAAAGCCAAGTAAGTTGGTTTGACAGGATCTGTCCTTCATAAACCCATGTTGATTCCTTTTAATGACCTTATTGACTTCAAGGAACTTCTGAATACTATCTCTTAGAATACCTTCCAATACTTTCCCCACTATAGATGTAAGACTAACTGGTCTATAATTACCTGGTTCAGCTTTACTTCCCTTTTTGAATTTAGGCACTACTTCCGCTATACGCCAGTCTTTGGGAACCATACCTGTTATAACTGAATCATATTGAACAAAGAGAGCGACCGTGCACTGGTATATAATAAATTGCAAAGATTATAAGAAACCAAAAATTGGACAGTTGTATTGTTGGAAAGGAGTAAATTAAACCTTTCAATTAAAGTCCCTATTGGTGGTGCGCCCAGAGCCAGAAAGCACAAGTACTAGCAAAGGGAGAGAAAGAAAGCTCTTGTGTGGGCGCACTCTTGAAAAAAACAGAAAAATGTTTTTTATTGTTCAGTTATTAGTAAGAAATGTTAAAATTTATATTTATTGATCATAAGTTAAAAAATTACCCCTCTATGATCCAAGGAAAAGTGTAAACATAAGAAAGACATGAGAAAATATGATATAATATAAAAATGTTCTGGTCTGTTAATCACATGAGAAGGATTAGAAAGGCTGCAGACACTTAATAGTCTAACACCCGTTTCTCCTGACCAGTACAGATAATCTGTATTAATGAGACCGACCAAGGAGGTCAGAATGTCTTGGAAAAAAACACTGAAATCGAGTTAATACCAAGCATTTATTATTCACCTATTTATTTGATGTTACGCAGAATTAGAAATATCTGTGTTGATATGACCTGAACGCAGAAAAAGTAAAGAAAGTTATTGAAAGAACAAGTAGTGGTGATACTGCTGTTGGTGTCCACCCTTCGGAAGAAGGGGAATAGTCCCTACTCTGCAACACCAGGTATTCCCAGCGAGTCTCCTCTCAAGGTACTGACCCGGCCCAACGCTGTTTCGCTTCCAAGATCAGACGAGATCGGGCATTAGCAGCGTGGTATGGTAGTAGAGAGGGTATCTACCAATGAGAGTGCACCTATATAGAGATGGTAGAGTAAAGATTTAGAAAGATAGTCATATAGTGTGTAGATCTGCTTTCCACGTTAGGCGGGGTGAAACAATTGTCACTCAGTGACAAGGTGCACCCTGGATCGTGAATGAGAGTCTACAGAAAATAGTAAGTAGTGAAAGGAAAAAAGGTTTTAACACTTCTAGAATTATACTAGTGGTCGCTAACCCTGGCGGGAGACCACGTCACAAGGTATACAGCGTCAGGTAAGTTAGTACATGTAAATATCATTCACATATATATTCCTTTTTTGAGCAAAGCATCATTACTTTGAAAAACAACCTAACAGGTATAGCACACTGTATAGGAAGGAGAATAAACGATGTATGAATAATCTGCAATTTATGGGGTTATAGGGCTATATTATGCACAGAAAATCCAAATTAATTGGCTTGCAGTGTTAATTGATGTATCAAAAAGAAAAGTCACCTCTTGCAGTGATATTGGTCTGCAATGTATGTGATTATTATTATGCGAGAAAAAAATCTCAAATATATAACATGCAGTATTAGATAGTGTGCCAAGAAGTGATAAGCATATATGTTAATAATACTGGCATGCGATATGTAGAATTATAATACTGAAATATGCACAAAAATCACAACTGCTTAAACGTGCAATGAATATGCCCAATGCACCTATAGAGAATAGAATTCAAACTTCAATTGTAAATGGAAGATTGCAGCTAGAAAGGTGATACTCAAAATGTCAGGGTCCGGAGATAGGTGATAATGCAGGATCCTCCAAGGACAGGTCCCTTGCTGTGATCCGTGGAAAACGCGTTTCGCCCGTTGGGCTTGTTCACTTCCGGGATCTCATGGTCGATACTGTGTGCGGGGTTTAAAAGCCCTGCTAATGTTAGGTAGCAGCCAATGGGTTATGCGTATCCAAATCGTAATGGGGGAAGAAGTATAGAGGTTCCCATGGAGACGCGGGAGACCAAATGAAAAACGGGTTGGTGACGCATCCCAGCCAATCAGAGCATGGGTGTGTCAAATGACGTAGTATGTAGGCGGACTAAGGGGGAGGCTCGTGGGCATGGGTAATCTAATTGGAGCAATAGGGAAGGCCTAAGAGCAGGGAAGACGATGGCGCCATGTTCGATATGGGATTGCCCAGAGTGCATCCTATTATCGAGCATACACTGATGAGAAAGAAAGGTATATAAAGGAAAAATAAAATAAAAATAAAAAACCTTGATATTGAATCTGACAGTGCTAAATTGCTAACAAAGTATAATGAGAAAAACATTATTAATTAAGTATGTAACACTGCGGAACGGGCGAAGAGTATGAAAAAGTCCATAGGCACCGGAAGCAAATAAGATAGTGATATATCTTGATCAATCAGGGTATTAATGCCACTTATTCAATTGGCCTGTGAAAAATATGCTAGTATGTTGAAAAAATAATAAAGCCTGGCTCCATACTATGCAGGAGGAAGTTGATCACTGCATTAGATACTATAGCGCCATATTGGAAGAGGGCAAAACTGCCAGAACTGATAAAAATAAATACTATTAAAAAGGAAAAAATAATAAAATGTTGTTGAACACAAGGGTATGTTGGTGTCCAGACTAGAGGTGAAATCCCAGTGGTGCGTGAACTATGACGCATCCTGGGATGGGAAAATTTATAGGTAATGGTTGCTAAGGGGTGAAAAAAATAAAAAAATAAAAAAAAAAAAAAAATATATAAAAATGAAACAAAAAAATATATATGCATAGATATATAAAATTATGTAGGCAAAGTGTAGAATACAAATGAGAGAGCGGGGAGGGAAGGGAAATACGGGAGGAATGGGATTGGGACGGAAGTTGAGGAAAACAGTGGGATATGCCATTGAAACCAGGTGAAGAAAAAAAAAAGGGTTGAAAAAGTGAAGTGTGTACAGGTAATTGGTGCTGAAAGGGTAGGGAAGAAGGGGATGGGGGGTGGGAAAGGGAGGTGTTACTGGTAGCAGTGAATTTAAGTGAAGGTCTGGGAAAATGGGAGATGTGTGCTAATAGAGATGGTGAGGATGTGGGTATGCTGGTTGCGTGAATGATGTTGGATTGTGCTAAATATGGTTGTGATATAGATTATGATATTTTTATACATGGCACTAAAACAGTAAGGTGGATAAGGTTAATATAGGTAGACAAAGGGGATGGGGGCTACGGTGAGATCCTAGATCCCCTATTTGTATTGAATACAAAGGATAATATTACATAAAATTAAATCTCTAAAAGGAGGAGAAGGAAATGAAATGCTAAGAGGAACACAGAGGGAGGATTTGATGTTAGGTGCACTAGGAATAGTGGAGTGTCACATGTATAAAGAAATACTAGTGGATAATTGAAAAAAGTGAGAAGGTGAACAGGGGAAAGTGTAGTAGAAAAAATTGAAGAAACCTGCGGAAAAGTGATAATTTAGTGACGTGAAAAACCTATTGCAAAATATTGTGAATTAGTTGGTCATGCTGAGGAAAGGGAGATATTATTAAAAGAAGAGAGGGGTTGGATATACTGGTCAAATTGATATGGAAGCATGTATGTATGGTATGTATTGACGATTGACACTATGGAGTTATTGAGGCATGATGAGATGAGAAATGAAGGAAATATGTAGTAAATTAATGGGAGTATAGAAGATATTGTAAATTAGGCAAGATTATAAAAATGCACCATAATTTATATTTTCATTCAGTCCAAGTGGTCTGAGACTCCCAAGGCGAAAAATCCATTTGCTCTCTTTTTTGTATAATTCTTTGGTCATATCGCCTCCTCGTATGCCCAAGTTAATGCGATCTAAGCCAAAGACTTTCAATTCCTTAGTTGATCCATTGTGTTGATGGTGAAAATGTTTGGCAACCGTGGTAAGTTGTTTCATTCGTGCCAGATCCTTAGATGCATTTCGAATATTTCCAATGTGTTCCAGGACCCTCTCTTTCAATTTGCGTGTAGTCATGCTGACATATTTCACATTACAACTGCAAGTGATGCAGTAAATTACTGCTTGTGTATTACAATTAAAAAAGTGACGTAGCTTGGTTAATTGGCCATATTTGTCTGTGACTGTGTTGGTTTGCAGTATGTGTATGTACGACTTACATTGGCCGCACGGAAAGGAGCCTGTTGTCACTGGCTTCCTGCGTATTGAAGTTAGCAGATGGCTCCGAACTAATTGGTCTTTGATGTTTCTAGATCTGCGCCAGCTCATCTGTACCGTGGGGCCCACAATGGGAGATAAATCCGGATCCATCTGAAGTATAGGAAGGTGTTTGGTTATGGTATCCTTGAGCATTCTCCATTCGGGGCAAAATGTTCCTATAAATCTGATAGTCTCTTCATTTTCCGGTGTTGCCTTCTTAGGACCAAAGATTAAGTGATCCCTCTTAATCGATGTGGTAGCCTGATAGGCTCGTTTGAGTGACCGTTTGCTATATCCTCTGGCATGAAGTCGATTAGTAAGTTCCCAGCTCTTGGTTTTGTAGACGTGGTCCTCGGAGCAGTTACGCCTTAGCCTGAGATATTCTCCTTTGGGTATATTCTCAATAGTCGGAGGGAAATGTGAACTAGTTTGGAGAAGGAGACTGTTGGTTGCAGTCTCCTTCCGGTATAACTCTGTTTCCAAATAGCCCGTGTGAGATCTATAGATATCTAGGTCAAGAAACGGAACCCTGTCTGAGCTGATGGTGTGGGTCAACCTGATATTCAAATCATTGGTATTAAGTAATCCAATGAATTCCATTAATAGATCCCTTTCTCCGTTCCAGATAACGAAAACGTCATCAATATACCTCAACCACAATTCCACATGTATGGTGTATCTTTCATTTCCTGCGTTAAAGACATAAAAGTTTTCCCACCATCCCAAAAACAAATTGGCGTAAGTGGGAGCGCATGCTGCGCCCATTGCGGTTCCCCTTATTTGCAGGAAAAATTGATCCTGGAATACAAAGTAGTTTTTTGAAAGGACAAAATCAAGCAATAACAGGAGAAAAGTCGAAAAATCACTAGCTCCTCCTTGGTCCAAAAAGTATTTTACAGCTGTGATACCTTGGTGGTGATTAATGCTCGTGTAGATTGCTTCTACATCTAAAGTTACCAATAGGAGATTTTCTTCATAGTGTATATTATGAATTTTACGTAGTAAGTCCGCTGTATCCTGCAAATAAGAGGGTAGAGAAAGGACAAATTCACGAAGATGAAGATCCAAAAATCGACTTGGTTGTTCCAGGAGTCCACCGTTACCAGACATAATCGGTCTTCCAGGTGGTACAGAGGCATCTTTGTGTACTTTGGGAAGTAAGTAAAAGGTGGGTGTTTTCGGATTCTGGGTTGTTAAATATTTTTGCTCTGGTTTGGTGATGGTGCCTTGTGTTGCCGCATGTTGTATTATAGAATTGTAAGAATTCACAAATCTGATGGTTGGGTCACTAAGAACTTTCTTATAGCAGGAGGTGTTATGAAGTTGCCGGTAAGCCTCAGTGATATACATATCTCGTGGCCAAAGTACGATATTACCGCCTTTATCAGATGGTTTGAAGATGACATCATGCCAGGTTTCCAATTCCTGTAGGGCTTTGTGCTCATTGAATTTTAGATTGGAAAGGAAATGATGAAGGCCATGTCGGCTTTGGGCGTAAATTTCATCAAATTCTTTGGAAACTCTGTTCAGAAACACCTTAATCTCTGGGTTATTATTATCAGGAGGAAAGAACGTGGATTTGGGCCTACACTGGGGCCTATAGGTAGCTGGTGCATCCATGCTTGATTCGGCCTGTAATTCTTCCAAATCACGAATGGCATTGAGATCATCAGAGGTGAGGTCGGGATCAGCGATATTCTCTGATTGTCTACCTTGCTGTTTGGAGAAGAATTTTTTTTAGAAGGAGCTTCCTCCCGAACAGTCTCAAATCCTTTCCCCATGAAAAACGATTGAACGACTGGGATGGTGAAAAGGAGAGTCCCTTAGTAAGTACTGCCATGTGATCTGGGGAGAGGGATCTAGTAGATAGATTGATAACTTGTAGTGAGCTGGAGTTATTAGAATCTATCTCACTGTTTTTCTCTGATGGGCTGGGTAACATGCTGTCCTTGTGATATCCCAATCCGAGTTTCGTCCGTCGTTTCTCCTTTCTCCCTCTCCTGGTTTTCCTCGTGTTCTGATGCGGCCTCTTGGTCTCTGACCTGAGCTAAAAAAACGAGGATGGAAGTTGTCAATTTCCTCCTGATTCTCAAAAGTTTCACTGGCTGAATCACCGCTGGTAGAGGATTCAAATTCTGAGAAAGTAGGATCTTCCCTCTATTTTCGGTTTCTACTGAGGGATGTGGGGTTCCACCTGAAAATATCTCTTCTCGCAAAATCCTGTTTGTCTCGAATGAATTTAGTCCGTTTGCGATCCACTATCGTTTGTTCATATAGATCAATTTCTTTTTATGTTTATCAAAGGCTGCTTGAAAAGGCAGATCTTTCTCCCAGGTTTCCAAAGCCTTTCCAATTTCATCTATCTCTTTCTCAACTTGATCTAATAAAAGAGTGTCGTGTTTAACCAAAAGGTGAAGTAATTCATTGAAACACTTTAGTAATGCTGCTTCCCATTCACTCTTCAGGTTCTCACTGGCAAGAGGGAAGGAGGGAAATATCTTGGGTCTAAGGCCACGAGGTACAATCTTATATTTAATGTAATTTTCTAATGTGGTAACATCCCATGATAGGCGTACCCTCTTCTGTAAATTTTTCTGTAATTTAGAAAAAGAGGTGCGCCAATCTGAGTTGGGAGAGGTGTATTCGTAGGTATCTGAGAAAGGATCCGAGATATTAGTATTCGGACGTTTGGATAATTCTGTTTTTAATGAAAAAGTGGACATATTACATGCAAAAAGGCCTGTTGGGAAGATTTATATCCTTTAATTCAGTTCTGATCAATTGAAAAGCCAAGGAAATGGGCGGTACAAGCTGCATAAAATGAGGTGGCTGCTAAAAAGGATCAGAGGGGGAGTGTATTCAAATAACTAGAAAAGGAAATAATCAAGAAGCCGTGCTACAGTCAGAGGCTGTATTTACCCTACAGCATAGACGGTTACTATTGAACAAAGAGAGCGACCGTGCACTGGTATATAATAAATTTCAAAGATTATAAGAAACCAAAAATTGGACAGTTGTATTGTTGGAAAGGAGTAAATTAAACCTTTCAATTAAAGTCCCTATTGGTGGTGCGCCCAGAGCCAGAAAGCACAAGTACTAGCAAAGGGAGAGAAAGAAAGCTCTTGTGTGGGCGCACTCTTGAAAAAAACAGAAAAATGTTTTTTATTGTTCAGTTATTAGTAAGAAATGTTAAAATTTATATTTATTGATCATAAGTTAAAAAATTACCCCTCTATGATTCAAGGAAAAGTGTAAACATAAGAAAGACATGAGAAAATATGATATAATATAAAAATGTTCTGGTCTGTTAATCACATGAGAAGGATTAGAAAGGCTGCAGACACTTAATAGTCTAACACCCATTTCTCCTGACCAGTACAGATAATCTGTATTAATGAGACCGACCAAGGAGGTCAGAATGTCTTGGAAAAAACCACTGAAATCGAGTTAATACCAAGCATTTATTATTCACCTATTTATTTGATGTTACGCAGAATTAGAAATATCTGTGTTGATATGACCTGAACGCAGAAAAAGTAAAGAAAGTTATTGAAAGAACAAGTAGTGGTGATACTGCTGTTGGTGTCCACCCTTCGGAAGAAGGGGAATAGTCCCTACTCTGCAACACCAGGTATTCCCAGGGAGTCTCCTCTCAAGGTACTGACCCGGCCCAACGCTGTTTCGCTTCCAAGATCAGACGAGATCGGGCATTAGCAGCGTGGTATGGTAGTAGAGAGGGTATCTACCAATGAGAGTGCACCTATATAGAGATGGTAGAGTAAAGATTTAGAAAGATAGTCATATAGTGTGTAGATCTGCTTTCCACGTTAGGCGGGGTGAAACAATTGTCACTCAGTGACAAGGTGTACCCTGGATCGTGAATGAGAGTCTACAGAAAATAGTAAGTAGTGAAAGGAAAAAAGGTTTTAACACTTCTAGAATTATACTAGTGGTCGCTAACCCTGGCTGGAGACCACGTCACAAGGTATACAGCGTCAGGTAAGTTAGTACATGTAAATATCATTCACATATATATTCCTTTTTTGAGCAAAGCATCATTACTATGAAAAACAACCTAACAGGTATAGCACACTGTATAGGAAGGAGAATAAACGATGTATGAATAATCTGCAATTTATGGGGTTATAGGGCTATATTATGCACAGAAAATCCAAATTAATTGGCTTGCAGTGTTAATTGATGTATCAAAAAGAAAAGTCACCTCTTGCAGTGATATTGGTCTGCAATGTATGTGATTATTATTATGCGAGAAAAAAATCTCAAATATATAACATGCAGTATTAGATAGTGTGCCAAGAAGTGATAAGCATATATGTTAATAATACTGGCATGCGATATGTAGAATTATAATACTGAAATATGCACAAAAATCACAACTGCTTAAACATGCAATGAATATGCCCAATGCACCTATAGAGAATAGAATTCAAACTTCAATTGTAAATGGAAGATTGCAGCTAGAAAGGTGATACTCAAAATGTCAGGGTCCGGAGATAGGTGATAATGCAGGATCCTCCAAGGACAGGTCCCTTGCTGTGATCCGTGGAAAACGCGTTTCGCCCGTTGGGCTTGTTCACTTCCGGGATCTCATGGTCGATACTGTGTGCGGGGTTTGAAAGCCCTGCTAATGTTAGGTAGCAGCCAATGGGTTATGCGTATCCAAATCGTAATGGGGGAAGAAGTATAGAGGTTCCCATGGAGACGCGGGAGACCAAATGAAAAACGGGTTGGTGACGCATCCCAGCCAATCAGAGCATGGGTGCGTCAAATGACGTAGTATGTAGGCGGACTAAGGGGGAGGCTTGTGGGCATGGGTAATCTAATTGGAGCAATAGGGAAGGCCTAAGAGCAGGGAAGACGATGGCGCCATGTTCGATATGGGATTGCCCAGAGTGCCTCCTATTATCGAGCATACACTGATGAGAAAGAAAGGTATATAAAGGAAAAATAAAATAAAAATCAAAAACCTTGATATTGAATCTGACAGTGCTAAATTGCTAACAAAGTATAATGAGAAAAACATTATTAATTAAGTATGTAACACTGCGGAACGGGCGAAGAGTATGAAAAAGTCCATAGGCACCGGAAGCAAATAAGATAGTGATATATCTTGATCAATCATGGTATTAATGCCACTTATTCAATTGGCCTGTGAAAAATATGCTAGTATGTTGAAAAAATAATAAAGCCTGGCTCCATACTATGCAGGAGGAAGTTGATCACTGCATTAGATACTATAGCGCCATATTGGAAGAGGGCAAAACTGCCAGAACTGATAAAAATAAATACTATTAAAAAGGAAAAAATAATAAAATGTTGTTGAACACAAGGGTATGTTGGTGTCCAGACTAGAGGTGAAATCCCAGTGGTGCGTGAACTATGACGCATCCTGGGATGGGAAAATTTATAGGTAATGGTTGCTAAGGGGTGGAAAAAAAATATATATAAAAATGAAACAAAAAAATATATATGCATAGATATATAAAATTATGTAGGCAAAGTGTAGAATCCAAATGAGAGAGCGGGGAGGGAAGGGAAATAGGGGAGGAATGGGATTGGGATGGAAGTTGAGGAAAACAGTGGGATATGCCATTGAAACCAGGTGAAGAAAAAAAAAAAAAAAAGGTTGAAAAAGTGAAGTGTGTACAGGTAATTGGTGCTGAAAGGGTGGGAAAGGGAGGTGTTACTGGTAGCAGTGAATTTAAGTGAAGGTCTGGGAAAATGGGAGATGTGTGCTAATAGAGATGGTGAGGATGTGGGTATGCTGGTTGCGTGAATGATGTTGGATTGTGCTAAATATGGTAGTGATATAGATTATGATATTTTTATACATGGCACTAAAACAGTAAGGTGGATAAGGTTAATATAGGTAGACAAAGGGGATGGGGGCTACGGTGAGATCCTAGATCCCCTATTTGTATTGAATACAAAGGATAATATTACATAAAATTAAATCTCTAAAAGGAGGAGAAGGAAATGAAATGCTAAGAGGAACACAGAGGGAGGATTTGATGTTAGGTGCACTAGGAATAGTGGAGTGTCACATGTATAAAGAAATACTAGTGGATAATTGAAAAAAGTGAGAAGGTGAACAGGGGAAAGTGTAGTAGAAAAAATTGAAGAAACCTGCGGAAAAGTGATAATTTAGTGACGTGAAAAACCTATTGCAAAATATTGTGAATTAGTTGGTCATGCTGAGGGAAGGGAGATATTATTAAATGAAGAGAGGGGTTGGATATACTGTTCAAATTGATATGGAAGCATGTAAATATGGTATGTATTGACGATTGACACTATGGAGTTATAGAGGCATGATGAGATGAGAAATGAAGGAAATATGTAGTAAATTAATGGGAGTATAGAAGATATTGTAAATTAGGCAAGATTATAAAAATGCACCATAATTTATATTTTCATTCAGTCCAAGTGGTCTGAGACTCCCAAGGCGAAAAATCCATTCGCTCTCTTTTTTGTATAATTCTTTGGTCATATCGCCTCCTCGTATGCCCAAGTTAATGCGATCTAAGCCAAAGACTTTCAATTCCTTAGTTGATCCATTGTGTTGATGGTGAAAATGTTTGGCAACCGTGGTAAGTTGTTTCATTCGTGCCAGATCCTTAGATGCATTTCGAATATTTCCAATGTGTTCCAGGACCCTCTCTTTCAATTTGCGTGTAGTCATGCCGACATATTTCACATTACAACTGCAAGTGATGCAGTAAATTACTGCTTGTGTATTACAATTAAAAAAGTGACGTAGCTTGGTTAACTGGCCATATTTGTCTGTGACTGTGTTGGTTTGCAGTATGTGTATGCACAACTTACATTGGCCGCACGGAAAGGAGCCTGTTGTCACTGGCTTCCTGCGTATTGAAGTTAGCAGATGGCTCCGAACTAATTGGTCTTTGATGTTTCTAGATCTGCGCCAGCTCATCTGTACCGTGGGGCCCACAATGGGAGATAAATCCGGATCCATCTGAAGTATAGGAAGGTGTTTGGTTATGGTATCCTTGAGCATTCTCCATTCGGGGCAAAATGTTCCTATAAATCTGATAGTCTCTTCATTTTCCGGTGTTGCCTTCTTAGGACCAAAGATTAAGTGATCCCTCTTAATCGATGTGGTAGTCTGATAGGCTCGTTTGAGTGACCGTTTGCTATATCCTCTGGCATGAAGTCGATTAGTAAGTTCCCAGCTCTTGGTTTTGTAGACGTGGTCCTCGGAGCAGTTACGCCTTAGCCTGAGATAATCTCCTTTGGGTATATTCTCAATAGTCGGAGGGAAATGTGAACTAGTTTGGAGAAGGAGACTGTTGGTTGCAGTCTCCTTCCGGTATAACTCTGTTTCCAAATAGCCCGTGTGAAATCTATAGATATCTAGGTCAAGAAACGGAACCCTGTCTGAGCTGATGGTGTGGGTCAACCTGATATTCAAATCATTGGTATTAAGTAATCCAATGAATTCCATTAATAGATCCCTTTCTCCGTTCCAGATAACGAAAACGTCATCAATATACCTCAACCACAATTCCACATGTATGGTGTATCTTTCATTTCCTGCGTTAAAGACATAAAAGTTTTCCCACCATCCCAAAAACAAATTGGCGTAAGTGGGAGCGCATGCTGCGCCCATTGCGGTTCCCCTTATTTGCAGGAAAAATTGATCCTGGAATACAAAGTAGTTTTTTGAAAGGACAAAATCAAGCAATAACAGGAGAAAAGTCGAAAAATCACTAGCTCCTCCTTGGTCCAAAAAGTATTTTACAGCTGTGATACCTTGGTGGTGATTAATGCTCGTGTAGAGTGCTTCTACATCTAAAGTTACCAATAGGAGATTTTCTTCACAGTGTATATTATGAATTTTACGTAGTAAGTCCGCTGTATCCTGCAAATAAGAGGGTAGAGAAAGGACAAATTCACGAAGATGAAGATCCAAAAATCGACTTGGTTGTTCCAGGAGTCCACCGTTACCAGACATAATCGGTCTTCCAGGTGGTACAGAGGCATCTTTGTGTACTTTGGGAAGTAAGTAAAAGGTGGGTGTTTTCGGATTCTGGGTTGTTAAACATTTTTGCTCTGGTTTGGTGATGGTGCCTTGTGTTGCCGCATGTTGTATTATAGAATTGTAAGAATTCACAAATCTGATGGTTGGGTCACTAAGAAGTTTCTTATAGCAGGAGGTGTTATGAAGTTGCCGGTAAGCCTCAGTGATATACATATCTCGTGGCCAAAGTACGATATTACCGCCTTTATCAGATGGTTTGAAGATGACATCATGCCAGGTTTCCAATTCCTGTAGGACTTTGCGCTCATTGAATTTTAGATTGGAAGGGAAATGATGATGGCCATGTCGGCTTTGGGCGTAAATTTCATCAAATTCTTTGGAAACTCTGTTCAGAAACACCTTAATCTCTGGGTTATTATTATCAGGAGGAAAGAACGTGGATTTGGGCCTATACTGGGGCCTATAGGTAGCTGGTGCATCCATGCTTGATTCGGCCTGTAATTCTTCCAAATTACGAATGGCATTGAGATCATCAGAGGTGAGGTCGGGATCAGCGATATTCTCTGATTGTCTACCTTGCTGTTTGGGGAAGAATTTTTTTAGAAGGAGCTTCCTCCCGAACAGTCTCAAATCCTTTTCCCAAGAAAAACGATTGAACGACTGGGATGGTGAAAAGGAGAGTCCCTTAGTAAGTACTGCCATGTGATCTGGGGAGAGGGATCTAGTAGATAGATTGATAACTTGTAGTGAGCTGGAGTTATTAGAATCTATCTCACTGTTTTTCTCTGACGGGCTGGGTAACGTGCTGTCCTTGTGATATCCCAATCCGAGTTTCGTCCGTCGTTTCTCCTTTCTCCCTCTCCTGGTTTTCCTCGTGTTCTGATGCGGCCTCTTGGTCTCTGACCTGAGCCTAAAAAAACGAGGATGGAAGTTGTCAATTTCCTCCTGATTCTCAAAAGTTTCACTGGCTGAATCACTGCTGGTAGAGGATTCAAATTCTGAGAAAGTAGGATCTTCCCTCTGTTTTCGGTTTCTACTGAGGGTTGTAGGGTTCCACCTGAAAATATCTCTTCTCGCAAAATCCTGTTTGTCTCGAATGAATTTAGTCCGTTTGCGATCCACTATCGTTTGTTCATATAGATCAATTTCTTTTTATGTTTATCAAAGGCTGCTTGAAAAGGCAGATCTTTCTCCCAGGTTTCCAAAGCCTTTCCAATTTCATCTATCTCTTTCTCAACTTGATCTAATAAAAGAGTGTCGTGTTTAACCAAAAGGTGAAGTAATTCATTGGAACACTTTAGTAATGCTGCTTCCCATTCACTCTTCAGGTTCTCACTGGCAAGAGGGAAGGAGGGAAATACCTTGGGTCTAAGGCCACGAGGTACAATCTTATATTTAATGTAATTTTCTAATGTGGTAACATCCCATGATAGGCGTACCCTCTTCTGTAAATTTTTCTGTAATTTAGAAAAAGAGGTGCGCCAATCTGAGTTGGGAGAGGTGTATTCGTAGGTATCTGAGAAAGGATCCGAGATATTAGTATTCGGACGTTTGGATAATTCTGTTTTTAATGAAAAAGTGGACATATTACATGCAAAAAGGCCTGTTGGGAAGATTTATATCCTTTGATTCAGTTCTGATCAATTGAAAAGCCAAGGAAATGGGCGGTACAAGCTGCATAAAATGAGGTGGCTGCTAAAAAGGATCAGAGGGGGAGTGTATTCAAATAACTAGAAAAGGAAATAATCAAGAAGCCGTGCTACAGTCAGAGGCTGTATTTACCCTACAGCATAGACGGTTACTATTGAACAAAGAGAGCGACCGTGCACTGGTATATAATAAATTGCAAAGATTATAAGAAACCAAAAATTGGACAGTTGTATTGTTGGAAAGGAGTAAATTAAACCTTTCAATTAAAGTCCCTATTGGTGGTGCGCCCAGAGCCAGAAAGCACAAGTACTAGCAAAGGGAGAGAAAGAAAGCTCTTGTGTGGGCGCACTCTTGAAAAAAACAGAAAAATGTTTTTTATTGTTCAGTTATTAGTAAGAAATGTTAAAATTTATATTTATTGATCATAAGTTAAAAAATTACCCCTCTATGATCCAAGGAAAAGTGTAAACATAAGAAAGACATGAGAAAATATGATATAATATAAAAATGTTCTGGTCTGTTAATCACATGAGAAGGATTAGAAAGGCTGCAGACACTTAATAGTCTAACACCCGTTTCTCCTGACCAGTACAGATAATCTGTATTAATGAGACCGACCAAGGAGGTCAGAATGTCTTGGAAAAAACCACTGAAATCGAGTTAATACCAAGCATTTATTATTCACCTATTTATTTGATGTTACGCAGAATTAGAAATATCTGTGTTGATATGACCTGAACGCAGAAAAAGTAAAGAAAGTTATTGAAAGAACAAGTAGTGGTGATACTGCTGTTGGTGTCCACCCTTTGGAAGAAGGGGAATAGTCCCTACTCTGCAACACCAGGTATTCCCAGGGAGTCTCATCTCAAGGTACTGACCCGGCCCAACGCTGTTTCGCTTCCAAGATCAGACGAGATCGGGCATTAGCAGCGTGGTATGGTAGTAGAGAGGGTATCTACCAATGAGAGTGCACCTATATAGAGATGGTAGAGTAAAGATTTAGAAAGATAGTCATATAGTGTGTAGATCTGCTTTCCACGTTAGGCGGGGTGAAACAATTGTCACTCAGTGACAAGGTGCACCCTGGATCGTGAATGAGAGTCTACAGAAAATAGTAAGTAGTGAAAGGAAAAAAGGTTTTAACACTTCTAGAATTATACTAGTGGTCGCTAACCCTGGCGGGAGACCACGTCACAAGGTATACAGCGTCAGGTAAGTTAGTACATGTAAATATCATTCACATATATATTCCTTTTTTGAGCAAAGCATCATTACTATGAAAAACAACCTAACAGGTATAGCACACTGTATAGGAAGGAGAATAAACGATGTATGAATAATCTGCAATTTATGGGGTTATAGGGCTATATTATGCACAGAAAATCCAAATTAATTGGCTTGCAGTGTTAATTGATGTATCAAAAAGAAAAGTCACCTCTTGCAGTGATATTGGTCTGCAATGTATGTGATTATTATTATGCGAGAAAAAAATCTCAAATATATAACATGCAGTATTAGATAGTGTGCCAAGAAGTGATAAGCATATATGTTAATAATACTGGCATGCGATATGTAGAATTATAATACTGAAATATGCACAAAAATCACAACTGCTTAAACGTGCAATGAATATGCCCAATGCACCTATAGAGAATAGAATTCAAACTTCAATTGTAAATGGAAGATTGCAGCTAGAAAGGTGATACTCAAAATGTCAGGGTCCGGAGATAGGTGATAATGCAGGATCCTCCAAGGACAGGTCCCTTGCTGTGATCCGTGGAAAACGCGTTTCGCCCGTTGGGCTTGTTCACTTCCGGGATCTCATGGTCGATACTGTGTGCGGGGTTTAAAAGCCCTGCTAATGTTAGGTAGCAGCCAATGGGTTATGCGTATCCAAATCGTAATGGGGGAAGAAGTATAGAGGTTCCCATGAAGATGCGGGAGACCAAATGAAAAACGGGTTGGTGACGCATCCCAGCCAATCAGAGCATGGGTGCGTCAAATGACGTAGTATGTAGGCGGACTAAGGGGGAGGCTCGTGGGCATGGGTAATCTAATTGGAGCAATAGGGAAGGCCTAAGAGCAGGGAAGACGATGGCGCCATGTTCGATATGGGATTGCCCAGAGTGCATCCTATTATCGAGCATACACTGATGAGAAAGAAAGGTATATAAAGGAAAAATAAAATAAAAATAAAAAACCTTGATATTGAATCTGACAGTGCTAAATTGCTAACAAAGTATAATGAGAAAAACATGATTAATTAAGTATGTAACACTGCGGAACGGGCGAAGAGTATGAAAAAGTCCATAGGCACCGGAAGCAAATAAGATAGTGATATATCTTGATCAATCAGGGTATGAATGCCACTTATTCAATTGGCCTGTGAAAAATATGCTAGTATGTTGAAAAAATAATAAAGCCTGGCTCCATACTATGCAGGAGGAAGTTGATCACTGCATTAGATACTATAGCGCCATATTGGAAGAGGGCAAAACTGCCAGAACTGATAAAAATAAATACTATTAAAAAGGAAAAAATAATAAAATGTTGTTGAACACAAGGGTATGTTGGTGTCCAGACTAGAGGTGAAATCCCAGTGGTGCGTGAACTATGACGCATCCTGGGATGGGAAAATTTATAGGTAATGGTTGCTAAGGGGTGAAAAAAAATAAAAAAATAAAAAATAAATAAAAAAAAATATATAAAAATGAAACAAAAAAATATATATGCATAGATATATAAAATTATGTAGGCAAAGTGTAGAATCCAAATGAGAGAGCGGGGAGGAAAGGGAAATAGGGGAGGAATGGGATTGGGACGGAAGTTGAGGAAAACAGTGGGATATGCCATTGAAACCAGGTGAAGAAAAAAAAAAAGGGTTGAAAAAGTGAAGTGTGTACAGGTAATTGGTGCTGAAAGGGTAGGGAAGAAGGGGATGGGGGTGGGAAAGGGAGGTGTTACTGGTAGCAGTGAATTTAAGTGAAGGTCTGGGAAAATGGGAGATGTGTGCTAATAGAGATGGTGAGGATGTGGGTATGCTGGTTGCGTGAATGATGTTGGATTGTGCTAAATATGGTAGTGATATAGATTATGATATTTTTATACATGGCACTAAAACAGTAAGGTGGATAAGGTTAATATTAGAGATGAGCGGGTTCGGTTTCTCTGAATCCGAACCCGCCAGAACTTCATGGTTTTTTTCACGGGTCCGAGCGACTCGGATCTTCCCGCCTTGCTCGGTTAACCCGAGCGCGCCCGAACGTCATCATGACGCTGTCGGATTCTCGCGAGGCTCGGATTCTATCGCGAGACTCGGATTCTATATAAGGAGCCGCGCGTCGCCGCCATTTTCACACATGCATTGAGATTGATAGGGAGAGGACGTGGCTGGCGTCCTCTCCGTTTAGAATAGATTAGAGAGACACTTGATTTACTAATTTTGGGGAGCATTAGGAGTACTCAGTACAGTGCAGAGTTTTGCTGATAGTGACCAGTGACCACCAGTTTTATTTATAATCCTTTCTCTGCCTGAAAAAAGCGATACACAGCACACAGTGACTCAGTCACATACCATATCTGTGTGCACTGCTCAGGCTCAGGCCAGTGTGCTGCATCATCTATTATCTATATATAATATTATATATATCTGTCTGACTGCTCAGCTCACACAGCTTATAATTGTGGGGGAGACTGGGGAGCACTACTGCAGTGCCAGTTATAGGTTATAGCAGGAGCCAGGAGTACATAATATATTATATAGTGAGTGACCACCAGACACACAGTGCAGTTTATTTAATATATCCGTTCTCTGCCTGAAAAAAGCGATACACACAGTGACTCAGTCAGTCACATACCATATCTGTGTGCACTGCTCAGGCTCAGGCCAGTGTGCTGCATCATCTATATATATTATATATCTGTCTGACTGCTCAGCTCACACAGCTTATAATTGTGGGGGAGACTGGGGAGCACTACTGCAGTGCCAGTTATAGGTTATAGCAGGAGCCAGGAGTACATAATATTATATTAAAATTAAACAGTGCACACTTTTGCTGCAGGAGTGCCACTGCCAGTGTGACTAGTGACCAGTGACCTGACCACCAGTATATATAATATTAGTAGTATACTATCTCTTTATCAACCAGTCTATATTAGCAGCAGACACAGTACAGTGCGGTAGTTCACGGCTGTGGCTACCTCTGTGTCGGCACTCGGCAGCCCGTCCATAATTGTATATACCACCTAACCGTGGTTTTTTTTTCTTTCTTTATACATACATACTAGTTACGAGTATACTATCTCTTTATCAACCAGTCTATATATTAGCAGCAGACACAGTACAGTGCGGTAGTTCACGGCTGTGGCTACCTCTGTGTCGGCACTCGGCAGCCCGTCCATAATTGTATATACCACCTAACCGTGGTTTTTTTTTCTTTCTTTATACATACATACTAGTTACGAGTATACTATCTCTTTATCAACCAGTCTATATATTAGCAGCAGACACAGTACAGTGCGGTAGTTCACGGCTGTGGCTACCTCTGTGTCGGCACTCGGCAGCCCGTCCATAATTGTATATACCACCTAACCGTGGTTTTTTTTTCTTTCTTTATACATACATACTAGTTACGAGTATACTATCTCTTTATCAACCAGTCTATATATTAGCAGCAGACACAGTACAGTGCGGTAGTTCACGGCTGTGGCTACCTCTGTGTCGGCACTCGGCAGCCCGTCCATAATTGTATATACCACCTAACCGTGGTTTTTTTTTCTTTCTTTATACATACATACTAGTTACGAGTATACTATCTCTTTATCAACCAGTCTATATATTAGCAGCAGACACAGTACAGTGCGGTAGTTCACGGCTGTGGCTACCTCTGTGTCGGCACTCGGCAGCCCGTCCATAATTGTATATACCACCTAACCGTGGTTTTTTTTTTCTTTCTTTATACATACATACTAGTTACGAGTATACTATCTCTTTATCAACCAGTCTATATTAGCAGCAGACACAGTACAGTGCGGTAGTTCACGGCTGTGGCTACCTCTGTGTCGGCACTCGGCAGCCCGTCCATAATTGTATATACCACCTAACCGTGGTTTTTTTTTCTTTCTTTATACATACATACTAGTTACGAGTATACTATCTCTTTATCAACCAGTCTATATATTAGCAGCAGACACAGTACAGTGCGGTAGTTCACGGCTGTGGCTACCTCTGTGTCGGCACTCGGCAGCCCGTCCATAATTGTATATACCACCTAACCGTGGTTTTTTTTTCTTTCTTTATACATACATACTAGTTACGAGTATACTATCTCTTTATCAACCAGTCTATATTAGCAGCAGACACAGTACAGTGCGGTAGTTCACGGCTGTGGCTACCTCTGTGTCGGCACTCGGCAGCCCGTCCATAATTGTATATACCACCTAACCGTGGTTTTTTTTTCTTTCTTTATACATACATACTAGTTACGAGTATACTATCTCTTTATCAACCAGTCTATATATTAGCAGCAGACACAGTACAGTGCGGTAGTTCACGGCTGTGGCTACCTCTGTGTCGGCACTCGGCAGCCCGTCCATAATTGTATATACCACCTAACCGTGGTTTTTTTTTCTTTCTTTATACATACATACTAGTTACGAGTATACTATCTCTTTATCAACCAGTCTATATTAGCAGCAGACACAGTACAGTGCGGTAGTTCACGGCTGTGGCTACCTCTGTGTCGGCACTCGGCAGCCCGTCCATAATTGTATATACCACCTAACCGTGGTTTTTTTTTCTTTCTTTATACATACATACTAGTTACGAGTATACTATCTCTTTATCAACCAGTCTATATATTAGCAGCAGACACAGTACAGTGCGGTAGTTCACGGCTGTGGCTACCTCTGTGTCGGCACTCGGCAGCCCGTCCATAATTGTATATACCACCTAACCGTGGTTTTTTTTTCTTTCTTTATACATACATACTAGTTACGAGTATACTATCTCTTTATCAACCAGTCTATATATTAGCAGCAGACACAGTACAGTGCGGTAGTTCACGGCTGTGGCTACCTCTGTGTCGGCACTCGGCAGCCCGTCCATAATTGTATACTAGTATCCAATCCATCCATCTCCATTGTTTACCTGAGGTGCCTTTTAGTTGTGCCTATTAAAATATGGAGAACAAAAATGTTGAGGTTCCAAAATTAGGGAAAGATCAAGATCCACTTCCACCTCGTGCTGAAGCTGCTGCCACTAGTCATGGCCGAGATGATGAAATGCCAGCAACGTCGTCTGCCAAGGCCGATGCCCAATGTCATAGTACAGAGCATGTCAAATCCAAAACACCAAATATCAGTAAAAAAAGGACTCCAAAACCTAAAATAAAATTGTCGGAGGAGAAGCGTAAACTTGCCAATATGCCATTTACCACACGGAGTGGCAAGGAACGGCTGAGGCCCTGGCCTATGTTCATGGCTAGTGGTTCAGCTTCACATGAGGATGGAAGCACTCAGCCTCTCGCTAGAAAAATGAAAAGACTCAAGCTGGCAAAAGCAGCACAGCAAAGAACTGTGCATTCTTCGAAATCCCAAATCCACAAGGAGAGTCCAATTGTGTCGGTTGCGATGCCTGACCTTCCCAACACTGGACGTGAAGAGCATGCGCCTTCCACCATTTGCACGCCCCCTGCAAGTGCTGGAAGGAGCACCCGCAGTCCAGTTCCTGATAGTCAGATTGAAGATGTCAGTGTTGAAGTACACCAGGATGAGGAGGATATGGGTGTTGCTGGCGCTGGGGAGGAAATTGACCAGGAGGATTCTGATGGTGAGGTGGTTTGTTTAAGTCAGGCACCCGGGGAGACACCTGTTGTCCGTGGGAGGAATATGGCCGTTGACATGCCTGGTGAAAATACCAAAAAAATCAGCTCTTCGGTGTGGAGGTATTTCACCAGAAATGCGGACAACAGGTGTCAAGCCGTGTGTTCCCTTTGTCAAGCTGTAATAAGTAGGGGTAAGGACGTTAACCACCTCGGAACATCCTCCCTTATACGTCACCTGCAGCGCATTCATAATAAGTCAGTGACAAGTTCAAAAACTTTGGGTGACAGCGGAAGCAGTCCACTGACCAGTAAATCCCTTCCTCTTGTAACCAAGCTCACGCAAACCACCCCACCAACTCCCTCAGTGTCAATTTCCTCCTTCCCCAGGAATGCCAATAGTCCTGCAGGCCATGTCACTGGCAATTCTGACGAGTCCTCTCCTGCCTGGGATTCCTCCGATGCATCCTTGCGTGTAACGCCTACTGCTGCTGGCGCTGCTGTTGTTGCCGCTGGGAGTCGATGGTCATCCCAGAGGGGAAGTCGTAAGCCCACTTGTACTACTTCCAGTAAGCAATTGACTGTTCAACAGTCCTTTGCGAGGAAGATGAAATATCACAGCAGTCATCCTACTGCAAAGCGGATAACTGAGTCCTTGACAACTATGTTGGTGTTAGACGTGCGTCCGGTATCCGCCGTTAGTTCACAGGGAACTAGACAATTTATTGAGGCAGTGTGCCCCCGTTACCAAATACCATCTAGGTTCCACTTCTCTAGGCAGGCGATACCGAGAATGTACACGGACGTCAGAAAAAGACTCACCAGTGTCCTAAAAAATGCAGTTGTACCCAATGTCCACTTAACCACGGACATGTGGACAAGTGGAGCAGGGCAGGGTCAGGACTATATGACTGTGACAGCCCACTGGGTAGATGTATGGACTCCCGCCGCAAGAACAGCAGCGGCGGCACCGGTAGCAGCATCTCGCAAACGCCAACTCTTTCCTAGGCAGGCTACGCTTTGTATCACCGCTTTCCAGAATACGCACACAGCTGAAAACCTCTTACGGCAACTGAGGAAGATCATCGCGGAATGGCTTACCCCAATTGGACTCTCCTGTGGATTTGTGGCATCGGACAACGCCAGCAATATTGTGTGTGCATTAAATATGGGCAAATTCCAGCACGTCCCATGTTTTGCACATACCTTGAATTTGGTGGTGCAGAATTTTTTAAAAAACGACAGGGGCGTGCAAGAGATGCTGTCGGTGGCCAGAAAAATTGCGGGACACTTTCGGCGTACAGGCACCACGTACAGAAGACTGGAGCACCACCAAAAACTACTGAACCTGCCCTGCCATCATCTGAAGCAAGAAGTGGTAACGAGGTGGAATTCAACCCTCTATATGCTTCAGAGGTTGGAGGAGCAGCAAAAGGCCATTCAAGCCTATACAATTGAGCACGATATAGTAGGTGGAATGCACCTGTCTCAAGTGCAGTGGAGAATGATTTCAACGTTGTGCAAGGTTCTGATGCCCTTTGAACTTGCCACACGTGAAGTCAGTTCAGACACTGCCAGCCTGAGTCAGGTCATTCCCCTCATCAGGCTTTTGCAGAAGAAGCTGGAGGCATTGAAGAAGGAGCTAAAAGGGAGCGATTCCGCTAGGCATGTGGGACTTGTGGATGCAGCCCTTAATTCGCTTAACAAGGATTCACGGGTGGTCAATCTGTTGAAATCAGAGCACTACATTTTGGCCACCGTGCTCGATCCTAGATTTAAAGCCTACCTTGGATCTCTCTTTCCGGCAGACACAGGTCTGCTGGGGTTGAAAGACCTGCTGGTGACAAAATTGTCAAGTCAAGCGGAACGCGACCTGTCAACATCTCCTCCTTCACATTCTCCCGCAACTGGGGGTGCGAGGAAAAGGCTCAGAATTCCGAGCCCACCCGCTGGCGGTGATGCAGGGCAGTCTGGAGCGACTGCTGATGCTGACATCTGGTCCGGACTGAAGGACCTGACAACGATTACGGACATGTCGTCTACTGTCACTGCATATGATTCTCTCAACATTGATAGAATGGTGGAGGATTATATGAGTGACCGCATCCAAGTAGGCACGTCACACAGTCCGTACTTATACTGGCAGGAAAAAGAGGCAATTTGGAGGCCCTTGCACAAACTGGCTTTATTCTACCTAAGTTGCCCTCCCACAAGTGTGTACTCCGAAAGAGTGTTTAGTGCCGCCGCTCACCTTGTCAGCAATCGGCGTACGAGGTTACATCCAGAAAATGTGGAGAAGATGATGTTCATTAAAATGAATTATAATCAATTCCTCCGCGGAGACATTGACCAGCAGCAATTGCCTCCACAAAGTACACAGGGAGCTGAGATGGTGGATTCCAGTGGGGACGAATTGATAATCTGTGAGGAGGGGGATGTACACGGTGATATATCGGAGGGTGAAGATGAGGTGGACATCTTGCCTCTGTAGAGCCAGTTTGTGCAAGGAGAGATTAATTGCTTCTTTTTTGGGGGGGGTCCAAACCAACCCGTCATATCAGTCACAGTCGTGTGGCAGACCCTGTCACTGAAATGATGGGTTGGTTAAAGTGTGCATGTCCTGTTTTGTTTATACAACATAAGGGTGGGTGGGAGGGCCCAAGGACAATTCCATCTTGCACCTCTTTTTTCTTTTCTTTTTCTTTGCATCATGTGCTGATTGGGGAGGGTTTTTTGGAAGGGACATCCTGCGTGACACTGCAGTGCCACTCCTAGATGGGCCCGGTGTTTGTGTCGGCCACTAGGGTCGCTAATCTTACTCACACAGTCAGCTACCTCATTGCGCCTCTTTTTTTCTTTGCGTCATGTGCTGTTTGGGGAGGGTTTTTTGGAAGGGACATCCTGCGTGACACTGCAGTGCCACTCCTAGATGGGCCCGGTGTTTGTGTCGGCCACTAGGGTCGCTAATCTTACTCACACAGCTACCTCATTGCGCCTCTTTTTTTCTTTGCGTCATGTGCGGTTTGGGGAGGGTTTTTTGGAAGGGACATCCTGCGTGACACTGCAGTGCCACTCCTAGATGGGCCCGGTGTTTGTGTCGGCCACTAGGGTCGCTAATCTTACTCACACAGCTACCTCATTGCGCCTCTTTTTTTCTTTGCGTCATGTGCTGTTTGGGGAGGGTTTTTTGGAAGGGCCATCCTGCGTGACACTGCAGTGCCACTCCTAGATGGGCCCGGTGTTTGTGTCGGCCACTAGGGTCGCTAATCTTACTCACACAGCTACCTCATTGCGCCTCTTTTTTTCTTTGCGTCATGTGCTGTTTGGGGAGGGTTTTTTGGAAGGGACATCCTGCGTGACACTGCAGTGCCACTCCTAGATGGGCCCGGTGTTTGTGTCGGCCACTAGGGTCGCATATCTTACTCACACAGCGACCTCGGTGCAAATTTTAGGACTAAAAATAATATTGTGAGGTGTGAGGTATTCAGAATAGACTGAAAATGAGTGTAAATTATGGTTTTTGAGGTTAATAATACTTTGGGATCAAAATGACCCCCAAATTCTATGATTTAAGCTGTTTTTTAGTGTTTTTTGAAAAAAACACCCGAATCCAAAACACACCCGAATCCGACAAAAAAAATTCGGTGAGGTTTTGCCAAAACGCGTTCGAACCCAAAACACGGCCGCGGAACCGAACCCAAAACCAAAACACAAAACCCGAAAAATTTCAGGCGCTCATCTCTAGTTAATATAGGTAGACAAAGGGGATGGGGGCTACGGTGAGATCCTAGATCCCCTATTTGTATTGAATACAAAGGATAATATTACATAAAATTAAATCTCTAAAAGGAGGAGAAGGAAATGAAATGCTAAGAAGAACACAGAGGGAGGATTTGATGTTAGGTGCACTAGGAATAGTGGAGTGTCACATGTATAAAGAAATACTAGTGGATAATTGAAAAAAGTGAGAAGGTGAACAGGGGAAAGTGTAGTAGAAAAAATTGAAGAAACCTGCGGAAAAGTGATAATTTAGTGACGTGAAAAACCTATTGCAAAATATTGTGAATTAGTTGGTCATGCTGAGGAAAGGGAGATATTATTAAAAGAAGAGAGGGGTTGGATATACTGTTCAAATTGATATGGAAGCATGTATGTATGGTATGTATTGACGATTGACACTATGGAGTTATTGAGGCATGATGAGATGAGAAATGAAGGAATTATGTAGTAAATTAATGGGAGTATAGAAGATATTGTAAATTAGGCAAGATTATAAAAATGCACCATAATTTATATTTTCATTCAGTCCAAGTGGTCTGAGACTCCCAAGGCGAAAAATCCATTCGCTCTCTTTTTTGTATAATTCTTTGGTCATATCGCCTCCTCGTATGCCCAAGTTAATGCGATCTAAGCCAAAGACTTTCAATTCCTTAGTTGATCCATTGTGTTGATGGTGAAAATGTTTGGCAACCGTGGTAAGTTGTTTCATTCGTGCCAGATCCTTAGATGCATTTCGAATATTTCCAATGTGTTCCAGGACCCTCTCTTTCAATTTGCGTGTAGTCATGCTGACATATTTCACATTACAACTGCAAGTGATGCAGTAAATTACTGCTTGTGTATTACAATTAAAAAAGTGACGTAGCTTGGTTAATTGGCCATATTTGTCTGTGACTGTGTTGGTTTGCAGTATGTGTATGCACGACTTACATTGGCCGCACGGAAAGGAGCCTGTTGTCACTGGCTTCCTGCGTATTGAAGTTAGCAGATGGCTCCGAACTAATTGGTCTTTGATGTTTCTAGATCTGCGCCAGCTCATCTGTACCGTGGGGCCCACAATGGGAGATAAATCCGGATCCATCTGAAGTATAGGAAAGTGTTTGGTTATGGCATCCTTGAGCATTCTCCATTCGGGGCAAAATGTTCCTATAAATCTGATAGTCTCTTCATTTTCCGGTGTTGCCTTCTTAGGACCAAAGATTAAGTGATCCCTCTTAATCGATGTGGTAGCCTGATAGGCTCGTTTGAGTGACCGTTTGCTATATCCTCTGGCATGAAGTCGATTAGTAAGTTCCCAGCTCTTGGTTTTGTAGACGTGGTCCTCGGAGCAGTTACGCCTTAGCCGGAGCAGTTACGCCTTGGTGCCAACGTGCACCAAGACCGCCGGGTCTTTCCCAGCCCCTCCCAACAATCTATCTACCCGGTCCGCGATGTGCCATACCCGAGCACCCGGGAGACAACAGACTGTACGGCGATCACGGTCCCGGTAGCAGATTGCCCTATCTGCCTTCCTGATGATAGAATCCCCTACCACCACCATCTGACTAGGTACCTCACTATCTTTTATCCCAACCGCGCCAGAGGGACCGCTCCTCTGGATGCTAGAGGGAGCAGTCTCCTCCGGCACCGTCATTTCTTCACTATCATCTTCCGATTCCTCGTCCAATCGGGCAAATTTGTTCGGGTTTGATAGTTCGGAGATGTCGAGCCTCCCCCTCTTTTTCTTCCTTCTAACTGTGACCCAACTGGCTACCTGATCATCATCCTCTTCTACCAGTGACCCCTCCCGCAACTCCTCCACCGTTCTGTCTAAACTACTCTCGAAATTGTGAATCTCCCTCAGTCGCGTAACGGTTTGCTCTAGATCAGTTACCTGGGCTTCCAGGGTAACCGTTCGCACACACCTCGTGCAGATGTAATCACACTGGGTCGGTAGCTCCAGGTGTGCATACATCTTGCACGACATGCACTGAGTGAGGTCCCCAATCACAGCCCCTCCCATATTATTTGTAAGGTCTAACTCCCTGTTACTCTCAAAGAAAAAGCAGCAAAAATAAAAAGTAGAAGACAAGCAATCTAACTTATACAATAATTAAGCTGGCTTATACTTATCTATCTTTGTGCGGTAAGCGAAATGTAATATTCAGTATATGACATTTGACTTTACATTTTTCACTGGTCAGAACAGTGTTTCAGAACATCTGCCTGTTATTTCCCTGTCTGATTATATAAATAAAGGAATTATGACCTAAGTGTTAATAATGGGAGGACAAGTTTAGAGTTAAAAATAGTGAGGTTGTCAGTACTGGGACTTGTAAATCTAAACTCTCTATTGTCTGTTGTCTGTCTACTCTCTCTTTTGCAGGTACTTAACAACATAGCCCTTTATAAATCTAAAATAAACACACAGAGACTTATTGGAGGGATAGGGTAAGCTTTATAAAGAAGGGGATGGAAAGTAAACGGTCGCCCAGAAAGAATGGCTCCACACAGCAGTGTTGCTATCTGCTGACCAGCCTAATTAGGTCTAGATGGGAGCCTTCTGCCAGCCCATCTCACACTCTTAAGATATCCAAACTCCCTTAGAAGGCCCACTTGAACCGTTATTGCCGCTGACCCCAGTAAATAGAATCAGCATAACCCAAGTATTGGCGAGAACTGTACCTTAAGATCTAATAGCTAGACAGCCACTCCTACTGTTCTTTCTCACTATCAAAGCCAACACAACACAGGAATGTCTACAGATTACAGACCTTCCCTACCCACAGACACTATAATGCTAAACTCACCGTCAAAAACACTCCCTTATTAAACAGATTTATTAAAGAAATAACTGGCCATACAGTATCATAAAACACCTCCCAACACTATTGCAAATTCTTGCCAGAGATTATATATCTCAACACAGACTAAGGACAAAATTTACTAAGCGGCAGATTGTAAACCCAGGCGGTTTTGCTACACGCCGTCAAACCAAACTTATTTATTTATTAACAGTTTCCTATATAGCACAGCAAATTTCCGATGAGCTTAACAACTGGATACAATGATAAAACAAAACTTGGTATTAACAACCAGTAATAGAGGTAGGAAGGAATAGACTAGAACATAATTGATTATCAAACCATCATCAATGTTTTAAACCATAGAAAGAATAGAATAGAATAGAATAGAATAGAATAGAAACCCCGGATATATCAAGCAGGCAAGCATTTATCAAAACAGCTGTAAAACCATAAGGTATTAATTTTACTATTAACATTTTTTATATAGTTATATACTCTGTCTAACAATACATATTGAGAGTTTTCACAAGAGTTTTCACAAGAGGAATTACAGGTTGAGTATCCCTTATCCAAAATGCTTGGGACCAGAGGTAATTTGAATGTCGGATTTTTCCGTATTTTGGAATAATTGCATACCATAATGAGATATCATGGTGATGGGACCTAAATCTAAGCACAGAATGCAATTATGTTACATATATACCTTATACACACAGCCTGAAGGTAATTTTAGCCAATATTTTTTATAACTTTGTGCATTAAACAAAGTGTGTCTACATTCACACAATTCATTTATGTTTCATATACACCTTATATACAGTCTGAAGGTCATTTAATACAATATTTTTAATAACTTTGTGTATTAAACAAAGTTTGTGTACATTGAGCCATCAAAAAACAAAGGTTTCACTATATAACTCTCACTTACAAAAGTCCGTATTTCGGAATATTCCGTATTTCGGAATATTTGGATATGGGATACTCAACCTGTATATTGAAATCCCTACATATAATTTGCTAACATTTAACATATAATTTCCAAAAGCATCTAATAAATGTGTATATCTTTTAGAATGCCTTTACTGGAAGACTTTACTGGAATACTCTTGTTTGTTCTAGAGCAAACAAATAATTTAATTTGTTTAATGATACTTGTATATAATTTTTCCTTACAAATAGAGAGCTACTAAGGAATATTTTCATATATGCTTACTATATGTTAACGATATAATAATATCCTTTATAGACCATTCAGCCGATATGATGAATAATATAAATCATACAGTATGCTATTGCATATATTTAAGTTATTGGCAAGCATTAAGAAATGAATATATACAAAAACTACAAAAACTGAACTAAAGGAAAAAAGGACTTTTATTATTATTATTATTAGTAGTAGTAGTAGTAGTAGTAGTAGTAGTAGTAGTAGTAGTAGTAGTAGTAGTAGTATATACTAGTTTATTGAACCTGGCATATATTGGGTCACCTCGATCTCAGCCCCTTTCGACCCCCTCAGCTCCGCCAGCCTCTTACCAACCCACAGCCTCAGAAGTCCATATTTTGAGAAAGTTACTAGTGAGACGCTATGCCAGGCAGGGGCAGGATGAAGAGTCAATGTTGTGGCTGATGATGTGTTGATGGTGGAGAGATTGGATCCATTCACTCATTCCATTGTGTAGTAGTGAACAAGAGGAATGCTTAAACGGGTGTGGATCATTGGGTTGACTCTAAAATGGTCAACAGTGTCTAGGTTAACCCCAAAAGGTCGAAATGCACTAGGTCAACACAGGAAAAAAGTTGATATTAATAATAAGTTGACATGAAAAAGGTTGACACAAAAAGGTTGATATGAGGTTTTAAACTTTTTTTGGTTTCATTTACTCCATAAACTGACCGGGAACCCCAATTAGTGCACCACGTCCCCTCACATGGCTCGCTATGCTCAGCACAGGTTACTATTCCCAATCATAGTCCCCGTGGATGGTAAAGTATGAAAAAGTTACAACTGAAAAAAATGTAAAGAACTCATGTCCGCCTTTTCCTGTGTCAACCTTTTAACCATGTCTACCTAATGAACATTGACCAATGGTGGTTGACCTATTGACTGTCGACCTTAATGTGGTCGACCTAACAACCGTATACCGCTTAAACTGGCATTTGCATATTTTCGGTAATTCGTGAGGAATCTCAGCATGGCATGAACTGCGTGCACCTCTGAATCACACTCCTGGATCTTGTCTTTTCATCTCATTACTATGTTCTGTTAGCAGAACACAAACTGATCTTCATATATGTGTCCCACATATTGTATACATTTACAGTATAGGTTTGCTCAGTAGAATATTTATTTTGTCAACATTTAAAATGACATTTTTATGATATTACATAGTTGCCAATGATCGCTCATATGGGAACAGTTACAGTAAATAAATCCCTAAATTTCAGTCAACTGCAGCAATACGTTTTTTGATCACACAAGGTTAGGCTGGAAAGCTGAACTCCTAAAGTGAATAGAAAATTGGAGGAGTAAACTGTCACAGTCATGACATTCTATACCATATCCGTGCGAAATCAGTGCAGATATTCTAAGCTTCATTGTCAATTGCAAATTGGAGACACATGGCTGTAGACTGCAGTCATTTTCCAAAAGTGATGAAAGGTTGATGCTTGTTATTATGTAATGGGTGTAGCTACAGTAAGTGTTGCAGAAATACAGATTAACACTATATGCATTACAATGACCGTCTTTATACAGGACTCCTTTTTGAGTGTTCTATTTTTACAAATACAGTAGGTAGGCCAATCAGATTGTGTGTATTTGCAAGTTACTTCATTTTGGAAGCAAGAAGTATTTTACAAGCCAAAAACACCTGTTGGCTTGAATGCCAAATGTTACTCCCTCCTCACCAATAAACACCACATGTGCAGACTCTTTGTCTGTCCAGTAACGATCTGCATTTGTGTAAATTATGGCCTACTGTCTTAGAAAATTCCATTACCAGAAACACTGGGTTCAGGCTGTCTTCCCATATTGAATAACTAAGTGTACTTTTTGCACAGAATGTAACTTGTAAAAGCAATTAATTTCCCTGCAAGCTGTGGGTGTTTACAATGAGCATATAGCAGTCAGATCTCTCTCTCTCTCTCTCTCTCTCTCTCTCTCTCTCCTCCCCCCTCTATCTATCTCTCCGCCCCCTCTCCCCTGCTCTCTGTCTTTCTCGCTCGCTCTCATATATATAGCTTATATTAATTGTAACAGCTTCTACTTTAGTAAAACAAACAGAAAAGTTCATGACAAGAGCTAAGTATTCTTCTTGCTCTCCTTTCCAACAAAGATACACATGAAAAATGAATCAAATACCATCCTACTACACATTCCGCATTGCATTCCATATTAGGGTAGGTCCAACGCTTGCTTATTTAGTCAGTTAGACTCATATCTTTTTTAGTTATTATTTGTTACAATATAGGACCTAGTTCAGCATGGGTTGTAATTGTGAGAAAAATCACACAACTACAACCCTTTACACTAGCATGCAGGAACGCTCAGCACAGGGCATGTCGGATCCTCCCTCCGCCCACTAATATGTGAGTGCTTCACTAAGCAGTGAAGCGCTCGTATGATAAGGGTAGCTCCCTGCCTACGCAGCCTAGCTGCAAATGCAGATGGCTACACGCCATGTTTAGGCTCGCAGCAGCTGTGTGTTTTACATCAAGCAGCCGTTGCGGCCTGCCCTGCAAACTGTCCGGTCACGCCTGCGGTATCTAGACCACACCTCCCCTAATGCCGCCTCAATAATGTCACGTCGCTGCCCACTCCTGCCCTGTGAACACCGTCGCATCTCACTGAGCCATAGTTTAATAAACAACTTGGACAAATGTATTGAAAATGATATCCTGGAGTAGGGCTGCCTTATCAGCAATTTTCACACACATGAAAGATTTAAACAATGTGCTTCTACAATACTTAGTTCAGTTGCCCATAGTCCCAGATAGAATTTCCTGCAATTCATTTCTCGGAGTGATTTCCGATATTGAGTCATCAGTTCTATTTGTGAATCTAGGATGGTGTCAGATAGCAGTATACTCTACCTAGCATATAATTGCTTCAGAAACTCAGAGGCTCATGCAGAATGAGGGGTGGTATTCAGTATGCCGGCTGTTGGGATACCGGCGCTCAGTATACCGGCGCCGGAATCCTGACACCCAGCATACTGACAACTATTCTCCCTCTTGCGGGTCCATGACCCCCCCCCCCCCCCCACATAGGGAGAATAAATAGCGTGGCGCGTGTAGTGCACCACCGTTGCCTGCAGTGTTCCGAGCGCAGCGAGCCCGAAAGGGGCTCATTTGCGCTCGTCCAGCTGCCGGCATGCCGACCGCCGGCATAACATACTACACCCCAGAATGAGCGTTACTAGTAGTCACATTGAGGGGCATATTTATTAAACAATTTTTCAGGAAATCATCCTTTTTTTGGGGAGGAACAGCCACAACATGTAAACATGTTCTAGATATATTACAGGGGTTTCACAGTGGTTTTCTATGGGGGCTGATATATTGTGAAATTTACCAAGCTGCAGAATGCTAGGTCCCATTAGTTAATGCTTCAAGATGGCAAGCCTTTAGGCAGCATTTATTGAAGAGGGATTCTCCAAATCCTTCCCTGGTAATGGACACTCTCACATACGTAGTCTGGTGAGCCCGCATATACAGAAGACCTGCGGGGGCTCCTGCAGCACATAGTAAAGTAATCACTTTAATTTACAAATTTCAGGGATTGGCTCCTACTGGGGACCCCGTCTCTGCATGTGATTATTAAAACATCCATGTGGTATAGAATTTCTTATTGCTATGAATAGGGGTGATATGAAATTATAAATATCAGGTCTAGAACCCAATAATTAATAAATGGACCACTAAGTACTGTATAGTTATTTTGTTCTGAGAAGATATAGGGCTTCATTCAGAGATAATGAATGCAGGTGCGCTATTCAACATTACTAATTGAAATAGCAATAAAATTTTGATTCCAATTAGTTTTGCAATATGAGGCTTTACACATAATCTTGGCCAAGATTACGAGTTTACCTACCACTTCTCGGTAACCTCATAGTCGGGTAAGTCCCTAACACTCTAAGGGTTGAAGTCTAGGGCGTGGGACACCACCAAAAATTGACCAACTAGAACCACCACAAGGCATCACACTAGTGAGAAAAGTGAAGTGTGAGAGAAAGTTGGATAGATAAGAGCAAATACTGCATTTGTTAGTGTTACAGGGTTGAAAAATAAATGTGTGAAAATTGTTATATATATAAGAAACAAACAAAGTGTTATAGGGGGCTAAAGTATTATATTGTGATGCCCTGGAGCAGCCCAGCCAAAGCCATTCAGGGGGAACCGATGCCTCAAAACTCACCACACAACTGACTTATTATATAAACATTTAGGTTTTACCTTAATTGTGCCTTGTTCAATGTGCAGTTAGAAAATGCTAGGATCCCTACTTAAGATCAATCAGTGACAAGTGGGGTGGGGGGACGCTAACCTAGGCAGTGGGGACTCAAACCTTCAAGTGCACATTTAAATACACAATAAACTGTAGAATATATAGGGAAGGAACCCTAGACTGGACACCCTAACTGCAAGTAATGAAAGGTGATATCTTCCTGAGACCTGTAGTGCCACACACAAAGAGAATGAATGCAGGTGCACTATTCAAACATTACTAATTGGCATAGCATTACAATTTTATAATACATTTTGCAATATGAGGCTTTTTGCGTAATCTTGGCCAAAATTATAGGCTTACTGTTAGGCGCCGGGGTCCGCTCGTCGGTGCGGCCCGGCGCCTAGCAACCAGGGACGCCGTGCGCGTTCAGCCGCCGGCTCCCTGGCAACGCTAGACGCCGGGCGCACAGAGCCGCTCTGACCTTAGCAACGGGGACGCCACGTTCAGCCGCGTTCCCCGTTGCTGGGTCTGTCCTAAATTACCTGATTATGTGCTGGCCGTGCAGCATGCAAGCTGCACGGCATTTCCATTGATTACCCTGTCTGGATCTTGATTGGAGGGTTCCTGAATAAAGGCACCCTCAGGACTTCTTACAGACGCCGGTGATAGCTTCCTGTTTGCCTGTGTCTGCTACAGAGAGTTTCTAGTCCTGCTCAATCCGGTTGTTCCTGTCCTCAGAGATCCTGTACTCGGAAGTTTGCCATCTATTCCTGGAGTCTGACCGAGCACCTTTAACATCCTGTGGTGTTCGTGAGTCGCGGCTCAGCCGTGTGTTGCGGCTTGTCCGCTTACTGTTTATTATTTAGTTTATTTGTGTTCTGGAGCTTTTGCGGAGGATTCCGCTCCCACAGATCCACTCTGGTATCCAGCGGTGCTGGATAGGAGTAACGGATCAGTGGTTCTTTGGTTGTCCTTTTCCCTGGCGGCTAGTCCGCACATACCTTTGGTTAAAGTTAGTTAGCTTGTAACCCCTGGCCTGGTTGCTTAGTCAGAGGGCCCCTTGTTATCACCCTGTCTCGGATTTCCCTTTGTCTCCCATTAAGACCTGCGGGGGCATCGGGGTTGGGCAGACATAATCCGCCCTTCGAACGCGGCTGCCATTGGCTCAAGCAACCATAGTCTCGCAAGGGATTTCTGATAACACGGGCGAGACAACGGAGTTAGGGCGCCAGGGGTTACTAGGCTCTCCTGCTCCCACAACCAGCATATCTTCCCAGTACTCAGACCTCTGCCATAAGATCTCTTCTGGTCTGGAGTACGGGAATCATAACATTATCACCGGCCAGACAAAAGAAAAAATTTAAATTAACAGGAGTTAATTTTTTCACTTATTCAGTTGGGAGATTTTGTCGGCCTCATGAATCCCGCCGGTATTGGGCCAAATCCTGGCCAGCTTCTAGTTAGTCAGATTCAAGAACTTACTCAGATGGTTCAGGATCTGTCCCTCCGGGTGAGGTCACAGGAAGATCTGTTACGGACTTCCCCGAGGGTCATCCCTGAACCAAAAATGCATCTGCCTGACCGTTTTTCTGGGGATAGAAAACAGTTTTTTAATTTTAAAGAGTCTTGTGAACTTTATTTTCGTTTAAGACCAGTCTCCTCAGGTACGGAGGCTCAGCGGGTTGGAATTATTATTTCTCTGCTTCAGGGGGATCCTCAGACCTGGGCTTTTGGTTTAAAGACAGACGATCCGGCCTTATCGTCTGTAGACGCCTTTTTAAAATCTTTAGGGCTATTGTATGACGACCCTGATAGAGAGGCGTCCGCTGAGAGTCAGTTGCGTGCTCTTAGACAGGGTAGGAATCCCGCAGAGAATTATTGTACGGAGTTTCGCCGTTGGTCGAACGACTGTGGATGGAATGACCCAGCCCTGCGCAGTCAGTTTCGCCTCGGCTTATCTGAATCTATAAAAGACAGTCTCCTTCAGTATCCCGCTCCTGAGACTCTCGATAAACTCATGGAGCTCTCTATTAAGATAGATCGTCGGCTCAGAGAGCGGAGGGCTGAAAAAGGGGCATCTGTCGGGTCTTCTCCTTGTGTGCTTTCCATTCCTGTAGACATGGAGGAGCCTATGCAGATAGGTCTCTCCAAATTGTCTCCTGAAGAAAGAACCAGGAGGCAAAATTCTGGTCTTTGTTTATACTGTGGAGGTAAGGGACATTTTGCCCGTAGTTGTCCGAACAAATCGGGAAACTTCCTGACCAAGTGAGTTGTGAGGGGGTTCACTTTGGTCTGCAGCTCATCTCCTCAAATAATTCACTGTTAGTTCCTGCTAAAGTTTCCTTTGGCAGCCTCTGTTCCTCGGTCTCTGCTTTTGTGGACAGTGGAGCTGCAGGGAACTTTATGGATTTAACATGGGCCAAGGCCTTAGGTATTCCTCAGTTAACCTTGGGTAGGTGTGTCACCATGCATGGTTTAGATGGGAGTCCCTTGTCCAATGGGGTTATTTCTCTAGGTACACCTCCTGTTTTACTCTCGGTGGGTGCCCTGCATTCTGAAAAGATTGAGTTTTTCCTTACTCATTGTCCAGCAGTTCCTGTGGTTCTGGGTCACCCTTGGCTGGCCTTTCATAATCCCATCATTGATTGGCAGTCGGGGGAGATCTTACAATGGGGTACCATCTGTAGGAAAGAATGTATTACGCTTCCTATCCGAGTAGCTGCCGCCGTTCCTGCACCCATTCCTGAGGAATATCAGGATTTTGTCGACGTGTTTTCCAAGGGCAATGCGGATATTCTGCCTCCCCATAGGCCTTACGATTGTGCCATTGAGCTAATTCCTGGTGCCACGTTGCCTAAAGGAAGGTTATATGCATTGTCTGGTCCTGAAACTGTGGCCATGAATGAGTATGTGAAAGAAAGCCTTGGGAAAGGTTTTATCAGGCCATCTAAATCCCCATTAAGTGCAGGTTTCTTCTTCGTAGAGAAGAAGGATGGTTCACTCAGACCCTGCATTGACTTTAGAGCTTTGAATAAAATCTCAGTAAAGAATACTTACCCTCTGCCGCTGATCTCTGTCCTCTTTGATCAGCTACGTTCGGCTGTGATTTTTTCCAAAATTGACCTTAGAGGAGCATATAACCTCATCAGAATCAAGTCAGGGGATGAGTGGAAAACGGCATTCAGTACTCAATCAGGCCATTATGAGTATCTGGTTATGCCATTCGGCCTGTCAAACGCTCCGGCAGTTTTCCAGGATCTCATTAATGATGTGCTCCGTGAATTTCTTGGAAGATTCGTTGTAGTCTACTTAGACGATATTTTGATATATTCTGACTCTGAAGAACAACATGTTACCCAGGTGCGTCAGGTGCTAAAGAAATTACGTGAAAATCACCTATATGCCAAACTGGAGAAGTGTGAATTTCATGTCACGGAGGTATCCTTTTTAGGGTACATTATTTCCCCTCGGGGATTCCGTATGGAACCGAAGAAGCTCCAAGCCATCCTTAGTTGGGCACAACCCACCAATTTAAAAGCAATTCAGCGCTTTTTAGGGTTTGCAAACTACTATAGAAGATTTATTCACTCTTTCTCTGACCTAGTTGCTCCCATTGTGGCACTTACTAAGAAGGGAGCAGATCCTACCAATTGGTCATGTGAAGCTGAGTTATCTTTTCAGGCCTTGAAACAAGCCTTTGTCTCAGCCCCTGTCCTTAGACATCCCAACCCAGAATTGCCTTTCATTGTTGAGGTTGATGCCTCGGAGGTTGGAGTAGGGGCTATCCTTTCTCAGAAGGATCCAGATTCCCTTTAATTACATCCTTGTGCCTTTATGTCCAGGAAATTCTCATCTGCAGAATCCAACTACGATGTTGGTAACCGGGAATTGCTGGCTATTAAATGGGCTTTCGAGGAGTGGAGGCATTGGCTTGAAGGAGCGACCCATACCATTTCAGTTTTGACTGATCACAAAAATCTTCAATACATTGAATCTGCCAAACGACTGAATGCCCGGCAGGCTCGTTGGGCTTCATTTTTTACTCGTTTCAAATTCATTATCACCTTCAGGCCAGGTTCCAAGAATACTAAGGCAGATGCCCTGTCACGCAGTTTTCTTCCAGTTCAAGACAACAGTCCTGTTACTCCCATACTTCCGTCTTCAGTCATTCGGGCAGGCCTCACACAGGATGTATTTACCCAGTTAAAGCTGCTTCAACATCAAGCTCCTGGAAATACTCCTGCTGGTCGTCTTTTTGTCCCTGAGTTTTTGAGAGCTACTGTTTTGGCGGAGTTTCATGATAGCAAGGTTGCCGGGCATCCGGGAATCGCTAAGACTTTGGAATTAGTCTCCCGCTCAGTATGGTGGCCTGGTCTTTCCAAAGACATTAAAGAGTTTGTTTTTTCTTGTCAGGTCTGTGCACAGCATAAAGTTCCCCGTTCTTTGCCTATAGGTCAACTTATGCCCTTGAATGTTCCCCTTAGGCCATGGTCGCATATCTCCATGGATTTTGTGGTGGACCTCCCTCTGTCAGCCGGATGCCGAGTCATATGGGTGGTAGTGGACCGTTTTAGCAAAATGGCCCATTTCATTGCTCTTCCCCGATTGCCATCTGCCCAGGGATTGGCAGTCTTGTTCCTCCGCCATGTTTTCAGACTCCATGGCTTACCCACTGATATTGTCTCTGACAGGGGTCCACAATTCATTGCACAATTTTGGAAGTCCTTTTGTGCTTCGTTGAAGATGAAATTATCATTAACCTCCGGCTATCATCCCCAATCCAATGGACAGACTGAGCGAGTTAACCAATCTCTTAAACAATATTTGCGTTTGTACTCGGCCAAACTCCAAAATGACTGGTCTGAGTTTCTTCCATTGGCGGAGTTTGCTTATAATAATGCCTGTCATTCCTCCACCAATGTGTCTCCATTTTTTGCAGTTTTTGGTTTTCACCCCAGAGCTAATTCATTTTTTCAACATTCCTCTGTCTCCTCTCTGGCCCTGACCTCTCATCTTAAACTTATTTGGAGAAAAGTGCACCTGGCTCTCAGAAAAGCAGCATTCCGGGAAAAAAGATTTTCTGACAGACTCCGGCGGCCGTGCACTTTTAAAGTAGGAGACAGGGTGTGGTTGTCGACTCGCAACATTAAACTCCGACAAACCTCAGCCAGATTGGGTCCTAGATTTATTGGACCATTTCTCATTATCAAAAAAGTCAATCCAGTTGCTTTCCGGTTACGCTTACCAAAAACTTTACGGATCGGAAATACCTTCCATTGCTCATTGCTTAAACCTTATGTTTCGTCCAGTAGATTTCCTCGTAGAATATCTCAGGGGAGATCTCCAGTAAATGTACAGGGTCAGCAGGAGTTCTTGGTGGAGAAGGTTCTCGATTCCAAGTTGTCCCGGGGTCGGCTTTATTTTTTGGTACATTGGAGAGGTTATGGGCCAGAGGAAAGGTCTTGGGTCCTGGATGAGGACCTTCATGCCCCAAGGCTCAAAAGGGCATTTTTTCGAGAATTTCCTCAGAAACCTGGCTTTAGGGGTTCCTTGACCCCTCCTCAAGGGGGGGGTACTGTTAGGCGCCGGGGTCCGCTCGTCGGTGCGGCCCGGCGCCTAGCAACCAGGGACGCCGTGCGCGTTCAGCCGCCGGCTCCCTGGCAACGCTAGACGCCGGGCGCACAGAGCCGCTCTGACCTTAGCAACGGGGACGCCACGTTCAGCCGCGTTCCCCGTTGCTGGGTCTGTCCTAAATTACCTGATTATGTGCTGGCCGTGCAGCATGCAAGCTGCACGGCATTTCCATTGATTACCCTGTCTGGATCTTGATTGGAGGGTTCCTGAATAAAGGCACCCTCAGGACTTCTTACAGACGCCGGTGATAGCTTCCTGTTTGCCTGTGTCTGCTACAGAGAGTTTCCAGTCCTGCTCAATCCGGTTGTTCCTGTCCTCAGAGATCCTGTACTCGGAAGTTTGCCATCTATTCCTGGAGTCTGACCGAGCACCTTTAACATCCTGTGGTGTTCGTGAGTCGCGGCTCAGCCGTGTGTTGCGGCTTGTCCGCTTACTGTTTATTATTTAGTTTATTTGTGTTCTGGAGCTTTTGCGGAGGATTCCGCTCCCACAGATCCACTCTGGTATCCAGCGGTGCTGGATAGGAGTAACGGATCAGTGGTTCTTTGGTTGTCCTTTTCCCTGGCGGCTAGTCCGCACATACCTTTGGTTAAAGTTAGTTAGCTTGTAACCCCTGGCCTGGTTGCTTAGTCAGAGGGCCCCTTGTTATCACCCTGTCTCGGATTTCCCTTTGTCTCCCATTAAGACCTGCGGGGGCATCGGGGTTGGGCAGACATAATCCGCCCTTCGAACGCGGCTGCCATGGGCTCAAGCAACCATAGTCTCGCAGGGGATTTCTGATAACACGGGCGAGACAACGGAGTTAGGGCGCCAGGGGTTACTAGGCTCTCCTGCTCCCACAACCAGCATATCTTCCCAGTACTCAGACCTCTGCCATAAGATCTCTTCTGGTCTGGAGTACGGGAATCATAACACTTACCACCATTTCACGGCAACCTCATAGTCGGGTAAGTCCCTATTATGTGGCACTACAGGTCTCAGTAAGGTAGCACCTTTCATTACTTGCAAGATAGCACCTTTCATTACTTCCTTGAGCTTGAAGAAGGAGGCAAGCAACTACTGGCCAGCGAGCCTTACATCAGTAGTAGGGAAATTGATGGAAACACTCTTAAAAGAAAGAGTTGTACATTTTCTCAAATCCAGCAAGTTACTAAAATGGTTGAATGGATATGACCTTGGTTACAGGAAAGAAAACAGAGAGTTGTAGTAAATGGAGAGCATTCACAGGAGGGAAATGTTACCAGTTGAGTACCTCAGGGGTTTGTACTTGGACCAGTGCTTTTTTAATATCTTTATTGGTGACATTGCAAATGGTCTTGAAGGAAAAGTATGCCTTTTTGCAGATGACATAAAGGTAACAACAGGGTAGACACACCAGGAGGGGTAAAACAGATGATTGATGATCTAGGTAGACCAGAAGAATGGTCAAGAGCATGGCAATTACAGTTTAATGCTAAAAAATGCAAAATCATGCACTTGGGTCACAAAAATCTAAAGGTTAAATATAGCCATTAATGGCACTACTGTATATTGGAAACTACTGAGCAGGTAAGCAATGTAACAAAGCAATAAGGAGTGCTTGGTTGCATAGAGAGAGAAAAATCAGTAGCAGAAAGAGAGGTGTAATAATGCCACTATGTAGGTCAGGGGTGAGGAACGTCCGTCCCGCAGGCCGTATCAGGCTCTCACAGCCTGTCAATCCGGCCCGGCGGCCAGTGCTGCAGCCGCTGCTATGTGAGAAGAGGAGAGCGCAGCACAGTGCCTCTCCTGCCCCTCAATGAGCTCAATGATGTCTGTACTCCGGTCTTCGGTGTCCGGCAGTGGCGGGGTGTATCTCATTGGTTTACTAGCCAATCAGAGCTCGTGGACCGGCAGCCCCGGCTCCTAATTGGCTGCCGGTTCACGAGCTCTGATTGGCTAACGAACCGACGCCTCATTTGAGATACCCGCTGCCGTAGACCGGACATCACTGAGCATTGATGGGCAAGAGAGGCACTGCGCTGTCCTCCCCTAACATAGCAACAACAACAGTGGTGAGCAGCAGGGGGGCGCTGTGGGGCCATGTATATCAGGCTGGTAACGTCACTATTAGCTGCTGTGTTATAGCAAATGATCCAGTGGATAGTGTTGAGAGGAAAGCTCTGAAATTTCCCTCCACATTTGAGAATCTCATCAGAGGCTGATCCTGAGAAATGATCAGGAGTTTCCTATTATGTGGACATGTTTTAAAATGTGTGTTTTGTATTTTCATTTGCAAGCCACAAGGAGTTTTGGGGTAGATGTAAGATTACATGTTATGTGTGCTGATACCACTACCCTGCTCCCCCCATGTATGAAAGAGAAGTGTGCTATGCGCCCCATCTAAGGGGTGTGTCATCTGTCAGGTGGGAGGGGCTAGGGGGTGCATTATCTGTCAAGTGGGAGGGACTAGGGTGTGTGGCATCTGCCATGCGGGAGGGGATAGGGGTGTGAAACCCATGGGGGGGTGAGTTCCACCACCTCTCTAGGACCACTTTAAGCTAGAGATGAGCGGGTTCGGTTTCTTTGAATCCGAACCCGCACGAACTTCACTTTTTTTTTCACGGGTCCGAGCGACTCGGATCTTCCCGCCTTGCTCGGTTAACCCGAGCGCGCCCGAACGTCATCATGACGCTGTCGGATTCTCGCGAGGCTCGGATTCTATATAAGGAGCCGCGCGTCGCCGCCATTTTCACACGTGCATTGAGATTGATAGGGAGAGGACGTGGCTGGCGTCCTCTCCATTTAGATTAGATTTAGAAGAGAGAGAGAGAGAGAGATTGCTGTGATACTGTAGATTAGAAGAGAGTGCAGAGTGCAGACAGAGTTTAGTGACTGACGACCACAGTGACCAGTGACCACCAGAGACAGTGCAGTTGTTTGTTTTATTTAATATATCCGTTCTCTGCCTGAAAAAAACGATACACAGTCACACAGTGACTCAGTCTGTGTGCACTGCTCAGCCCAGTGTGCTGCACATCAATGTATTGTATATAAAGCTTATAATTGTGGGGGAGACTGGGGAGCACTGCAGGTTGTTATAGCAGGAGCCAGGAGTACATGATAAATAATATTATATTAAAATTAAACAGTGCACACTTTTGCTGCAGGAGTGCCACTGCCAGTGTGACTAGTGGTGACCAGTGCCTGACCATCAGTATATTAGTAGTATTGTATACTATCTCTTTATCAACCAGTCTATATTAGCAGCAGACACAGTACAGTGCGGTAGTTCACGGCTGTGGCTACCTCTGTGTCGGCACTCGGCAGGCAGTCCGTCCATCCATAATTGTATTATATACCACCTAACCGTGGTTTTTTTTTTCTTTCTTTATACCGTCGTCATAGTCATACTAGTTGTTACGAGTATACTACTATCTCTTTATCAACCAGTGTACAGTGCGGTAGTTCACGGCTGTGGCTACCTCTGTGTCGGAACTCGGCAGGCAGTCCGTCCATCCATAATTGTATTATAATATATACCACCTAACCGTGGTTTTTTTTTCGTTCTTTATACCGTCGTCATACTAGTTGTTACGAGTATACTACTATCTCTTTATCAACCAGTGTACAGTGCGGTAGTTCACGGCTGTGGCTACCTCTGTGTCGGAACTCGGCAGGCAGTCCGTCCATCCATAATTGTATTATAATATATACCACCTAACCGTGGTTTTTTTTTCGTTCTTTATACCGTCGTCATACTAGTTGTTACGAGTATACTACTATCTCTTTATCAACCAGTGTACAGTGCGGTAGTTCACGGCTGTGGCTACCTCTGTGTCGGCACTCGGCAGGCAGTCCGTCCAACCATAATTGTATTATATACCACCTAACCGTGGTTTTTTTTTCATTCTTTATACCGTCGTCATACTAGTTGTTACGAGTATACTACTATCTCTTTATCAACCAGTGTACAGTGCGGTAGTTCACGGCTGTGGCTACCTCTGTGTCGGCACTCGGCAGCCCGTCCATAATTGTATATACCAGTGACCTAACCGTGGTTTTTTTTTCTTTCTTTATACATACATACTAGTTACGAGTATACTATCTCTTTATCAACCAGTCTATATATTAGCAGCAGACACAGTACAGTGCGGTAGTTCACGGCTGTGGCTACCTCTGTGTCGGCACTCGGCAGCCCGTCCATAATTGTATATACCACCTAACCGTGGTTTTTTTTTCTTTCTTTATACATACATACTAGTTACGAGTATACTATCTCTTTATCAACCAGTCTATATTAGCAGCAGACACAGTACAGTGCGGTAGTTCACGGCTGTGGCTACCTCTGTGTCGGCACTCGGCAGCCCGTCCATAATTGTATATACCACCTAACCGTGGTTTTTTTTTCTTTCTTTATACATACATACTAGTTACGAGTATACTATCTCTTTATCAACCAGTCTATATATTAGCAGCAGACACAGTACAGTGCGGTAGTTCACGGCTGTGGCTACCTCTGTGTCGGCACTCGGCAGCCCGTCCATAATTGTATATACCACCTAACCGTGGTTTTTTTTTTCTTTCTTTATACATACATACTAGTTACGAGTATACTATCTCTTTATCAACCAGTCTATATTAGCAGCAGACACAGTACAGTGCGGTAGTTCACGGCTGTGGCTACCTCTGTGTCGGCACTCGGCAGCCCGTCCATAATTGTATATACCACCTAACCGTGGTTTTTTTTTCTTTCTTTATACATACATACTAGTTACGAGTATACTATCTCTTTATCAACCAGTCTATATATTAGCAGCAGACACAGTACAGTGCGGTAGTTCACGGCTGTGGCTACCTCTGTGTCGGCACTCGGCAGCCCGTCCATAATTGTATATACCACCTAACCGTGGTTTTTTTTTCTTTCTTTATACATACATACTAGTTACGAGTATACTATCTCTTTATCAACCAGTCTATATATTAGCAGCAGACACAGTACAGTGCGGTAGTTCACGGCTGTGGCTACCTCTGTGTCGGCACTCGGCAGCCCGTCCATAATTGTATATACCACCTAACCGTGGTTTTTTTTTCTTTCTTTATACATACATACTAGTTACGAGTATACTATCTCTTTATCAACCAGTCTATATATTAGCAGCAGACACAGTACAGTGCGGTAGTTCACGGCTGTGGCTACCTCTGTGTCGGCACTCGGCAGCCCGTCCATAATTGTATATACCACCTAACCGTGGTTTTTTTTTCTTTCTTTATACATACATACTAGTTACGAGTATACTATCTCTTTATCAACCAGTCTATATTAGCAGCAGACACAGTACAGTGCGGTAGTTCACGGCTGTGGCTACCTCTGTGTCGGCACTCGGCAGCCCGTCCATAATTGTATATACCACCTAACCGTGGTTTTTTTTTCTTTCTTTATACATACATACTAGTTACGAGTATACTATCTCTTTATCAACCAGTCTATATATTAGCAGCAGACACAGTACAGTGCGGTAGTTCACGGCTGTGGCTACCTCTGTGTCGGCACTCGGCAGCCCGTCCATAATTGTATATACCACCTAACCGTGGTTTTTTTTTCTTTCTTTATACATACATACTAGTTACGAGTATACTATCTCTTTATCAACCAGTCTATATATTAGCAGCAGACACAGTACAGTGCGGTAGTTCACGGCTGTGGCTACCTCTGTGTCGGCACTCGGCAGCCCGTCCATAATTGTATATACCACCTAACCGTGGTTTTTTTTTCTTTCTTTATACATACATACTAGTTACGAGTATACTATCTCTTTATCAACCAGTCTATATTAGCAGCAGACACAGTACAGTGCGGTAGTTCACGGCTGTGGCTACCTCTGTGTCGGCACTCGGCAGCCCGTCCATAATTGTATATACCACCTAACCGTGGTTTTTTTTTCTTTCTTTATACATACATACTAGTTACGAGTATACTATCTCTTTATCAACCAGTCTATATATTAGCAGCAGACACAGTACAGTGCGGTAGTTCACGGCTGTGGCTACCTCTGTGTCGGCACTCGGCAGCCCGTCCATAATTGTATATACCACCTAACCGTGGTTTTTTTTTCTTTCTTTATACATACATACTAGTTACGAGTATACTATCTCTTTATCAACCAGTCTATATATTAGCAGCAGACACAGTACAGTGCGGTAGTTCACGGCTGTGGCTACCTCTGTGTCGGCACTCGGCAGCCCGTCCATAATTGTATACTAGTATCCAATCCATCCATCTCCATTGTTTACCTGAGGTGCCTTTTAGTTGTGCCTATTAAAATATGGAGAACAAAAATGTTGAGGTTCCAAAATTAGGGAAAGATCAAGATCCACTTCCACCTCGTGCTGAAGCTGCTGCCACTAGTCATGGCCGAGACGATGAAATGCCAGCAACGTCGTCTGCCAAGGCCGATGCCCAATGTCATAGTACAGAGCATGTCAAATCCAAAACACCAAATATCAGTAAAAAAAGGACTCCAAAACCTAAAATAAAATTGTCGGAGGAGAAGCGTAAACTTGCCAATATGCCATTTACCACACGGAGTGGCAAGGAACGGCTGAGGCCCTGGCCTATGTTCATGGCTAGTGGTTCAGGTTTTTTGGAAGGGACATCCTGCGTGACACTGCAGTGCCACTCCTAGATGGGCCCGGTGTTTGTGTCGGCCACTAGGGTCGCTAATCTTACTCACACAGCTACCTCATTGCGCCTCTTTTTTTCTTTGCGTCATGTGCTGTTTGGGGAGGGTTTTTTGGAAGGGCCATCCTGCGTGACACTGCAGTGCCACTCCTAGATGGGCCCGGTGTTTGTGTCGGCCACTAGGGTCGCTAATCTTACTCACACAGCTACCTCATTGCGCCTCTTTTTTTCTTTGCGTCATGTGCTGTTTGGGGAGGGTTTTTTGGAAGGGACATCCTGCGTGACACTGCAGTGCCACTCCTAGATGGGCCCGGTGTTTGTGTCGGCCACTAGGGTCGCTTATCTTACTCACACAGCGACCTCGGTGCAAATTTTAGGACTAAAAATAATATTGTGAGGTGTGAGGTATTCAGAATAGACTGAAAATGAGTGTAAATTATGGTTTTTGAGGTTAATAATACTTTGGGATCAAAATGACCCCCAAATTCTATGATTTAAGCTGTTTTTTAGTGTTTTTGGGAAAAAAACACCCGAATCCAAAACACACCCGAATCCGACAAAAATAATTCGGTGAGGTTTTGCCAAAACGCGTTCGAACCCAAAACACGGCCGCGGAACCGAACCCAAAACCAAAACACAAAACCCGAAAAATTTCAGGCGCTCATCTCTACTTTAAGCACTGGGGCATAACTACTGGGGGCAGGCTAATTTTTAAGTTGATAATTTTTGTATGATCCCCGAAGGATTTTATAAATATCCAAATGGCCCTAGGTAGAAAAAAGGTTCCCCACCCCTGGTGTAGGTCATTGGTACGGCCTCATCTAGAATACTGTGTTCAATTCTGGAGGCCAAATCTTCAGAAAGATCTTAATACATTAGAGACTGTACAAAGAATGGCAACTGAAATAGTGCATGGCCTATATCACAGAACTTACCCAGAAAGACTAAAAGATCTTAACATGTATAATTTTAAGCATAGAAGGGAAAGTGGGGACATGATAGAAACTTTCAAATATATCAAGGTTTTTAACAATGTACAGAAGGGAGATATTTTTCAAAGGTAGAGAAGTATTAGAACACGAGGACATGCACTGAAACTGGAGGGAGATAGGAGGGGAAATTTGAGGAAACTTCACAGAAAGGGTAGTAGATAAGGGGAATAGCCTCCCAGAAGAGGTAGTAGAGGCTAAGAGTAGAACAATTTAAACATGCATGGGATAGATATATGGATATCCTTATATCTATCTTATAAAGAAATAGGGATCAAATAGGGTTTGAGGCAACAATATTAAAAAAATGGGCCAGAATAGATGGGCCAAGGGGTTCTTATTAAATTATATTTTTCTATGTAATAAGTTATACCTTTGTCTGCTACAAGGCATACAGATCTCAAAACCTGTTTACCTTGATACCTCAAAAGTTGAGGCACAGATCCTTTTTTGGGGGTAAATTTACTAGAGATGAGCGCCTGAAATTTTTCGGGTTTTGTGTTTTGGTTTTGGGTTCGGTTCCGCGGCCGTGTTTTGGGTTCGAACGCGTTTTGGCAAAACCTCACCGAATTTTTTTTGTCGGATTCGGGTGTGTTTTGGATTCGGGTGTTTTTTTCAAAAAACACTAAAAAACAGCTTAAATCATAGAATTTGGGGGTCATTTAGATCCCAAAGTATTATTAACCTCAAAAACCATAATTTACACTCATTTTCAGTCTATTCTGAATACCTCACACCTCACAATATTATTTTTAGTCCTAAAATTTGCACCGAGGTCGCTGTGTGAGTAAGATAAGCGACCCTAGTGGCCGACACAAACACCGGGCCCATCTAGGAGTGGCACTGCAGTGTCACGCAGGATGTCCCTTCCAAAAAACCCTCCCCAAACAGCACATGACGCAAAGAAAAAAAGAGGCGCAATGAGGTAGCTGTGTGAGTAAGATTAGCGACCCTAGTGGCCGACACAAACACCGGGCCCATCTAGGAGTGGCACTGCAGTGTCACGCAGGATGGCCCTTCCAAAAAACCCTCCCCAAACAGCACATGACGCAAAGAAAAAAAGAGGCGCAATGAGGTAGCTGTGTGAGTAAGATTAGCGACCCTAGTGGCCGACACAAACACCGGGCCCATCTAGGAGTGGCACTGCAGTGTCACGCAGGATGTCCCTTCCAAAAAACCCTCCCCAAACAGCACATGACGCAAAGAAAAAAAGAGGCGCAATGAGGTAGCTGTGTGAGTAAGATTAGCGACCCTAGTGGCCGACACAAACACCGGGCCCATCTAGGAGTGGCACTGCAGTGTCACGCAGGATGTCCCTTCCAAAAAACCCTCCCCAAACAGCACATGACGCAAAGAAAAAAAGAGGCGCAATGAGGTAGCTGACTGTGTGAGTAAGATTAGCGACCCTAGTGGCCGACACAAACACCGGGCCCATTTAGGAGTGGCACTGCAGTGTCACGCAGGATGTCCCTTCCAAAAAACCCTCCCCAATCAGCACATGATGCAAAGAAAAAGAAAAGAAAAAAGAGGTGCAAGATGGAATTGTCCTTGGGCCCTCCCACCCACCCTTATGTTGTATAAACAAAACAGGACATGCACACTTTAACCAACCCATCATTTCAGTGACAGGGTCTGCCACACGACTGTGACTGATATGACGGGTTGGTTTGGACCCCCCCCAAAAAAGAAGCAATTAATCTCTCCTTGCACAAACTGGCTCTACAGAGGCAAGATGTCCACCTCATCATCACCCTCCGATATATCACCGTGTACATCCCCCTCCTCACAGATTATCTTCACGTCCAGTGTTGGGAAGGTCAGGCATCGCAACCGACACAATTGGACTCTCCTTGTGGATTTGGGATTTCGAAGAATGCACAGTTCTTTGCTGTGCTGCTTTTGCCAGCTTGAGTCTTTTCATTTTTCTAGCGAGAGGCTGAGTGCTTCCATCCTCATGTGAAGCTGAACCACTAGCCATGAACATAGGCCAGGGCCTCAGCCGTTCCTTGCCACTCCGTGTCGTAAATGGCATATTGGCAAGTTTACGCTTCTCCTCCGACAATTTTATTTTAGGTTTTGGAGTCCTTTTTTTTCTGATATTTGGTGTTTTGGATTTGACATGCTCTGTACTATGACATTGGGCATCGGCCTTGGCAGACGACGTTGCTGGCATTTCATCGTCTCGGCCATGACTAGTGGCAGCAGCTTCAGCACGAGGTGGAAGTGGATCTTGATCTTTCCCTAATTTTGGAACCTCAACATTTTTGTTCTCCATATTTTAATAGGCACAACTAAAAGGCACCTCAGGTAAACAATGGAGATGGATACTAGTATACAATTATGGACTGCCTGCCGAGTGCAGACACAGAGGTAGCCACAGCCGTGAACTACCGTACTGTACTGTGTCTGCTGCTAATATAGACTGGTTGATAAAGAGATGTCTATGTAACTATGTATGTATAAAGAAGAAAGAAAAAAAAACCACGGTTAGGTGGTATACAATTATGGACGGACTGCCTGCCGAGTGCAGACACAGAGGTAGCCACAGCCGTGAACTACCGTACTGTACTGTGTCTTCTGCTAATAATATAGACTGGTTGATAAAGAGATGTCGTAGTAGTATGTATGTATAAAGAAGAAAGAAAAAAAAACCACGGTTAGGTGGTATACAATTATGGACGGACTGCCTGCCGAGTGCAGACACAGAGGTAGCCACAGCCGTGAACTACCGTACTGTACTGTGTCTGCTGCTAATATAGACTGGTTGATAAAGAGATGTCTATGTAACTATGTATGTATAAAGAAGAAAGAAAAAAAAACCACGGTTAGGTGGTATACAATTATGGACGGACTGCCTGCCGAGTGCAGACACAGAGGTAGCCACAGCCGTGAACTACCATACTGTACTGTGTCTGCTGCTAATATAGACTGGTTGATAAAGAGATGTCTATGTAACTATGTATGTATAAAGAAGAAAGAAAAAAAAACCACGGTTAGGTGGTATACAATTATGGACGGACTGCCTGCCGAGTGCAGACACAGAGGTAGCCACAGCCGTGAACTACCGTACTGTACTGTGTCTGCTGCTAATATAGACTGGTTGATAAAGAGATGTCTATGTAACTATGTATGTATAAAGAAGAAAGAAAAAAAAACCACGGTTAGGTGGTATACAATTATGGACGGACTGCCTGCCGAGTGCAGACACAGAGGTAGCCACAGCCGTGAACTACCGTACTGTACTGTGTCTGCTGCTAATATAGACTGGTTGATAAAGAGATGTCTATGTAACTATGTATGTATAAAGAAGAAAGAAAAAAAAACCACGGTTAGGTGGTATACAATTATGGACGGACTGCCTGCCGAGTGCAGACACAGAGGTAGCCACAGCCGTGAACTACCGTACTGTACTGTGTCTGCTGCTAATATAGACTGGTTGATAAAGAGATGTCGTAGTAGTATGTATGTATAAAGAAGAAAAAAAAACCACGGTTAGGTGGTATACAATTATGGACGGACTGCCTGCCGAGTGCAGACACAGAGGTAGCCACAGCCGTGAACTACCGTACTGTGTCTGCTGCGACTGGATGATAAATGATATAAAAAATATATATATATCACTACTGCAGCCGGACAGGTATATATTATATATTATATAATGACGGACCTGCTGGACACTGTCTGTCAGCAGAATGAGTTTTATTTTTATAGAATAAAAAAAACAACAACACACAAGTGAAGTCACACGACGAGTGTTTAACTTTTTCAGGCAATCACAATATAAGTATACTACTAACTATACTGGTGGTCAGTGTGGTCAGGTCACTGGTCAGTCACACTGGCAGTGGCACTCCTGCAGCAAAAGTGTGCACTGTTTAATTTTAATATAATATTATGTACTCCTGGCTCCTGCTATAACCTATAACTGGCACTGCAGTGCTCCCCAGTCTCCCCCACAATTATAAGCTGTGTGAGCTGAGCAGTCAGACAGATATATAATATATATAGATGATGCAGCACACTGGGCTGAGCCTGAGCAGTGCACACAGATATGGTATGTGACTGAGTCACTGTGTGTATCGCTTTTTTCAGGCAGAGAACGGATATATTAAATAAACTGCACTGTCTGGTGGTCACTCACTATATAATATTATGTACTCCTGGCTCCTGCTATAACCTATAACTGGCACTGCAGTGCTCCCCAGTCTCCCCCACAATTATAAGCTGTGTGAGCTGAGCAGTCAGACAGATATATAATATATATAGATGATGCAGCACACTGGGCTGAGCCTGAGCAGTGCACACAGATATGGTATGTGACTGAGTCACTGTGTGTATCGCTTTTTTCAGGCAGAGAACGGATATATTAAATAAACTGCACTGTCTGGTGGTCACTCACTAGTAAACTCTCTGCACTCTCTACACTTCTACAGTACTCCTCCTAGTCCTAAGCTCCAGTAAATCTCTCTCTCTTATAATCTAAATGGAGAGGACGCCAGCCACGTCCTCTCCCTATCAATCTCAATGCACGTGTGAAAATGGCGGCGACGCGCGGCTCCTTATATAGAATCCGAGTCTCGCGAGAATCCGACAGCGTCATGATGACGTTCGGGCGCGCTCGGGTTAACCGAGCAAGGCGGGAGGATCCGAGTCTGCTCGGACCCGTGAAAAAAACCATGAAGTTCGGGCGGGTTCGGATTCAGAGAAACCGAACCCGCTCATCTCTATTTACTACAGCTTCTAAAAATGAAAAGTGGTGATGTTGCACACAGTAACCAATCAGATTCTATCTATCATTTTCTAGGATGCAATAAAGAATTGATAGACAGAATCTGATTGGTTACTATGGGCAACATCTCTTTTCACTTTTCAATTTTAGAAGCTTTAGTATTTTATACCCCTTGGACTCTTTTGGATTCACTAGAGACAGGCTGTAATATCTATCTTGAAAAAAAGAAAATGCAGATGCACACTCTGTAGTACTAAACACTACTTATCAGAATAATTATTTTAAACTCTGCAATCAAAGAAAGAGCAAAATGGAGGTGCTAGGCATAATTTTTACCCGAAAAATATATGGGCCAACCAACTGCAACCAGGTGACCTTATCTATTGTTAAAAAACAGGTTTTGTGTGGAACTATAAGTCTCTGCTTGATAGCACCCCTTATTATGTTTGGAATTAAGGTGTCGAGTCCAAGCCTAGGTGTCTCCCACATTATTTTGAAAGGACTCACTGACATCTTCTTTCATTCAATCCATAGTTGATATTGATTTGTCTAAGGTTTCAGAGCCTAATCTTTGTCAGTCTACTTTGTCAAAGATGTAGCTACCATAGGTGCAGGCAGTGCAGCTACTATGGCAACCAGAGCTGAGAGGGCCCACCTTCTATGTCACAGTTACATGTGTTATATAATTTTTTCACCATTGGGTGGTACATAGGGGCCCTTGCAAACTTGGGGCCTACAATATATCTAGTTATGCCCATGGACCTGCTCATTGTAATGTGGTATAACGTGAATTGGAGTGCATGATGATGTTACATATTATGAACTGGGGCACTGTAATGTAGCACAATATGAAATGGAGGCACTATAGTGTGGTATTATATGAATTCTGGGCATTGTATTTGTAATGTGACATAATATGAACAAGGAACACGGGGGCAGATGTATTAACCTGGAGAAGGCATTAAGAAGTGATAAACCAGTGATATGTGCAAGGTGATAAAGGCACCAGCCAATCAGCTCCAATATGTAAATTAACAGTTAGGATCTGATTGGCTGCTGCCTTTATCACCTTGCACTTATCACTGGTTTATCACGTCCTTATGCCTTCTCCAGGTTAATACATCTGCCCCACTGTACTGTATGTCATAATGTGCATTGGGGTACTGTGGTGCATAATGTACTGGCAGCACTACAATGTGACATAATTTGAACTAGAGCACTAATATGGCTCAGAAAATGAACTAAGGCACTATTATGTGGCATAACATTAACAACTGCTGCAGAGAGTTGTCTCTCTAGAAGCATTGGGACAGGGGCCCCTTCAGAATGTTACTATGGGGCCCACAAAGTTCTTACTACGCCCCTGTACTTAATTTACAGCTCTTCAGGGAGGGAGTATATCTTAGCTGTCTTTAACCAGCAGAAAACCTTACCAGCCTGCCAGATCCTCTAGTTTAGGTGGCTGAATTGCTGTGGCTATGAGGGATACCAGAGCCAGTCCTAAGCATAGGCAAACTAGGCAAATGCCTAGGGCATTTGGTATGCCTAGGGGCACAAGCAGGATCTGCTGATTAAAATGAAATGCGGCATGCCTATATTCTGCGTGTGACTGCGGCTGTATTTGCATACGAAATGCTACGTTACAGTGTATTCCTGAAAATCACTGTAACGTAGCATTTCATTTCCAGATACAGCCACAGGCACACACAGAATATAGGCATGCTGCATATAATTTTAACCAGTAGAAGCTGCTTGTGCATCCTAGCCACATAGTAATGCAAATAAGATGCATTTTCATCAAAAAAAGGTGCCAAACTTTAGCAGAGCTGCCAGCTGACTAACGCCAGGCATCTCCTGCAGCATGGCGTATTGAGGCAAGATGTACACATTTGATTCCAAGCAGAGTCACAGTGTTAGCGGTCGTGTGAGTGCCGTGTGCAGGTGGGTTTGTAGTGTTCAGCATATGTGTAAGGGTCATTATGTGTGTCATGTGTATAAATGTATTAATAATATGGGGAATATGTGAAATGGACATTATGTAAGTAATTATGTGTATAAGAGCATTTATAATGTGCGTCATATGTGTAATGGACATTATGTGTATAAGGGCATTAATAAAGGTTGGCATAATGTGTAAGGTGCATTATGTTTATAAGGACATTAATAATGTGTGTCATATGTGTAAGGGGCATTATTGTGTTGTATTATGTGTATAAATGCATTACTAATGGGTGGCATTATATGTATAAGGCACTCTATTGTGTGGTGTAACATATAGAAAGGGCATTATTGTGCAGCCTAATGTGAACAAAAAGCAACATGGTGTGGTGTAATGTGAATAAGGAGCAATTCAGTCCGATGTAATGTGATTAAGGGGCACTACTGTAAGGAGTAACGTATATAAGGTATAGTGGTACTACTGTGTGATATAACATGAATTAGGGACACTATTGCATGATAAAATGTGATTAAAGTTGCACTACTGTGTGGCGTAATTTGAATTGGGGTTACTATTGTGTGGCAATGCCCCTTCCCAGCAAGAACAAACACCTTTTTGGGCTGTGCGCCAAATGTGCGCACTGTTCCTACTTAAAATATAGGGGGTAGGAGCACCAAAATGGACTGCCATGGGTGCGGCGTGATGGTGCTGGGATAGGGGTGCAGGGTCAGAGGCAGAACTAGCGGTGGTGCAAGGAGGCACCAACCAAAATCTTGCCTAGGGCATCATATTGGTTAGGGCCGGCACTGAGGGATACAGATATAATTTACCAGTTCAGGTGCCACACATTGCCGTGGCAACTAAAGGCATACACTTGCAAGCTGATTGGTTAGTACTTTATCTATCTCCACTTTATCTTTCTCCAAGCTATGATAAATCTCCCCCATTATAACTAAAGGTAGTTAGTGTATACTTGCAGCAATTGTGACATTTGCCACTCTTGGCAATTTTATAATTCCTTAATTTTCTCTTACGTCCTAGAGGATGCTGGGGACTCCGTAAGGACCATGGGGTATAGACGGGCTCCGCAGGAGATAGGGCACCTAAAAATAACTTTGACTATGGGTGTGCACTGGCTCCTCCCTCTATGCCCTCCTCCTGACCTCAGTTAGATCTTGTGCCCAGAGGAGAATGGGTGCACTGCAGAGAGCTCTCCAGAGTTTTCTGTTGTAGAAGAATTTTGTTAGGTTTTTTATTTTCAGGGAGTCCTGTTGGCAACAGGCTCCCTGCATCGTGGGACCGAGGAGAGAGAAGCAGAGCTGGCTTGTCAAGTTGGGCACTGCTTCTAAGGCTACTGGACACCATTAGCTCCAGAGGGAGTCGGAGCACAGGTGTCACCTGGGGTTCGTCCCGGAGCCGCGTCGCCGTCCTCCTCACAGATGCCGAAGATAGAAGCCGGATGAGAAGGCAGAAGACCTCTTAAGCAGCAGAAGACATCAGATCTTCATGAGGTAAGGCGCGCAGCGGTAAGCTGCGCGCCATTGCTCCCAGTCACACACACACAGAGCAGCACTGAAGGGTGCAGGGCGCAGGGGGGGGGGGCGCCCTGGGCAGCAATAAACCTCACATTTGGGCACATGCAGATTGATTAGGCTGCGGAGGCAGTAAATCTATGATCCCCGCCATTTTAATTGAAAAATCACTGGGACCGAAGCCCGCCGTCGGGTGGGCGGGGCTTGATCCTCAGCACTAACCAGCACCATTTTCTCCACAGAAGCTGCATGAGGAAAACGCTGGCTCCCTGGTCTCTCCCCTGCTGAACTTTACAGGCTGGAAAAAAGAGGAGGGGGCACATTAGCGACGCAGTGAGTGGGAATTGGTATATTATATATAGAAAAGCGCTATCTGGTCATATTTTTTCCAGTGTTTTTAAGCGCTGGTGTGTGCTGGCATACTCTCTCTCTGTCTCTCCTTAGGGCTTGGTTGGGGTTTTGTCCCCTTATAGGTTAATCCCTGTGTGTGTGGGGTGTCGGTACGTGTGTGTCGACATGTCTGAGGCGGAAGGCTTCTCCAAGGAGGA